>NC_135118.1:7326428-7631696 GCF_050908995.1 Andrena cerasifolii
GCGCCACGCGTACAGGTTCGTGGAAAATTCAGCAACGGAATCGGAGCAGGGGCAACGGAGTTTTCTTACGAGTATATCCGCCGATGGCATTTAGAAACCGAATTTAATATCTAGGAGAAGTCGTCGGGAAACGCATCGAAACGAACGATTCGGCCGATGTTGAACAGTTTAATATCCAGGGGACTCGAGCCGGGGGCGATTTCCTTTCGCGAAGGGTGAGAATCGTTGGAAAGTCATTCGCCTCCGTTCGCTTGAGAAAGCTTATATGCCCTTTCTCCCTTAATCTTTATAGTTCCGGGGCGACTCGTGAAAAGTGAATTTAACCGGGCAAAATGAAATCGGAATGTTTACGGTCCCGAGGAACTCGCCCTGTACGCAAATTCCATTTCCATTGTCGAATCCTTTTTTTTTTCTTCTTCTTAATCCCCGAGCCGCGCGGCCGTCGCGAAAGGTCAACGAGCGCTGATACGATTTCATCGCCGGAAGTACGGGAGCCGAGGAATTTCCGCGAGGACGTTTTTCACCGGTGGCGCTCAAAATTCCCGTCACAGCTCGCGGAATGTGCGGGAGGACACTTGAAACATCGCAATCCTTCAGACCGCTGAGAACTTAAATATTCTGCGGTGCTCCTCTGTAAGACCGATTCGAAGAAGATTTAGTTTCGCGGAGGGGCGGCGAGGAGCCGGGGGGGAGACAAAGGCGTGGAAAGAGACGAAACGAAAGGAACCCCGTCCCGGGCGTGTCAGCTTAATGGAACGGAATTGAAATCATTTGCCTTGCGACAGGCACGGCACGTCGTCGCCTCCTGAGCTTGGCAGTCCAGTCGTCGTCGGTCTGCTAGCCCTTCCATCCCTCCTACCCTCCCTCCTCCCCCCCCTCTACCCTGCCGCTGGTATAATTGAAATTCTCGAACGGAGAGAGAAAAGAAAAAGCGTCACGAGGGTTACACGGTGGCGGAAGAACGAGGGAAACAGAAGCCTTCCGAGACGGATAGCGCTACTAATGGAGTCCTGGTTAAGCGTTGGTCCGAGGTACAACCTTCATTACATTTATCTCCCTGGGTTTGTGGTCCTCCCCAAATGTCGGGGCACGGAGGGTTCTTCCCCCATCGAAACATAAGGCCGTTAAACGATTTAATTCAATTCGTGCCGGGCGCCGCGCGCTGGAAAGAGGGGGGGCGGGCTTCAACGAATTTAACGCCTCCGATAGTGTTTCGCGGTACGGAATTTCCCCGGCATCGACCTACCACCTTACCTCGGCGTTTTAACACATTGCGCCCACCCTGCACCATCCGATACCCCTTTCGCTCGTTATCGCCGCTCGTTTTTCGTCCCGGTGCATTCGCATCGCTGGGGTACTTGTTCCGCGGCAATGCACGGATTTGCGCGAATCGGCGAAACGGGGAATTATAACACATGGGAGCTGTCAACGCGTCGGTCACGAAAATTGGCGCTTCGTTTATTGGTGGGGTGGTTGGGAGGAGTGGCTGTTGAAACAAGGGATTTTTTTAATTTTGATTATTATTATTATTATTGTTTATTAATAAACGGGAATACTCACAGCATACAAACTATATATAATCAGTAGGAATGACGGAGTCTGATCAGTTAAGATTCTGGAGGTAACACGTAACTGAGTAAATACTATAAACTATACACTAATTGTCTGCTCAAAAGTGAGTAACATGCCTATTTAGCAACGACAAAAAACGAACTTAGGGAGCCAGTAAACGGGTCAATGTCGCTAAAGTATTGGTTCGCCGCGTACAAAGCTCGATCGAGCGGGTTTACCGAGTAATACTGGTACTGGGGGACCCTCGAAACAAAAAGGAGCCTAGAACGCATAAGTCTCTGCGGAGCATTGAAAGTAACCAAGGCCAGCAAATCAGAGAAATTTATATGACCATTTATAGCCTTGAATAGGAAGATCATGTCAGCACTACGTCTACGGTCCTCAAGAGTGGTAATATTAAAGTAAGTCAACGCAGGGCGATAGTCATGATCGTCCCTACCCATAGGACTCCCAAGGACACGTAAAGCGAACCTAAAAAATTTATGTTGCACCCTTTCAATTGACTTGACGTATTTCGCGTGCCTTGGGCTCCAAATGATCGAGGCATATTCTAAGTGAGGTCTAACAAGGGCAACGTATAAAAGTTTCAATGACTGCCTGTCTCGAAAGAGCTTTGCAAATCTGGAGATAAAACCCAGAGTTTTCATAGCCTTATTTGCACAGCGCGCACAATGAGGCCTAAAGTCTAAACACGGTGCAATAGACATTTTTAAACATTTTTCATACAGGTAGCTTAACAAATATCTGCGTATCTGATAAAGTGAGGACCAGTATGTTGACGTTTGAAATTTAAACGTCTCGACCGTCGACGCTCGTCCGCCAACCCCCGTCTCGGTGGTTTTGGCGGCGGCTAACGTGCAGTTGGCACAACATTTGGAAAGTAGTTGGCAAGTTCTGCTTTACAATTATTGCGCATAACCCTAACGCGGCCGCTGACGGTCGGGATTGGCAGGGGGGTATGAGGAACGCGGGCGCGAGAGGCGCAAGAAGCTAAGAGAGTTGGAGAGGCTCACGGCGCGTCCAAAGAGAGGCGAACAATGCGAACTTCGAGATAACTTCAGAGAGCCGGAATCAACATGAAAGGGGAAGTTTCCATCTCTAATTGGTATTTAGGAGATCCGAAACAGACCCAACTTGGCGCCGTCCTTACGTAGCCTCCCACCACCCCACCCAACCCTCGTTCACCTTTATAATACACGCGCAACCCTTGTACGCTCGTACACGTACAGGCTGTTCAAACGCCGTCAATCTACCGTCGCGAGATTTAATCGCGGAAAATGAAATTGACGGGTTAACAAGCCCTCCCACCCCCTACGGTGGAACTTCTGAATAATCGAGTTAGCGGGAATTGCGATTCATCGGATTCGCGAGGGGTTGTTTTCATTATTAAGACTACAGTAGGACCTCCATTATTCCAGCTACATAATAGGGAGACACGACTGTTTACTTAATGGAACTTGCGTAGAACAAACATAGCATTCTACTGTACTGTGGATTAGGGCTGTTCGAGTACTCGGAAAAAGCGAGCAGCTCGAAAGAACCGAGTAGCTCGAAGAAGAGTGAGAACTCGAATTTTTTCGAGCTGCTCAAATAGAACCGAGAACTCGATTTTTTTTTAGCAGGCCGAAAGAACCGGGCGTGCCGAAAGTACCGAACAGTCTGGTGTGTCGAGTAGTTTGAACCTTGAATGTTTCGAATATTTTAGAATATGTTTATACTGGATAATGGTTCGTAATTATTATTATTATTACTATTATTTTGACTTTATTACTCATTAAACAGAAAATATAGTACATAAGGAGAAAGTAAGATACGAGTAAAGGCGAGGCCGCAGTAATAATGTGAGTAATTGAAATGTAAACTGTAAATGAAAGTATTCTCTAACTATTGAAAATAAATAAAGTCGATATAATAATAATAATAAATACAAACCATTATCCAGTATATAAACATATTCTAAAATATTCGAAACATTCAAGCTTCAACCTAGATACTCGACACACCGGACTGTTCGGTACTTTCGGCCCTCTCGGTATTTACGGCCCGCTCGGTTTTCTTCGAGCCGCTCGAAAAAATTCAAGTTCTCGGTTCTATTCGAGCCGCTTGAAAAAAATTCGAGTCCTCGGTTCTATTCAAGCTACTCGGTTCTATTCGAGCCGCTCGCTTTTTTCGAGTACTCGGGTCGGCTCGGAAACCAAGTCTCGGGTCGGTCCGAACTTCAAGCCACTCGAATATTCGTGTACTCGAACAGCCCTACTGTGGATGAAAGAATTACCCACAGTAAGAAACCTGTGGTACATTCAAAAGTGTAAAATAATATCCTCGAAGGTGCAATTCGCCAAATGCGTTTTCACTATTCATTACAAAATGGTAGAGGCTTGAAGCACATGTCCACCCTGGGGTGCTAGTGATGGAAATCAGTAGAGAATGAATTCCCGTGCTCTTAACCATCCATGCTATAGTCCGCAGTCGACTTCATCCCCTGCTGTTTCTACGGCTTCATTATATTTCGTTCACCCACAATCTTTTGTTAAATGCGAAACGGAATTCTTGAGAGGAGATATATATCCTGCCAAAACATGCAGATTTAAACGCGCACACGGAGCCAGGAATTCCCTGGGCGTTTGGCGTGTTCCTCGAACTTCCAGCAGCTAGGGTGTATATCACCCGCCTCGCGGTTCAGCGACGAATTAAATTATACGCGCGCCGATGTGCCTTAAAAAGGCACCCTCGCAAGCTGCAGGGGTGACACGGTAAGTAGCTAGGTAGGTAGGTCGGTATGTAGGTGGATAGATGGAATTCGGATATAACACGGGATTGAAGGGGACGTGCGTGGAAAAGGAAGGCGGGAAGTTTGGATCGATTCAGCGGGAGGACAACCACTTCAAAAGACCCCTCGGTGCCTAGACTTACTTTCTTTGTTCTGTATCAGTCGCGTAGTTAAGCTACATGCGGAGTAACGCCTATATACGCGCGCATGCATCTTTGAAATATATGTGCGCGGGGATATAGAGTGCTTCGACGATGGAAGGGATTTTATTATTCACAAAGCGCCGCGCCGAGGTGCCCCTTGGATCCTTTCAGTTTTATCGAACGAGCGAAAGGAACGCGGGATGCCTGCTGGAGCAGATACGCGACTAACGTTGGTCGAACAACATTCGAAATCCATTTTAATCGCGTTGTTGTCGACTGAGTTATGAGAACCATCGTTAGGAACAATAAAACGAGCAAATTTGAATTAGGGAGCTTTGAATCTGGCGAATTATTGATCACGCGGTTGTGTTAAAATATGTAGATAGCAGTTATTGTGCATCGATATCAGGTTCTAAGAGGATTTTGTAATTGGCACTCGATAATTAGCGGGGTATCTCGTCGCGAGGGTAAATAAGTCGTTACAGATGGCAGCAGGTGTTGAACGACCCGAGGAACGAAATGGGGTAAATTTCAGGTAAATGATATGTTTTAAACAACCCCGTTTTACTTTTCGGAAGAGATAATATGAGGGGTTGAACGAGTTGCAGGGTGGCCGCAGAGATGGCGCCAGAGTACAGTTTCCTCGATTCAACCCCTGCTTTATTTCCACCCCTACTGCGTGCGATCGTCTAACCGTCTAACGTATAGGGAAGACCGGGGCTAGTTGATACGTTTTTTCAGTTTTCATTTTTTTTTCAGTTTTGTTTGAATTAATTACTTGATAACAAATATGCTGAAATATACTTTGGTCTTTCCTCTTTAATATATAGTAAGCGAAAACTTGAGAAAATACATACAAAATGAATGAAAAAATGTTATTTGGACGAAGGTAAAATATATCAATTTACCCCACTGCGGGGCTAGTTGTTACGGTATTCTGTTTTCACTTTTGTTTGAATTAATTACTTGATAACAAATATGTTGAAATATACTTTAGTCTTTCCTCTTTAATATATAGTAAGCGAAAACTTGGGAAAATACATACAAAATGAATAATAAAATGTTATTTGGACGATCGATTTGGATGTATCAAAACTTTACTTTTTCTCTATATAAACGAAACAGTTAAACAACGATTGTTAACGTCAATGTACACACACGTACACACACAAAGAACACAAAGAATTGAACAACAATCATCATACATCTCGCTCAAATGGAGCTACACATATACGGTGTCGAGATAATGCGTCTGTATCAACTTACCCCCTGTATCAACTAGCCCCGGTCTCCCCTACCCTGAACTCTAATAAAGTGCATTACTATTGCGATGCAGTAAATCACTCGTTTCTGCAGCGGAAAAAAGTATTATAACAATATACATACTGAAACTGTGTTGGAAACTTTTGACAATTTTTAATAGAAGTCTTTGAAGCCCTTGTACAATAAGCGAAATAAATCGGTGATTTGAAAGTGCTAGGCAGAAGATGTGAACGACTGAACGTGTTTATCGGAAGTACGAAAATTTCAGTGCAGCGAAAAGTGGCGCGAAAGGAACAAAACCGTGGTTCTTTTGATGAAAGCAGGGAACCAATGAATAAAGCAGCACTTTCTTTCACCGCCGCCCTCTCGAAATAACTCTTGGGCCCTCGCGCGTCTTGTCCAAGCGGAGAAATAAAGCGATGCCACGGGAGGGTCGATCGAGTCCCATTAACGGGTGAACACTGAAAGGATCTACAGAAGGGCTAGTGTCGACCGGGCATACTGACCTTTGTATCGACGTGACGGGAAAAAAGCAGCATGAAAGCAAGATTTCGCCTGGATTTACGAGAAGGAAAGCCTACTCTACAGCACCCCTCAATTCGTGCTAACGATTTTCCCTCCTTTCTCAACGAAACAATGCATTCGTAACTCCTCGAAGGAGGGAAACGCGTTCAATTGGTCTTTTGGAGCTTTCCACCTAACGAACACTTTTTAAATCGCTACCTCTTCCGTGAGTAAATCGAATCTGCGTTAAAACGTAATACCGCTTTTTCAATTCTTTACAGAATTGGCATTCAATGTAACGCGAATAATCGCGGTAATATTGTTTTCAATTAAACGCCTCATGAAAGTCAAGGGGCGCGCAAAGCGTAATCTCTCGGGCCCTCGACTCGCCCGACAGTTCGTTTCCAACGAAATTTCCTGAATCCGTCTTCCTTTAGTTTCGCCGATCCTCTTTTCCCTTCTCCTCTGCCTTTTTTTCTCATTCCGCAGCTCGACGCTCTATTAGCAGTTTCTTAGAGCAGTCCCAAATGGCATTCCTATTGATGCTCGCTATGGGGTGTACCTTAACGCTCGAGGGAGAAAAGAGCGGCGTTCTAAGGCAGGAGAGAACTTTATGGACTGCGCAATGGCTACTGGATTCTGTTCGACGCGGACACTAGGGCTCTACCATCCCCCTTTATGTCCCCTTTGCCTTCTCCCTCCTCCTCCATTCTTTCCCTTCATCTCCCGTTCTTTTTTCCCTCCTTTCTGCTCCACGCAATTCCCAGCGATTCTTTTATTACAACTTCGATGCCCGTCCTCGCATCGTACGATGATTGCTGCTAAGCTGACGAATTCGACGGAGGATTTCTTCACCTGGATCAAATGAGAAAATGTTTCTTCGCATTGCGACAATTCGTCGATTGGCCACGGCTACGAGGCGCACCCTGGGGTTATTGTGAATAATGAATAATTTAAGAGTCTTCGTAAAAAAAAAACACTGTAAGTGCCAATTAGGGCAAACCAGAATTGCAACTTACAGTACTTGCAAATTTAAACGAATGGCACGGTTTTCTACGAATGCCTACAATTCTTTTCTTCGCGATTAATGTAAAAATAGGAAATTTTGCGATGCAGTTGGATTATCAAATACATCACTTAAACAAATTTCGTAATACTTTAATGTCAAGAAAGTTTCTTCTCTCTCCTGAAAATTTTGATTTTTGGCACGTACAGTGTTTTCTACACGGACTCTTCGATTATTCTTTATTTCACTAACGGTTATTAAATTAGAATTTTAAATGAGTACTTCGAAATGTATAAAACAAGCAAAATTGCTTGTACAAAGAATTGCTCGTCATCCTCAACAGTCGCGTTAACGCAGAATGTCAACGTTTTTAGCGTTATATGCACGTACAGTGAAAAGAATTACTTACTTAGTACCTACCATAGACAGAACACGGAGACTTGGCAAGGTTCGATTGCAGTCGCCACTAGCAGACGGTAAACAATCCAGGGACACGAGTCTTGAGCGAAGTTCAGTGAAACTTTCGCAGTCGGAAAGTCTGGCCGTTGAACGCGGAAGGGCATTTGCACACTCGATATGTTCTCATATTTCGATGGACGGAGGTGGAGCTCCCGGAAGCGAACTCCATTGACCATAAGTATCTACCAATTTTCCACCTACTCGTTCCTCGGAATCGATTCACCCCGCTACATACATTTCGCCGTCGATTAACCATTCGCCGCTCGGCTCTTCGATTCAAAAGACATTGCAGATTACAATAGGCGCACCGAAGCGTGGCAAAGATGTTGTTACCCCAGTCGCCGCGTCAAGGAGATAGGGAGCGCGGCTGCTGTTTTAATCGAGAAGTCGTCGCACGTCGATAGCGACGTGCATGGTTCTTCATTTGTTCCCCGCCAAGGAAGAAAGCAAATTGGATTATGATCGAGCGGAGTTGCCAGGAAGACGGAGGCTCTGAGACTGATATGCCTCTCGGTGCTGGCTCACCGAAAGCCACTTTCCTTACAGTGGTACCAGCCCCCTCGCCACGATCGACAGGCTTTAGACGGTATTCCTTCGTGTTTTGTCACGAACGCGGCCCGCTGATGGATTGATATTTTTAACGCGAAGGACAGCCGATACGGTTCCTGGCGGGCGTTCGGCTGGGTCTACCCCCGAAATAAGACGTTTCCCCGGGCGTTATTGTTCCTTTGGGGGCCGACCGGACGGAGGGGGAAGGAGAAACATCGGGAAACGTCGGTATTATTGCCTAAGATAATGAGTTTTCTTCCGAGAAACCAGGGGGAAGACCGATCGGCTGTTCAAATATTGCGCGCAACGTAATAAGCAAAGTGCTCCCAGTGGCATCCGTGGCTGTAATAGAAATTTAGACGAGTTTAAACGACCAGCCCCCCGAACCGTTCCGAACGCAAATTCGCGGCGACCCTTTGCTCTGGTTGCCGGTTGACACTGGTCTCGGGAACTCGGACGACGAGGATGCCGAGGGGAAACACTCGAGACGTGGACATCCGCTCGAGGTTCCTCCCGTTAAGTTTGATTTCGTTTCGACGAAGTTATTGGTGCCGCGCGGAGGAGCAGGGGCATCGTTACACACTCCACGACAGGCACGACGGATAAACAGATATCGATGGGCTTTGAAAAATTTAGGAAGTATCGATATTGGATTTTGATAGGTGTATCGGAGTCCGTTTAACTGCGCGTGCTGCACGCTGACAGTTCGGCATCAATATCTCTACTGTATTTCTGTCTGCAGCAGAATTGGGCGATTTCTCTCGTGGACAGAGCCGCGATAGGAGTGCCGATAAAAGTATTGAACGACCGAGAACAGGCTAACGATCCACTTATTCGTAGTATTTAGTTTCTAGCTCCGACAATAACGTGCTTGGCCACGTATTTCGACAGTCCCAAGAGCTTCAACTTTCATTCGATCCTCAACGATCCACGATATGTAGGACAAACGACAAATCTGACACAGTTTTTGACAACCACGGTGCAAAAAGGATAGTAGCTGACGTGCTTCACGCGTCATTACAGCGCAAGGTGTTGGGTATATTTACCTACAGTGACTCGCATTAATATTCGGACACTTTTTAAAATCGCATAACTTTTTTAGAATTGGTCCAAACGACTTGAGTTTTTTGAAGAAGCTAGAAGGATTAGTTTGCTAACTGGCACGTTTCGTCGTTTTGAAAAAAAATATATTTGATTGGAATACCGAAAAGAATAGTAAAGGTCGATTTTTAAAGTTTTCTTTGTGAGCTTGTAAGGAAAATTAAAAAAAAAAACGTTTGTAGATTGCAGTAAGTTGTACACGTGCCTAAAATTTCATCAAAATCGGTTAACGTTGCTCCGAGCTACAAACGTTTAACGCGTCAGTTAGCAAATTAATCCTTCTAGCTTCTCAAAAAAACTCAAGTTGTTTGGACCAATTCTAAAAAAGTTATGCGATTTTAAAAAGTGTCCGAATATTAATGCGAGTCACTGTATATCCTTAATTAAAGTTCTTATTTTATTTCAGCTCACTTTATCCTTCCCACTTGCATCCTTTCTTCCAAGTTGAATTTTAATACGCTCTAAGCTTATTTTAAGTATTGCTACCCGTAATTTGTTAATAGTAATGTTTAAATTTCATTACAAATTGATTTCTACACATTTTTATTGAAAGAGAAAAATGTTATTCTACTTCAAACTATTTTAGGCTCACGTTACCCCAGCCTCCCCTACCGTGAGAATCCTTCGACAATACCAACTAATTTCAGATCAGAGTATCTCCCTCGGTACACCCACAAAATTTTTAATTCCCTTGCCCGAAATTCTTTGAATCATTGAACCGCACATTAAACCCCCTCAGTGTACGTACTCAAGCCCCGTTCATTGCCCAGCTCGGCGAGCCCCGCAGCATCATTTAACAGCGCTGTACCGATAAGAGAGGAGTCGCGGAAGCGCGGATTATCAAAACAATTCCTTTGTTCGTCTCTGGTGACCAGTCGAAACGGCGAATTAGCCCGTAGTTTCCGCCGAGGGGGATCGATAGTCGACGCGGGCCTGGCCTCGCACGAACGTCATAAACCACGGGCCTATCGTTAATTCCCCGAGAAACCAATTCGACGACAACCGCGCCGATGCCGGGCTACTATTATTTCCAGAATTTCCAATGACCCCTAGCAACCTACTCGTCGCATTGTGTAGCCCGGTTAGGGTGGACAATGGTTAGCGAAGTCCGAAACCACCCTCCCCCTCGCGCTCCCCTACGGGTTACGTAGCCGAGGTCCGCAATATCGTCGTTGGCCTGGCGCCAAGACGCTTCGAAATTGCGGGATAACAGGCGTATATAGATAAACGTAACCGGTCCACGTAGCCCGTCGTTGCACCCCGCGACATTGGTCAGATATTTATTCGCATTGTTTCTCACCCTCCACTCGTTGCTGCTCCTACGATTCCCTGAACGTTGGTATGACTCGGCCTTCCGCGCCGTTTCCGCCAGCCGAGTTCGTAAGGGGGCCACGTTGCTGCTACAACGGGGAGGTGCGATCGTGACTACCTATGTAGGTACGTTCGTTTCGGGATTCCAGTGCATTTTCGAGAGGCGAGCGAATTCGACGATGAAAGGGAGTCGATAAGTTAATTTTCCTATTGGTAACGATGAATAGATAACAGCTGCGAAGGGTACCTTGGGGTGCGTTTTGTTGGTGCGTTTTACAACTCGGGTACGCGTAGAATGGTTTTATTTAAAAGTGGCGCGCAAGACGTTATGAGAAAATGTTAAATGAAACAGCGTCCAAGCTTCTGATATATGTAGACGAATGTTTTGCGGTTTATTAGACGCACTCGCTTCAGATAGGGAACTGCGCATTAGGGCGGATGTAATGCGGGATTGCCACGCATTCGGTAAGTTATAACGCTCATTATAACAGAAATATTCCGTGACTTAGCTCCTTCAAGCTTCGGCTCACTCGGAGCGCGGCGATTAATTGAAAACGAAAGTGATTAGGCGGAAGGGATAAGGTATTTTTGTGCTTGAAGCAATTTCAAAGACCGTTAGTACAAATTGTAGCTTCGCATGCAATGTTTCGTACACCTCGGCCAGCTTTATTTACATGCCTCTATTACTTTGAAGAATAACTAGCAAAGAAACTATTAATAGCAATTTCCCTTGCAATACTTCACCGAAATGATATCGTACACCAGCTCCCACAATTCCGCAAACACTTAAGGGGAGGCTCCGGTCTAAGAGTCGATTTTTTTAATTCATTTCTCGAATGTTCAACATATTAGGAGTGCATGTTTAAAAGGACTTGTTGAAATTCGTAAAATTCCCGAAGTTATAGGCATTTGAGTAGCGGCAAATGCATGGGCAATTTGTAAAACTTTAAACGCGTTTTTCTCGAAATAGTGTTCTCAAAACAGTGGGACCTATTTCCAAAAGTTATTATCCGATTCGACTGAAACATTTTTTATTTAGAAGAATATACTTCTGGCTAGAGGTGTACCAGAAAGAAATACAACAAATTTAAAATTTATAATTTTCAAAGGCGTTGAAAGGGTGAAAAATATAGGGGAAAAGTGATTTCAAACTTCAAGTGTCGTTATTTTCTAAAAAATGTTATTTTTGTATTTTTTTCTGGTTTCCCCCTAGCCAGAAGTATATTCTTCAAAATAAAAAAGTTTTAGTCGAATGGGATAATAACTTTTGGAGATATCGTTCCCACCGATTTGGATGAATTTTTTGACACCTTGATTTTAACGACTCCCCACTGCCGTCTGCAACGATTAATTATAAAACAAAAAACACATTTCTATAATTTAGGACATCCTTCATACAATGCAAAAGTCACATTAAATTATATGTAGTAGTTTTCCTTTAATTAATTCCTAAATATCTATTTTTGGGGGCTCTAGGCCGGAAGATCCCCTTAAATCAAATGTACTCTCTGCTAGATGCATTACGCTTCATAATTGCCCGCTATTGTTCATCATAACCCGAACAACTGTAGAAAACGTAATCCCTGATAACTCTATCATAATACAATAATACTATAATTACACTAGCGAATCAGAAAGTATCATGTTGCAACGCCAACCATCGCTGACCAGATCACTGATACAAGCGATTGGTTTTCATCATTTCCGCGGTGCCCCTTTGTTACCGGGTCTAAACGCTGCAAGAATATATTTGGTACATTCGAAATCATTTTCACCCCGAATCGATAACGGTTACAGGATCCATTCGCAGTTGTAACATACACCACGCGTCGGAGAGCGGTGAGCGGAGAAAGAGAAAGGGAGGAGTAAGCCGGACATGCTGCATCTGCGCGTGACGGCTCGTTGACAGCTCGAACCGCCAAGCCAAAACGGAATCATTAGCGTGGCCCGTTAAGGGGGCTGCGAATTAACGGGCTTTTATCCGGCGGAACGGCGAAATTCGACAATACACGCCGGACCAGAGTATTCCATTAGCGATTCCGCGATGCGTCGTCGCGCCGACGTCGCCTGGACCACCGACGCTGACCCCGTCGCAGTTTAATACGTTGTTGCGTGTCCAGCCGTGTATGGGTGGACGCGGGGATATATTGTGTGATTCTCATTAAGTGGCCAACGCGATTATACGTAAGTAGAAAAAGTACCTCTCGTGGGGCGAGTAGGGATCGATGTTCAATTTGGGCAGGTTTATTGTGGTGGAATCTGAGGGGTGTAATGTTGTAGGTGGAGGTTTCAACGAGGATTGACGATTCATTTGGCTTTTTCTGTTTTAATAGAGCATTGTAACTTTGGCTTGTAGGATGCCTGGAGATTCTAGCAGGTATCGAATGAAACTGTTTAAAGTTTCAATTAATTATGAAATAACTGTAGGGTAGATGTACCGTTTGTGACCATTGCACTGTTTTTGGCCATGTGCATAATTATCTTATTTTTAAATTGCTTGCAGATCATTATTATGTGAAGAATTTCACATCATAAATATTTTGTTTAGTGTATCGCCAGAAATATAAGGTTACATTTATTGCTTACTCGGAAAAATAGTATATTTTTTAGTGGCCAAAACTGGTGCAATACCTTAAAGTGGCCACAAATGGTGCATCTACCCTAATTTGATGACTATTATTTTTTCTATTCCAGGAAAAGTATTATAAAGTGCAGTATATTAGCTGAAACTTTTATTCCATACATTTTTGTGCAAATAAGAAACTTTTATTTTCTAGAAAGTCGAAAAAAAGTTCTAGTTAAACAGGAACATTTATTCTACTCTGATAAAGTTAAAGTTGGGACAAGCAGATTTGCTGGAAATCTTGTGAAGTTGAAATCTTAAACCGTTCGGTGAAAATAATTTATTGTATAAAGATCAAATGCGTTTTCACTTCTATATTTATCCTGCTTTCAATTCCTTAAATAATACTAATTACAAAAATATTCTTAACTTTAATACTTTACCCTTAAATATCTGTGCAACAGTACATGGTCCTCCAGGATTTTTATTAATCGAACATAAAATAACTCTTAAAACTGAACTCTTACAACAGAGATCAAGTGTTAATGTGCAAAGTTAACTTAAAAAAGAAACGAAACGATTTGGTCTAAAAGTTCATTAAATAACTTTTATGGATAAAAGCTAACATTTTCATTCGACCCCTGGATTCTAGTAAAATTCCAGCAGCCTACTCTGACTTATACTACTTAAAACGACCTATTCTACTTGTGGGGAATAAGCGATCTTTTAGAGCTGCACTCCATCATTCAAGGTCCTCTGTCGATCAAAATACTTCTCGCATAAACAGTTTGTTCACGTGTCCTCAAACTTTGGGGATCATCGTATCGATCATGTCATCAGTCAGCCTGTGTACCTACACAAGCCGAATATCAGAGAACATTTACCTAAGCAGAGGCTTCCGAAAAGATGCGGGGAAAAATATCGCTACACAAAAACGCTCGTTGTGTCAGATATCACGAGTAGTTTCTAAACCAAAATATCTCTGGTCCACAAACGACTCCAGTATCAGAATTTGTCGTCTGATCGAGCCAGAGGGTTTCAGTTCGTTTAAAGTTCACGAACACCTGAACGCATTACTCGTCCGTTTTTTAATCGAGATTTCACGAGAGCCGCACAGAACATTTCAGTTATACAGTCCACGTCGAACTGTTTTATTGATAGAGGTAGCTGTCATTCGTTCACGCTGACTGACTCTGGTTCTTTATAACGATCGATCCGTTTTTACGACTCGCAGAGAGCGGACGATGGCGTAGAAGCTTCACGGATCAGTTAAGGCATTCGAGGGGATATTCGTTTAATAATGGTTTTTAGATTTTCGCCGCGGTACTTGCGTTCCGCGGTCGCTGGCGCGGGCAAAAAGGGGGAGGGAATACCTTTAACCGCTTTTGTGTGTTCTAATAGTTCGTAAGCGGCTTACAGGTAGTTAGCCAAACTCATTTCGCCCGGGTGCCTGCGAACGGGAGTTAAATATCCTCTGTTGTTGGGAATCTGTTGCGGCAGAATTGCTAGCCCCGCTGACGAAGTAAAGACCATTAACGCGTGAGAAGTCGGGACGCTGTATGTTGCGGCAAAACTCTATACATCGCCGATAGGACGAAGAGTATCGTTCTCCACTTCGTAATGTTAATTCTTTCGCTGTCTGACCTCGCTTGAAAGCACCATAGCTTATCACGCTCCTTAAATAAAATGAGACTTGAACAATGTTTTTCGGTCAGCCTTAGGTAATTCGATAAACGGGTTTCGATACGGGCACATTAAAGGATTGAATCATCGCAGCTCAGTCAATTACGCTGTCAACGCCAACAAATTCCTGCAGCTTAATCCGAGTCGAATTAAGCTGATCCGTAGCGATTAACCCCGGATTAACCGATGCGGTTCAGCCAGAATGAATTGACGCGCGGAAGAGGCCGTCCGGTTGATCGACCACGCTGGAGGTGGTAGTCTCGCTCGACGGGGTGGCCGTCAGTCATCGAACTAACCCCGAGCAAGGGTACTTCCTTTTTCTTATCTTAATTGGAGTACTAGGTATCGGAGGGTGGCATTGCCACGGAATGCGCGACGCGTAAAGTCTCCTAACGACGTCCCAGAAACGGCGGTTTTGACGTAAGCGGACGAACACCGGTTTAATAGCGTTTCCATTTACCTAATGATCGCGGCGGTCGTAGCCGCGTATCGTGGCCCTATCCCCGCCTCTTATCGCATTTCCTCTCGGCTACACACGAGCACGCCGCCGTGCACCCCTGTCTGCTCGTTTCTCATTGTTGTTGTTGTTATTGTTCCCTGTATTGTCGGGGCCTCGGTTACCCGGCCGCCTCCCAGTGATTCCTTGGATTCCGTTCCGCGGATGCGTCGCCATTGTGCGGAAACTACTCGGCAAATAAGATCATTACCGCGTAAATAACTTTCTTACGCGACGGAGGCTTATCCAGCCCAGTGTTTCCGTCCCGCCCGCCCCGTTCCCCGGTTTTCTGCGCGTTCCCATCCAGCCGCCAGCGAGATACCGAGCAGCACGGCAGATCGATGTATCCGCGCGTAGGCAAATATGTGCAGAGCCGCCTAAACTGGTCGCCGTACCGCAGACGGTGTTTGCGGTCGGCCGTGCGCGAGTTCCGATCGCGATTATGCGAGCTGCGTCTGAATAACGCATACCTGCCTCCGATGTAAGGAAGACGTGATGCCTGGTGGCGTCCCGAGGTTCGGGGCTACCGTTGGCGGCGCGACAATTGCTTTACAGCCGCTTTGTGCGAATGGCAGATGTGGAAGAACGTAACCGTCCGAATGACGTGTCGATGACGAGAAGATCTTGGTATCGGGGCGCGATAAGAGGGGTCGGTGCACTGGCGGCGTATCAGAAAGCACAAATAGACATCCCTATGCATCGCGGACAGAATCGATTAGGCGAATCCCGGACAGCCAGGAATTTCACGTCGACAGCAGACGCGCACATTTATATTTCTCCCTCTCGTAGCGAAAATATTTAGGTAGCCGGCGGTGGTGTGCCAGTTTCTCGGATATGGGTCGCTCGGTCGCCGAGTAATTTTCCCCCGAGCCAGGCACTCGATAGCCAACCGCCGGAGGCGTAGTGTGCCCGTTAAGCGGAACTTCGGTGTCTTCGGGTGCTCGTGGCGCGTCACAGTTTTCCCGTCGCGGGCTCGCGGACGGAAAAGCGACGGGTTCGTTCTGCCCGGTTTAATCGCCCTATTGTGCTCCCGTGGCGCGCACATCAGGTATTGCGGCCGTATCTTGCCCGACCCCGGGGTTAATATCTCGTCGACGTGGCACGCCAGCCATAATCTCTGACTCATTGAAACTTGGGCCGCGGCGAAAGCGACGGCGACCCTCATAAGCGCGCCTAATCTGCGAACGGCGAGCAACTGGCAACTCGTACGTAGGCACAGATGAGACGGCGATACGCAAACTTCTCCGAGCCAGCACCGGGAACTTGGAGATTTTTAACGGTTCAGCGACGAGCGCTGCGTGCTCGCCGCGGCTCGTGCAGGTAACGCGACCCGTGCTTAGTCATTGTCGCGAATTCGCGGAGATCGCGCGATTACAGATATCGAACGCACGACCAGCGGGCGGCGAATCTGAAATTCCGCGTGAAATCTGGGAAAAGAACGCGAGAAGTATGTGATAATAATAGAGGCTGTCCAGGGCGGTGATTCCCAAGTGGAGTGTTTTTGGAGGGATCGCCACAGTTTTGGGGTTTTCCTTGTAATATTATTAAGTTAGAATTATATTCTGAAGTACCTACCTATTTTTTATGTGTTTTCGTTACCTTATTAAATTAAATTTAGCTTATGGGGGAAAGCCACTGTGACGGTCGAAAATAAAGACTATTTTCAAGGCATTGTTGCTTCTGGGACCCGAAGGAGAGAGAGGAGGAAAAAGATAACGAAAGGACTATAGTTCGTTGGGCAATATAAAGCGATAGGCTTTGAAACGCTATCCTATTTAACAGGAAAACAAAAATACAATACAATACAATAATGAAATGTAGAGATGTACCGACTAGGGTTTCGGCCGACTAGCCGATTAATCGGCCCCCAAGAAGCCGACTAGTTGCCGATTACAAAAGTGGCCGGATAGTTGGCTTAAGGAGTTACGCTACCCTCAGACGCTCAAACCTAGACGATTTTTTTTGCAGTTACTATGAGCTTGAAAATTATTTCTCTACTTCCTATGTTTAGAGCATGTATTAGTGCATATATTGTATACATACTATACAGAAATATTAAAAAATGGCCGAGTTATTTGTCGTCCCGTGAAGCTCCTCCGCGTGAACGGTGTACCAAATATCTCACAAAACTATTTGTCCAATTGATTTCAAACTTGGTACACATATTCTTAGTGGTATTATCTACAATGTAGCACATCATTTTCTTCATGCGATAACCCATTCGCATATTATAAATGTTTTAAGTTTGTTTTGTCAGGTGAAAAACAAATGATTTTCTTCACCTTGCTCTCATTTGTGCAATAATTTTTTTCTCTCAAATCCGTATGCAACGTTGTAGGTATTTTATTAAGGAACACTAAAATCATCATGTTTTTAATTTCAGACGAATCTGGGTGTTATAATTTGGTATACCACTCACGCGTGTAACGACAGACAAGCTTCGCGGGAAAACAAATAACTCGGCCATTTTTTTATATTTTTGTACAGTATTACAGTAATATTATTTATACAATATATGCACTGATACGTGCTCTACACATAAGAAGGAAAGAAATAATTTTCAATCTCATACTATCTGTAAAAAAAATTCGTCTAAATAGTTTAGTGCTGTTTCGAGCGCCTGAGGGTGGCCACTAGTCGGTACATCTCTAATGAAATGTAACTTTTTACGAAAAATCTTTATTACCAACCGCAAAATACATATATTCAATTAATATTTTATGCTTCTAGATTGAACAAATTTTGGGGAGTATGACCACAACATACGATAACGTTGGGCTCTGCAGACACAATAAAATTATAAAACGTGCGATTGTGTAACTTTCCAATGTTTGCTCGGAATTGAAAAATTCGAACGTTTTCTTAAAGTATATTACAATAGCTTCAGTTACGCGCACAGATTTAAAAAAAAAATTGAAGAAATGGCGAACTTTGGAAGAAAAGGTATAAATGTCAATATTACGGTTAAATGAATTATTCGATCAAAACACTTGTACGCTTAACTGCAGATAATTTTATTACGCATATTCCCTGAAAATTTCAAGTGAATCCGATAAAAATTGACTGAGTTATTAATCCACCCGTTTGAAAAATGCCCTTTCGAGATAATCGCGTTTATAATTTTGACAGAATTTATTTTCTGCATCTCAAAGATCGCAGCTGTATACGGTCTCGTCATGTCCAGTGATTCTCTACTCAGTTCCAAACAATATATAGGCTCATAGTCCCTCTTATTAGATACATTTGGTTTCTTTGATATAAACTTTTCAGCCGATTGACAAGTTACCTATGCGTGCACTCGATTATGAGCGCTGCGCTACCTATACAACACCTTCCGTGGCTCCCAGAATTTTTCGAGATCCACTTTGATATTGTGCAGGTATATTTTCGAGACTCCAAATATTATGAAAACGCGCAATAAGAAAAATCGGAAGAAAAGAAATTTCACAGTAGCTTCCCCCTTTATATGGGAGGAGGGGGGTCAAAGGTTATTTGAATATTATAAAATGGGATCGCGTCTCAAAAAGGAAACACTGGTCTAGGGGGATGTTCGATCCCCATCGGCACCCTAATTCCTAAAACTGCTAAACTGCAAGAGGTACTCGCCAATAATGCGCACCGTAACCATCCCTGAATTGTTAAACAGTAAGAGAGTATCAGCTTTATTAGGAGCCGGGATAATGACGAGGACTATACCGAGGGGATGGTGGGTGCGCGGTGGATGCGGTTAATGCGAAATGCTTTCGTTACGTATGCAGTGTAGCACGTTGCACACCTCCATCGGTCTGTAGGTGGTACCTAAAGATTCTGAGCACACGTGTCTTGGTAATGCGTGTAGCGTGTAGCACCCCGGCACGACAGAAGAGACGCCAGCAAGTTGGCAGGCATCGGCGTAGACACATTCTACGCCATGCAAATCATATCACTACCGTCTACCGTGCGTCTCCGAGCGTGCTGTGGGCGTGATAGCATAACGACACGCTTACATAAATACGTTTCTATTATGAGGCTGATCGGATTCGCGATTAGCGATACCATTAACGCATCCCATTTCATCCGGCATTCACCTCGGCGACGGCATTTTCGCGGTACGTTTTTACATAATCCCATTTCCAGCGGAAATTCACCGCTCCGATGTTGTCGCGCTGCTGGAATATTTGATTTGGTAGAAGAACAAGCGTACAGAGAAGCGTGTCTCCATTTGTAATGCATCTATTCATTGGCGAGGCTGAACGTTTTCTATCATCGCGATCGAGACGTTCCCCGTAAGTTCGGGGCTTTTAATAAAACGAAAAACGCGAGACATCGCGTCGCCGAGAGGAATCCGTTCAGGCTGGCTGGCTCCATTCTTGAAAACCCACGGAATAGGACAGCTGTAACCGCCAAGTATAATGACCCGTATTAATGGACGTCGGGGCGCAGTCCCTTTCGAAAACATTTCTCTCGAGGTATTCGATGCGTCGTTTGCCATCTCAAGGTACTCGGTGAAGAGACGCTTCACAATTCTTCTTTCCTCGACGCTAAGACGGAGATTCCCTTGTCTGATACCCGTCTGCATCGACATCAATGCTCCCCGCTCTCCTCCTCGACGCGAGGACGAAAGCTGGGGGGGATTTTTAAGTAATGGCACTGTCGACAGTGCCTCCTTTATATTTATGAAAATAGCCGATCCTTTCTCGAATGTCTGCGGCTAACTCCTGGTAACTCTGACGTGGCCAATTATAGTATCACAATAAGGTCGCAGTATTCAGGATCTCCGGGTTCCCTACATCCTTCCCGGACTAATTGCGATATATTTCCATTAGCGCAGCATTACGAAACAATTATAACCAAACAATCCGTTACCTCCATTACCCCATAGAAACGCGGTTCCTCTGTTGTTCCAAGGAAGGTATGACATGACATAATACCTTGCACGAAGATCCAGCCGATTCAACGTACGCAATGCAACATTTGAAAACGACGATACACCAAGAAGAGCGTCTCAAGACGAACTATGTACGATACGGTCGCACAGATCCGTAACCGTCTGTCCCATGAAATGCTTCTTCCACTCGGCCGAGCAGACGTTTGTCATTCAAAGCGGCTGATTCTCGTTCGCCGCGCGGAGAGCAGGAGGCAGCAGCGAAGCCGCCCCGCGGTCTCGCGAGTGGGTGTATTTTTAAGTAATTGCGCATCAACTCGGCCGTCTTGCTCACAATGGGCAAAGTGAGTGGCAGTCGATGGATTTGCCCGTGGAGCGCGGCAGAAAGAAGCCGCGCGTCGGGAAACGGTATGCAGCCACTGTTCGTCTTACCGTGGAGCCCGGCGATTATGTAAATGTTGCTCATGGAGGCGCAACAGATGCCACTCCGGCTGCTCTCTCCACCTTCTTCCCGCTCCGTCGTCCCCCCATCGTCGTCGTCGTCGTCGTGGTACGCCTACACCCTAATCCCAATAACGTCTCCAGCCGCGACGCTCCGCGGGATATTGTTTAGATCCTCGAACGAAATTCCTTACAAATTCCGGTGAGCACCCCGTTCCCAGCTCGTCGAGGGTGAGAATTGAAAGGGAGCCGATCGAACGGGCCCGTCCCTATTCGACCATCCCTCCCCAGCCGCCGTTGAAACTTGGCGGAACTTGCGAGGTGCTGGCGGGCACGGGACAGATCGTGGCTTCGAGTGCAACGATAACCGTATTACGTGCCGCGTACCCGTGTTTCACGAGCGCGTGATTATCGAGCGGAGGGCTCTATGCGCTTTAATTGGCGAATCGCGGTGGCACCGAGCTGTAATCTTGATTGTATCTCGGCCGTGGTGTCTCTGAAAGCCACCTCGCGCGCCCGCTGGAACGTGCGTGGCCGATTTGTTTCTGCGCCGACCGGAATGCATCCTGTCGAACACTTCCACTAGCCATCCCCATCCTCTCTCGTTCCCCGGTCGCGCGACTGCTAATGCGTTTGTTCGAGGCTGATAAGCGGCCGTTGTTCCTCTCCTTACTGGCTTAATTGATGTTACGGTACTCCTTGTTTCTTGATTGTAGAGCAGGCTCTAATTGCGGGACTGGAGCGATCGAATCGCTTATACTACTTGTCTGCGACATTTGTCGCTTGAACATGACGACACACGTGGAGTGCGACGCTATGGGAAGATGGTCCCCGTTTATTTTTTTCATCGATATCCTGCGTATTCACTTAGAGGGAATCTACGAGCCACGGCAGGTTCTGGGATCATCCTGCGCAGCTCCATCGGAGCAGGAAATCGCTAAAGATAGCTGCCGCGACGTCCCTCAAACCTTTCCCCGTCGACCGATTAGCCAGAAACGTCAGGAATCGTAAACTCCGCGTCTAAAGCCCATCCCTCACTCTTTCCCCTATCTCCACTTAACGCCGTCTGATTAATATTCACGCGAGCCAACTGGCTGGAATTAATTATCGAGATCGCTCCGGCGGCCAGGGACGGACGCGTTTAAGATAAAACACAACGTCTCTTCCCTATCGGGCGATTTTTCCTCAATTAAACGTGATACGTATCACCTGTCCGTATAAACGGTCACCGATAACGACCGCTAACCACGTGCGTCCGTCGGGGGCGAAAAATCGAGGCGTGTCAGGCCGCGACTACGGGGACAGAATTACTCGTGTTACCATCCTGCGTACCGTATATCTCGGCTAATGGATCCAGTCAGGATAAATAGCCCGGAGAGCGTCTGGAGCGGCGCGAGCGAGCGGGTCGAAGGGGCCATCGATCTGATCTCCGATGCGCAGGCCAGCGACGAAGGTGCAACGTGTCGTTAATAACCGCTTCCACGCCGTGGAATGCCACCTCGGTTTAATCATCGCGGCCCCGTAGGTGAGAAACAGGCCGCGATACCGCGCGCGGATTCTCCTAGGCGCGCGACGTCATCGCTTCGCCCGGCGCCGTACACCTAGATCATTTGTCTTGGTCTGCTTTCATTTAACGCATAGGTATCTAAGCGATTTGCCAGGCCCTGTCAAAATCGCCAAGTTTATATGCACGTCGATGAGACTAGGTTGCTTTATGCTTCCGATACCGTGTGCGTTTAATTTGATGTATGCTACCTGTTTAAGTATTATTATTATTATTATTATTATTTCGACGGGAGAACCCTTTAGTATACAAAGCTTGAACAATTCAGTACAATAAATATATATAAAATAACGTAACATAAACAGAAAAAATAAAATAAAACGGAAAATATAAAGTAACGAGAAAAACATAACAACATAAACGACGACATCGCCAAACAACTGAGCGCAAATTAAGGAGATGGTAGTCTCCTAAGTACCAGAGTCCTAAACGAGGCGAAGGAGGTTAAGAAAATATGTAATTCAGCAGGGCACTGGTTTAGCTCCTCCATAGCACGATTAATGCGATCGGCAGAGTAATAATGATATTTTGGGACTTGGGGTACAAAAAGGGGTCTCAGACGCAGTGACCGTTGCGGAGCATGAAAACAAATCCTTGCAACAAGCTCTTGACAGTTAATCTGACCGTGGAAAACTTTGTAGATGAATAGTAGGTCCGAACAAACACGACGGTCGCTAAGAGTACGAAGCCTCGTTTTTAGTAAGGCTGGGCCGTAGTCGTGGTCACTAAACCGCATCGGGTGACCTCAGGTACTTATGCTGAACCCTTTCAATTAAGTTGGAATATTGCTTGTGTCTAGGGCTCCAAATCACCGACGCGTATTCAATCTGCGGCCTAGCAACTGCAACAAATAACAACTTTAATGTCCTAACATGTTTAAAGTGTTTACCAAAACGGGCGATAAATATGTGCAAGCTAGGAGTTTCTGTTATTTGTTTTGGGATATGCAGGGGAAGGTGAGGCATGATGGGGCAGCGAGGTAAGATGGGGTATCATAAAAAAACGATAATAGAAAAATGCTAGACTTTTGATGAAAGTACCAAAAGGAAATCATTATATTATAACAGTTAGTTCGTTGATAGAAATCAGTGGGAGAGCACATATATATTTAAAAACGGTAAGTCAGTTATTTTTGTTACATTAGGTATAATCTCCATTCTATTTACTTTAATGTACAATATTAAAAATTGCAATATTTTTTTATTTGTTACCCCATCGTACCCACCATTTTAGTTGTTCATGTGAGGTTGAACAAGGCCATCGTACTCTATTATAATTTCTATTATAATTCAGATTTGAAAATGGTAAGAACATACAAGAAAAAACCAGTCGAGGAAAATGGTCAAAAGAAGTTATGAAGAAATCTGTAGATGAAGTTTTAAGCAACAAAATGGGACACAAGAAAGCGGCTCGAGAATATTGCCTTCCACAAACAACACTGGAACGTTATGTCCAAAAATTGAAACAGGGAAATGAAGTGATCATGGGTTTACCGTTAGGTCCAATTAAGAGTGTATTTTCGCAAACAGAAGTGGAAGAATTTGTCTAATATTTAAAAGACATGGTTCCACTACTCCTGTGCTAGGGTAGGAAGACAATAATTTAGAAGAAATTCATATTTCCTCTTGCCCCATTTTCGGTACCTCGTCATACGCCGTGGCAGAGGTGAGATGGTTTTTCATTCCTTTTTTTAAAAGTTTAATAACTTCGAATTTTTATTTAAATGTTCCTCAAACTATGTATCAAAGGTTAAAGTATTAACTTATAATTATATATCGATTCATACAAATTTAAGTAAAGGGTATAATTATCAATTTCGTTGCATGTTTGCTTAGCCCCCCATCATGCCCCCCTTCCCCTACTATTAATCTCTATTATTATGATTCTCTACTATTTAGGCCACGTTTTGTCGATATCATTAAACGTGTTATTAACGGTAACATTGTGTACGAGGTAATGAAGTGGATATTATTATTCTCGCGATGATAGAAGGAGAGAGCCCATAAATATTCATAGTCCATCACGTTACCATAACGCAGCGAATGCGTTCTCGCGGTTTACTCTTTTTCGTTCTACCGTCCTCCTCGTGCTATGAATTTCCCCGGTGAAAAGTGTTGCGCAGCGACGCCGGGAGTCGCCGCGGATTCGAGAAGCCGTTTAGCACCACGTTCATCCTGACCGTCGCCGTTTTTTTCTTTGGTCAATTTTCTTGTTTTAAGGCCACGCTGCTGGCGAGTGTTAATAATCATCCAGTGTCGTGGGTAATTCTGTTTATTTTCGCGCCCCTGGCTGCGTTAATAACCGACTATCCCCGAGATTCAATGTAATCGCCGAGGAACGAGTGAGAAGTGTTACGGTATCGGTTTTAGAGGGGATACGTTCTTCTTACCGGTTCGGCGGCGCATGGTAGTTTGCTGGTAATGAAAGAACGCGTCAATATTCATGGCCCCGTGTACCATAATAATATGGTAAATGGGTCTCATCGCTTTTAGGTTTACGAGCCGTGAAGTGGCTGTGTCTCGACGGCCGACGTGATCGCATTTCACGACGGGGGAAGATCGACCGCGGTGTTGAAGGGCTGCCATCTAAGAAGGTGTTAATTTCAAGGCGAATCGCTGCCACCATCTTCCTTCCAGCCTTGTTAAGTACAACGAGTCATCTGCGACTGTTACGATGCATTGAACCGCGGGGAGCCGACAAATATCCCCTAATTGAAATTTAGAGCTGCCTTTTCAACATCTACCTTGAAAGATCTTGCATATTTTCCAAACGTTTCCCCCCATTCAACTTTCCTTCGACCATCAATGGAGTCGTCCTTTTCGAGGGATTTTAGTATAAATTAGAATAACGCATTTCGGTTAAAGCATCGAGTATTTACGACTGGGCCAAAAGTCCGCAGAGGGTACCCCAGGTTGCTCACGATAATACTCCCAATGTGGCCGATGACTCATCCTGGGAGTTTCAGATGGTATCGTGACCAATGGGACCGTGTTCCGCGATTCCCCGATTACGTGGCCATTTCGGGGAGCCATGTACTCTGCTCAGCGAAACGTAAAAGATCGAAACGGAGCTAACGATCGTTCTACTAAAAAATTCTTTTAATGCCGGTGGCTGTTGCGACTTAATTACTGGCGTCGTTTGTATTCTACAGCGACGATGGCTGTTAATTCTACCGCGGTGTACAAAGTACGACGTAATTTGTAGCGGCGCCCATAGAGAAGCCAGTTTTTAGTTAAAAAATAAATGTTACACAGAGATAATAGCCTCGTTGGCTATAACGCGTTCTTCTTCATCAACGTGATTAATTAACCAGCCAGCGAGTATCGCGACAAAATCTCCAGCAACTTGACCTTGACAATGACATCCCCCAGCGTAATGCCTCATCACGAGGATGAGTGATTAATATGCTGGGACCTGCGTCGCGGCGCCTCAAAGGGTAAAAAGAAGAGGAGCGCCGTCCGTGGATTCCGGTAGGCGAGGCGATCATCCGGTCGACCGATAGATGAGGCCCAACTGGAGAATAAAGTATGAACCTTGACCATCTTGAGCAGGGATGGAGTGCAAAATCACTAACAGTGATTTATCACAGTGATCGCAGGTTTAACTTCGTTCACGACCGTGATCGTGATTTTTTTAACTGGAGAGAACTGTTTACTGTGATCGTAATTCTTGACCTTGATTGAATTATTTTTTTAAAATACTTCAATATGGCTTGTGTTGCAGTCAATGTGTGCACGCACTGATGTGATTGGCCAAAGTATTCACATATACATTATACTTTTTAACTAAAGTGAAGAAATATTCGTTAATTTAAATAGACCAAGAACGATTACATTGGTTCTAAATATACAACTGAGATTCTATGAGCACAGTGAGACCTTGAGAATGTTTCAAGAGAAATTAGAAATTGGGGTTATGTGGCGCGTGCAAAGAGCAGTTATGCTTTCCACCAATCAGATCACAAAAATTGCAAATCACTGTTCTGCCTGCACTAATCAGATCACCAAAATCACGAATCACTGTTCTGCCTGCCCCCATCAGAAGCGATCACGAAAATCACGGATCAATGTGAGGAATCACCGTGATTGGGAACGAACGTGATCGGATCACTCGTGATTCACAAATCACGGTTCTAGCCAACACTAATCTTGAGGCTCGGGCTGTGAGAAAGGGAAGAATGACTACCTGTGGAGGCGTCCCTGGAAACAAAGCAGTCGAAAGAAATGTCTTTCGACAAGGGCGACTCGCCGACCTTTGTTTCCCGTGATCCGATCGGCCGGCCTTCGCCCCCTTTCGGCTCCACACTTTTAGGGGATGGAAACGTACCAATTTTCTCACTTTTCCTGGAACCATGGGGCGCCCAGTCACGACGTTGGAAAAGGCAGGAGGTGGGAGGAGTCGAATACCGACGAAGGAAGTAAAAGGGAAGGTGCCCCCAGCGATATATTCTTTGACAAGACCGACGACAATGAATTATTCAATCGGGGTAATCAGGACCGTGTCGCGATTGCGAATCGTCGTACGGCTGAATGGGCTACGTTCTCTCGCAGGGACTTTGTTTGGCGAAGCGGGTTTAGCCACTCGGTCCCCTTGCTGTTTGGTCATTTGTATTTCCTGCGTGCGCCTAATGATTGTCGTTTGGCGACTACTAATTCCACGTTGACCTTGGTTAATTAGAGAACGTCGCGATCTGTCATCGTCGCGACAGTCTGTCCAGTCTTTTTTTCTTCTCTGCAATTCGAGAACAGGATTTAAGCAACGTGGCGTTAAAGGCGAATTCGCACATCTGCCGGTGATTATGAAAGTGGTGTTATCAAAAATCGAAACAAGTTTCTGGCTTATTTCGTGTTGCGTTGATCTAAATAAGCAATAAATTCAATTTTTCCGATTTTTGATTTAGACAGTTTCTATAATTACCGGCACGAATCGTCACGAAATCTTGTGTGAACCCGCCTTAATGATACTTCCGTCTGTTGACTAGGTATTGAGAAGTTTTCTCGGACTATAGTGAATCTGTCGGATTGATCATTCCGGTCTGTGAAGATCATTTCTTGAAATGTCTCGTTAGTATCGTATTTCAGGGTTAACAATGACTTTACGAAGTCGTTACACTGTTCCCAGGCTTTGCAACGCCTTCGAAACGCTACCGCGTAATGTCGTAAACAGCCGATACCTTCTGCCGACCGTAAAACGGCTAACTGATACGCGGCAGGGAATGTAATGCAACTTAACGACGAGTGAAATGATTCTATAATACTTTGTCACTGGGCAAGCTGCTGCGACTTCCATATACCATTTCACCTCCAATGTTACTTAAACAAAAGGGCCAATGTCAAGTTTTCTCCCTCTATTGTTCTTGGACGAGCTACACAGAAAACTGCTCGACCCATTTTTAACACTTCACTGACGGTGTCCTCTCATGGATCTTGCTTCAAGCTATTTAACCCCTTGCATACTAAATTAATTTGCCCTTTTCAACGCCGCCCATGCTGCCTGCAGAATTTACTTTTATACACATTTTACTTCCATACGCATATAAATATTTGTAAGGCAATCGGGGAAGGTTAATAAAACACAGACGTGTCGTTCGTTCGGCTAGTTAGCAACAACTAATTACCTACTTTATTCGACGAGTCGGCTGCGGACGGAGGCCTACCTCGATCGTCCTCTGTTTTCGGCCAGGCGCTCCACGGTGGACGCCTTGTCGCTTGGCGCGCTTTACAAATATGTAATTCTGTTCTTACATATCTAATAATCGCTAATTTCCAACACTGATAGATCTCTGTCACGGAGAGAGCTGTGTACCTGTTTTAAGGCAGAGTTGTGGTAAGATCCTTGGGTTAAGTCTTGTAGACAAAGATTTAGTGATAGCAATATCGAGACTCCAAAGAAACCAGATCACCCTCGTCACAGTTAAAAATCTTTAATCTCCTGCAATCTATTTCACGCCAAGCGTTAAATGTCCCCCGTGGTATCGACATCAGCCCCTCGACATTAACGAGCAACGTTAGACCGCGGTGTGTATCAGCGGCCATAAAACAGCCGGTTGGAGATGGGGTGCGCGCCACCAAGATCCTCTTTCTCTCCCTTCGCTCGGCAATGGCCCTCCTTCACCCTCCGCTGACCGGCCGTGTTCGGCGACGTTGGCGAACGCGTGCCATCGGAAGCTGCGACACGGTTTGGCTCTCAGGAGGACAAATAGAAATGGCCCCGGGGGAAGGAGGCTCCTGGACAGAATGAGAAAACGCGATAACGACGGGTGGGAGTTTGTTGTCCAGCCTCATACAACCGTTCGCGACGTCGTCGTCCAGCGTTCTCCCGACCACCGCCGAATTTCGGCGTCCCCATCCCAGACCCTTCCGTGAAACGAACTCTCGCCGGGGCTTTGTTCGCGGGTAATTAGGGTAATTAACGATGCTCTGGACGGTGGCCTTTGTTGTGATTTACACGAGTATCTAGGGGGTTTCGAAGGGATATATATTTCACCAGCGGAAACAGGAGTCTCTATGTTCGCGTCTTAGCACAACATCAAGCTGAAATCTGTATAGCATTAGCCGAATATAAGAATCCAGGTCTGTTAAGAAAATATAAAAGCTGTTAAACCCAGCAATTTCCCAAAGCAGTATTTCACTCTCATTCTTCATGACGGGGTACCAAAGTTCTGAACACAGTAATTGCGAAAAGAACTCGAGGCACGACGCGATAAAACGACGAGAGTAAGATTGTTGTCGGGGCGGCGCGCAACAACACGAATATCCGGCATAGTCGCCTAAACCGCCGCCGCTGGCCGCGCCAAATTCAACCCCTCCGGCTCTCCTTTCCGTGACCCAGCTTATGAATCCCAGCGGTATTCCATGTACGTACTACGTTGCTTGCCCTTACACCTACCCCCAACATATATGCACACACACACGCGCGCAGCATATACCTCCTAACGACATTCTCTAATATGTACATACGTGGCAAAGTTGATGCTGATGCATGTAAAACACCTGGCGAAAGCGCAACTATAAGGGAAGCAAAGTTGCGGCTTACGCGAGACGCAGTCGATCGGAAGCAGATCATCGCCCCACCTCTTATCCTCCCCTCTGTTAGCCTCGAATTAACAGTCGAAGAGTGCCGATTTCACTGGCGACGATAAATCAGGGCGCGCCTGTAGCCGCGCTTCGATTAACCGACCCATAAATTAAGGTAATCAATTTTAAGTGGTACGTCACGACTGGACTGCCCGCGGCGACGCCCGAGTCCAAGAGTCCACGGAAAGGGAACACAAAGGAGCGGCGTAGGTGCGAAGATCCGTTTCCAGCTTGAGATCCACGGCGAAAAGGGCGTCGCGACCTTAACCCTCATTAGTCAGTCAACATCCTTCTGCTGGGCCGATGATGCGCCAGACGGCGGACGAGGGTCGAAACACTGCATTTTTAACGATTCCAGACGCGCGAGTTCGCCAGGTAACGGCCAGATCGAAGGTTACAAGTGGCTGCCTTCGACATCGGTTAAGGTGGAAACGTTTTCTACGAGAGTGATTGGCGTGGAGAGGGACGCAGGGTCCTCGGCTTTCCTAACTAGGCTTCGGTTGAATAGCTTGGATTATCCACAGAATGGATTTCCATTCAGGCGGTCGTTAATTCTATAAAAACAAGCCTCGGACGAGGATCGAAACGCGGAGAAGCAGTGACCACAGAGGGAGAATCAAGTTCCAGCGATTGAAAAATTCGAAACTCTCCGAAAGTGCAGGTTCATTGTTGTCCCTGGGACGGCATCCTATTCTACAATCTGGAACCCAGTCATTTTTCTCCTTATCTGGCGAGCTGCGCAGAAAAGCACTCGTGACACTTTAAGTAACTCACCCCTCTATGCTAGCTGCAAGTTCCCGAGCGACAGCTGGTAGTCGCAGGAACTGCCGCGGAAGTATCCAGCGGGCTACAGAAAGCAACGGTCGTGGGCTGTGTATCACGATGACGTTGCAGCCCGGCCCCGAAAGAAGCTTAACGACGTGTAAGTAGGCGCGCGGGTCACTTCTGGGAGGCGATAATAAATCGTTAAATGGACGATGACGCGGTTGTTTGCGAGACGCCTTGATCGACGGTGAATTGAAAACTTGGACGGATGAGACCCTGGCTACCGAGCGCGCCGTGATAAAGGACGACCCGCTCGTCGCCTCGGAACGGCCGTAATTGGTTCTCCTGGAAGCATATTTCATTGTTGGCCACGGTTTAATCGATGACAAAGTACCTTTCGGCACAACCAGAGGCGCGAACTTTTATCCACGTACTCGAGTCGGCAATAAAATCACGCGTCACTCACGGCTTCGCTTGTTATGCAAACCGCGGCTTCAATCGGCACAGGAGTGAACACGATTGCCTTCGCGAATTAATGCTCTCCACCTTTCGAGCAGCGGTCGTTTAATAAGAAAAAAAATGACCCGTCGCCAGGTGGAACAACCCACTTTCGACGCTCGAGGGACCCGGTTTCATCCTCGGGAGCGAATGTATATATCATCGGTCTATCGGCTCTCTCTTTCCCTCTCGATTTCGAAGCAAGTTCCAGCTGGCGAAGAAGTTCGACGCGTTCAGGTATCCAGAGCGATCCGACCAAGTTTCAGTGAACTCCCGTATTTACGGTGACACGGGACCGTGGTACTGGGTCCTCCTTGTTTTACGACTGTGTTTACCCGATAAATTACCGTTTTGCCGGCGAGTCGAGCGTTACTGCGGCTTCGTAAGCATATTAAGGTGGCACGGGAGCCCCGAAGCTTAGACGTAACACGGGAGCACCGGTTTGTTCGACACGGAAACACAGTTTAGGGAATTTGCTAATGCGACGGAGGAATGCCTCGATCGTCACTGTCGCCTCGACCGATCCTCGTAAATCAAACAGTTGTCGAAGTTCGATGGCACGAGGTCCTGGGCGTCTTCTATATCGCTGTACTACTGAAAAAAAAAAACGGCCGAATAGTGTGGCACAGCGAAGAATTGATCAGAATTCCGTGAGCCTATTGCCTGACGGAGTAACGGTGAATTAAAATCTAAATTAAACTTGAAATTAACCCAACGCGATCCAATTTATTTTTCTCATTTCGTACCGGGCGATTTATTAAGCAGAGCACATTGTCGGCGTTGAACGAACTGCTGTTCGTAATTATTCGAACGACCCTACGTGTCGGGGATAGGATTTTATTTTGTAATTGAATTCGATTTATCAAAGGGACATGGTACATGTATAATTTTGCTGCGGAAAGTAGTGTCGAGCTGTTTAAAGCAAAAGCGCTGCTATAATTAAATGATCAAACGAACTTACCTGTAAGTGAAGTTCAATCGTAATTGTATGAAGCGCCTCTTCCGAAATGATCAGTCCCACCTCAGTAACTTTTCCCTTTCTCAAGAGCAACCTTGAGACCCCTAATTATAACGGCGTAGCTTTAAAGAAATGAGGTAGCGCGGGCACGGTGGAGGCAGCAGACATCGGTATGGAGTCGGAAGGACTACACGTTGATCACGAGGAAGAGGCGCACAGTACAATTGAACATAATCAAACAAACTTGCTGAGACCCGAGTCCGCGGAGGTGATTCTGGAGGTTGCTCTGTAGCTGCATTTCTCATCAAACACTTAAGCTCGCTTCCGGCGGAGCACGCTGTACCTGAGCTTGGCCCCCGTGGGGCGCGCGTGATGTTTTCATAGTGGAAGCCATTATGAATTCTTTTATCATGCAGAATCCGAAAAGAATGGGGCAGGGTACCGTGGGCCGCGGTATCTTTCATCGCGCGTAATCTAATTTCCCGGCCGTAGCTCCCGCGAGATGTTTATATCTCGAGGAATTATGCGGCCGATTTGGATTTATAATAAAGAGCCGTGGGGGATAGTGGCGCGCCGGCTCATTCGAAGGCGCAAGGGCGCATAAATTATGATAATCCACGGTGTGCCCAGCGGCTGAGCACCGACAATTTAAATTCAGTTAACGTAACACGTCTGATTTGATGCCGCCAGGCCACCTGCCGCTAAGTGGCCGCCGATTTTAAGAATGAAATTCTTAACGAGCCCTATGCCCTGCCTGCCTCCCTCCCCCCCCCCTCCCTCTTTCCCCTTCGTGCCCCGTCCACAAAAAGAGCCCCTCCGGATTCCCGTGACCCTCGAATTAAGTAAAATATACGTTCCCGCGGTCTCTTAAACTTTCCGTTTCCGAACGAACCGTTCTCTTGCCCGTTCAGCGGCGGTATTACGGGACATTAGTGGCCCGTGGAACGCGGTACACGGCTAACAAGCCTTATTATTACGAGTCTCTTTCATTATAAATTTACATAATCCGTATTGGCATTTATAGGGCTATGAAGCTGACGTTCGACTACGTCTCAATATAGGAACGTCGTACGGTTCCCATTGTGAAGGAAGTAATGGTAATAATTGGCTCTTATTGCGCGGGGCGAAGCGAAGTACAAGAAAGAAAGTGTGCGTAGACTGTGGGTCGCAGTTAAGCTGGAAAAAGTCAGGTACGCTCGAATAAATGTTATTACGAGAGAAAGAAGAGGAACAAGAAAAGGAACGTCCACGGTGATTCCTCTTCATCGTGGACGCCGAATTGGCACCCATGTCGGGGATGCGACGAGAAAGAGTACAGGGGGAGAGAAAAAGGAAGAATATATTCCAGACCTGTTATTCGATTCGTCAGTAGAGCTAGCTGATCCTATGTCAGACTCGAGACAGTTGAAAGGGGAAGATGATGGATCCATACTTAGAAATCGATGGCTAAACAGAAACCTACTAGATTGCGAACGAAATACCTTTCTGTTGCCGCAGCAAACTCCCAACTACCAAAAAAGTCGATCCCAAAATCCCCGAGATGAATCGATGATGAGAGTACTTAAATAATTGTATCGGGCACGCTTTAAAAGAATTCCCGACAGCTGATATTACATAAGCAGCTGAGAAGATTGCGTCGCTTTTACGCCGCAATTCACGCTCGTCCGCCCCCCTCGGTACCGTAACGCGGTTGTAATGTACTACAGAAAGATCGCTGGGAGAGTTTCGGCCGTGTAATCGAAGCTGAAGTTTAGTGGCACTAACTCGCTGCCGTCGAGCTGTAAGAAGCCAATTAATTTAACGAAGTGCGCCATTACCTTGCTCTCGGTGTCGGATAAGCAAAATCAAAGGCCCGAACTGCTCGAGAACTCGAGTTCCCTTTCTTTCGTCTTTTTTCCGCTTTCGCCCGCGCGAAGGTAGTCGGTATCACGCGACTCTCTCTGTTCCGAGTCAGAGGCGGAACCGAACCGGGTACTTCTCAGATCAACGAGTGCCCAACGCGCATTCCCCCGCAGATTCTCTTCCACTCATTTTTTTTTTTTTTTTTTATTTATTCCTCTCCGTTCCATCGAACACGCGAGCTGAATTCTTTCCCCCTTTTTATCGTCGCGAGATGTCTGGTGTCTGGCTGCCTAATTAGTGGCACTATACAACGGTGGAGCCTCTGAATTATCTGCGTTCCGCCTGTTCCCCCTGATACAATGCCCGGCATATCGGGCCAGCGCAGCGAAATAAAGAGAACTCCCTGAAAAGTATGAGGCCCTTCGAATCGTTACTTCGGTAGATAAACTTGGCATTGCTTTCGTTTATCGCGCAACGACAAACGGCTGTACGGAAATCATAGATATCCCCGAGTCATTCATCGCCGGGGCGAAGATACTCGCGGGGAATGAGCTCTGACGCGGGGAGTGCGAGGCTCGTCAGGAGAATCAATATCTGCTGTGACGAAGTCTTTTGAAACTCGATTAAGCGGCTTGCAATCGGGCTGACACATTCGACGAACGCTGCGTTCTGGGTCAGTATACCCGAGTCGCTCGTTATGTTTGTCGTAAAATGCTCCAGAGTATTTCATTGGGGGCGGGCTCGTCTAAGTTGGTTAGAATAACAAGGATTCCACGGGTGGCGGAGCCACGTTGGAAATAAAAGTAGCTCGCTAATGGGTTGAATGCACCCGGAATGAACGTTAATGGAATAAACATTTTCCAAAAAGCGTCGACTCCGTCCAGGCTACGCTCCTCCACTTCTACGAATAATATTTACGTAACCGGTCTGTTCCACGGCCGAGCGAGACTGCTGCTTAAGGAAGGAAAATAACATCGCCCGGAATACCGGGGCGCCCTGTCCGCTCTCTAGGATTACGATCGAAAACGCCCACGCGATTGACGCAAATCAAACGATCGAAAGATTACAGCCAGGAAGAAACTTTTTGCCCCTCGGATCCTTAAGAAGAATATTCATGGGGAACATTCGCGGAATCGCAAGACGAACGTTTATCCCCAGCTATATTTTCTCATTTCTTCGACGGCTTGACGGAGTACAATAAACTAGTAATCAACTGCTTGCGGTTTATGGACCCCTTTCTTGAATTTTCGAGTTACTTATTTCTGCTTTCATACTCACTGTGGAGCAAAAGATGGTGTTACAATTTTTCCTGGTATATATTTTTTTTATTTATTTATTACGGGTAATATCCCTTTGGTACATCGCGTATAATGAGATGAAGCGTCATAAGTAGAGGCCGCAGAAATAAGATAACATTAAGATAAAGATTAAAGTACACAAACAGCAAAGGAAACAACATAGAGAGTTGAAAAAAGTCAATATTATGGCTAATGTCAATGGTTGTCAGAAGGATTCCCATCAGTGAGGATAATCAGGGGTTTCCTCGGCAGATAAGGTAATTCTAAAAACACTATTGCACTTGTGCAGCTGGTCATGCGTAACTCATGATCTGTCGATGACCATCTATACCGTGTCTATGACCAATTCTTCTGCAGTCACCACCAAACTCGTATATCACAACGTATCGTACCGTAAATTGGAGTGACTTTGCCCACTTTTTTTACTCCGACTGAAAAATTACCATATGATTGAATTCGACATTGTTTTATTTTTCGTTTGACCTTGGAGAAACTATTGTTATCGATTACGAAACACCAAACACAAAATACTCTCATCTCATGTCCCGCCTTTTCTCTATAATATTCTTCGCAATAATCTTTCTTACCATGGGCCTACTTCTCGTTCTACTCGACACCAAAGTCTCCTTTCAATACCGACACACTTGACATCTAAATTTCAATCATCCTTTGCTTATATTTCGGCTCATTACTATAATTCCCTCCCACCAGATATTCGAGGTTTAAATTCGTTTCCTGATTTTAAATGTAAAGCTCGGCGATATATAAGGCGATATACATTATACGTCACCACAACTTTCTAGTTTCTTAATGTTAGTTAGCTTTTAGTCATTTAGTCAGTTATTTAGTTATGGTTAGGCTTCTAACAGTATTGTACTGCAGCCTCGCCATTTACTTCGTTTGTCTTTATGTATTATTTTCTTCTCTGGATGTGTCAAGTACTAAAGACGAATAATAATAATAATAATAATAATAATAATATGTTCTAATTACTTCGCAATAAAATAAAATAAAGTTTTTCTGAAAATTGGGCAATGGCACCCCGGCGCGGGCAAAGTCACCCCACTTTACGGTACCTACTTTTCAAGACTGTATTGATCACCTCGGTGCTGATCGGTCGCCAAGTAACGAAGAGCCTTGTATATCCAAGATTCACGAGCCCCGCCATCCCACGATTCATCTATTTCCGTCGGGACACTTCATCCGAATTCTCGAGACGTCCCAGACGCAACTTCTCCCTGCAACAGCGAGCCTGCAGTAGCGAACGAGCGCCGTTCCTCGAAGAAAGTAGCGCGAACGGAAGGGAAAGGAGGAGAAGGAACGCGAGAACGGGGACGTTCGACGTACGACGAGGATATTTTACTGCCGGCGACGAAACAATAAGGGCGGCAGCGGGCAAGTTCTTCGTGTACTTTCGAATGCCACGGCCGCGGAACTTGGCGAATAACCATCGGCCGTAATGGCAGTTTTATTGGAGATTTATTCCGAGAAATACGCGCGAGCAATGATGCGCGACCCGTAAACAAGGATCAACCCCACCCCTCCCCGCCGTGCCCCCCTGTCGACGGCAACCCACCCGAAGAAGCTTTACGCGCCCCGCCGTTTTATATTCGTACCTAATTATCATCCGTCCCGCAGACTTTCTTGGTAGTTTCGCGGCCGCGTCCGCCGTCGAAACGACGCGTCTTGGTTCCGGAGTCGGTGCTCGGGGCTGAAGTTCGGGTGGATCGATAAGAAGATCGTGGTTCTGGACGGTGCTCGACGGTTCCTTGGAGCTGGAGATCGTTCCGCCGAGATGCTGGCAAGTAGGCGGTGGTTTCGTTTGTAAAACGGGAGAAGTTGGTAGCGTGGTGATCTGGTTGAAACTGAAAGCGGCATGTACATACATATATATATAATACAAGCAGGGAAACGGTTTCTATTATTGCATGCTGCGGGGGATCGGTCTGAGGAGGCTGCAGTCTTCCATTTGGAGTGCCGAAACGGATAACCGCTCTGAAGTGGCAAATACTTGTGTATTTCTGTCAACAGAATTTGAAGCGCGCTACAAGTAGGGCATAGATATCGATAAACCTCGAGGAGGAGATCTTTTTTTGCGGGGCAAAGTCGACCCCGCGTTGGAGCACCCGAAACTTTCAGACGTTTTCTTTTATTCATACGACACTCTATCCAGGCGGTGTATCCCACTCGTTCGTCAAGAAGATCGATCGATCGTGGAGGAGCAGCGGGACGGGCTCGTTTTGTCTCTCACCCGGCGAAGATATCATCTTCCACAATGGACGGATATTAATATACCGGAATATGTAATGAATGATAGAGGAAGAACGATACTCGATATGGTCTACCCGCGCCGTGTGCGTTAAACGTGTCAGCGATAGGTACGCGGTGTTAACGAGCAACGTGATCGCTGAGGGCTCGTTAGAAGCGTATCAATCGGAGATAATTGTTAATGAGCCCGCGAGTTCGACTCAAGAATCGTTATCGAGCGTCCACCGCGCGGGCAATTATAACTCTGATTAACGGTAAAACTCGCGGTGGGAACCGGATGCTTCGTCCTTTTAATTGCTTATAACTTTTGCACCGCGCAACTCCTCACCGCCCTCGAACTGAACTAAAAATTGGCAAATATTCAATCAGATTAACCCTCGGTTGTCACGCCTACTTGTTCGAACGTCGTTGTCCCACTGGGTCAATTTTCAAACAGTTGTTGTTTAAAAACTATTTGCTAAATTACGTCTAAAAAATTCTGAGATAAAGCTTGAACATTGTAGAATATATGCACGTCGTTGAAAGTTGACATTTAAAGTGTCATCATGCTTAAAAAAAATATTTTGAAGCAATAAGGGTTCCGACAAAAAGTTTTTTGCTTCCAAAATTGCAGGGTCAATTTGACCCAGTCTGACAACCGAGGGTTAAGTAGTCGTCACGCATTACCCTGGTGAACTCGATTTTCGATTCTCTCTTTGGTTAGAGAAAGAGAATCTTTCTCAAGAAATCAAGGAGCAGCTCTCTCCTCCGCTTCCAACCTGACACATTTCACTTCTTCTCGAGGCATCAAAGATTCACGATCTCCGTGACCAATACCTACCTAGCTCATTGACAGTGTGAGTTCCTAATCAAATATTCCGTCGATGGAGGTCCAAGGCTGACGATAATTAGCAGCGTGCTTTCGACGTCTCCACGGCAGCGTTTCGCCTGGCCGTTCCGACTGGGCGCACAGTGCTTCCAAAATGCCTTTTTGTGGACAAAATTCCGTATCTCCGTCAATTCTCAACCGATTTTTGATTTTTTTTTGTCGGGGATCCTTTAATTTCGATTTTGAGTTCCCAATGGCCAACTCCGCCTGTTGCACTTGAAAAAGACGCAAAATATCTTTTATTTAATTATAAAGAAGATGTAGAATATATGGAAGAAGACTAACTAAATGAAAAAAACTGGTTAATAAACTCGTTGTTTCGGAACCAAGAGTTCAGAATTTTTTATTTTTAATTCCTAAAGAAAAATTTGGAAAACTACTGTCTGACATTTTAGCAAATTTAATCCCCGACAAAAGGAGCAAAAAAAATAAAAAATCGGTTGAGAATTGACAGAGATACGGAATTTTGTTCACAAAAAGGCACTTTGGAACCACTGCGTGGCGGTCCGCGAAGGAGCAACCTTCGTCGCGATTAAATTTTCGCGAGGAGGACGGAGTTCCTTTTGCCTGGACGACCAGGAGGAAAATGAAGGTGGACGAGTAACAAGCGAAAGAGGAAAGGCTGCGGCGAGGAAGTAGCTTGCGCAAAGATACCACGGGTTGTGGAATAAACGCGAAACCGGGCGAGGAGGAATATTCTAGTCGAGTCTATCGTTATGCCACGGCGCGGTGTCCGCAATCAATATTTCAGGAAAGGTGGACGATGTGGGCAGGGTCGGCACCAGTGGCGAAAGTCTTGAGCCTGGCATTTACAATGAAACGAAGAAAGGACCTTCCGTCCTTCCCCGCGTTGTCCTCTTCGTCTTCGCCTCACTCCTGTCGTCCTTTCTGGGCCTCTCCTCCCCCCCCCCCAACCCCTGCCGTTTCCGTCGCGTCTCCTCTCTGCTCTTGTGCCTCCTCGCGCTGCTTGACTTGCCCGACGTCGAAGTTCACTTTATACCGACATTCAACAAAGCCTCCTAGCCCCTTCAGGGCTTTATTAAAAATTGAGGATGCAATTTACCTCGCGGGCCTCCGCCGGAGCCAACGTGCTCTAAATAAGGGAGAAGATAGGCAAAGGTCTTGCCCTCGCCACGCACGCCTCCTCCGTAACCACTCTCCAGAGGAAGTTTCGCGCGTAGCATGCCGATAATCGGCGTGAACCTTGGGTTCACGGTCTCCCAGGATGGGACAGTTCCTGCACGTCGCGCAGTGCGGTCTTGCTATACTCGTCGATTTGCTCCGGCGCTGCTTTCTTTCACCATGCAATCCCTTCTCACCATTCGGCTACACGGAGTCACTGACACTGATCCTATTCAATGTACATATTTTCAGAGTTTGGACCTGCCGAAATGAAATGAAATTCAGTTCCTCTTGTTATGAAAGAATTTTTCTCTAAATCACGTTACGGTGCAGACGCGGAGGAGCTGGGAGCAGGTATTCCTCGATTCCCCTCGGTATTTACCGAAATCCCTCCCACTGTTTCGCCTCGTTAAATACGGCCGCGTAATTAAAGGCTTTTCATAACATCTCGCGCACACGCTCGATCGCGGCGTGGCAAGGCGGAGCGAAATGAGCCGGGGCAAGGTTGAAAAGCGAATCAGGTGAATTCAAGCCGCTCCATTTCTGCGAGCCCGCGCATTCCCCCGTCTCCCGGGCCGCCGCAGTCGTCGAATTAACGCCGACGGACGTTAATTGTTGCGTGGTGCACGCGTAAGTCCGCGGCAAGTCTGCAGGATCGTTTAATTGCCGGCGATGCATAAATCCTGTGATGCAATCGTCGGGTCCAGGCGTCCCTCCGCGGTCTCGTCCTTGTTTTCGCTTCGTTGCCCCCGCCCTCCATCTGCAATCGGAATTCCCCGCGGCGTTTCTAATTTATGACAAGTCCGCGACGTCCATGGGGGTTCTCCAGGGGAGCTGTCGCCGTCGAAGCTGGTCAGGATAGTCGATCGCCGGCTATTCGACGGCTCGTAACTGTTTGCGTCGCGATCCCAACCCCTTCTCACTGGCAACAAGCTCCCGTGGATCATGGATCTATCGAGCCGCGATCGCCGGGCTGCTCGTCTTGCGCAACGTGCAAGAGAAGCTTATAACACTTTGCTTCTGGGAGCAACTTAGTCGTTCTATGATCTATACGTTACAGGGTAGACCGGGGGCGATTGTAACACGTGAAATATCTCAAAACATATGATAGATATTAACACAAATTTTGGATATATGGTGAAGAATGACATTTCGAATACACACATCAATGTCCTAGCAGTATAGATACACAATAGACGTGCATAGTGAAGAAAATAACTTTTCGATACTCTAAAGTAACTTTTCCTTACTGACTTTAAATTGTAATATAAATACTCCCTTTGCAAGTACGTGTTTTCTCTGTTTTTTAATATTTAATCTGGCCGTTTTTAAAGTAATACTGATCGTTAGTTATCACTTTTAAGTGCCTCGTTAATAACAATTTATAATTTAAGTTCAAAAACCTGGTCGGGGTCGGTTCTACCGCGACAGAACCGAATAGTGACGAAGAAGATTAATAATATTGTCCCGTTTGCATGGAATCCCATAGCACAGCACAAGCAAACCAAATAAAAAATGGGTGCACTGTACTGAATGTAAGGATTGATGCCAGCAAAAACGTTTTCTATTTCTGCCACAATGGCGACACTGCATAATTGGTTATAAATTTTACTTTTTTCATTTATTATTATAATTGAAATCAATAAACATTTGAATTTGGTAAAGTTAAATTTGTGCTACTGTCGACTCCATGCAGTGTTACAACCGAGCCGGGATCAGGGACGGTTGTAACACTTTCTCCGCTTCTCATTTTTTATTAATAACCGGAATATTACTTGACATATGGCGAAACTGTTGTGGCTCAAATAATGTCAGATAAGTAAGTAACATTTTCGTAAAAAAACTGTTGTTGTAACTGTAATAGTTTCTGCGCAAGCCTATTCCAAAGACAAAGTGTTACTACTGCCACCGATCTACCCTACTCATGGCACAATATGCAAGGTGTATCTACTTTAATTAAAGAATTCATGGTGCAGCATAAATTGCTCCCTTCTTGGTACTCCATAAATGAAAATCAAGCAGAATAATCTCTAAAATCTTTTATGAATAATAAAGCCCGGTACAGAAGAATTCTATTCTACATTTTCGTTTTATCCGTTTGCCAAGAGTCACCATCCTTTCAGTTGGACCCTGAATCACGAGGCACCCTGTATAATTTGAATCTGGGCGACTACTCTGAAGTCACGAAGAGGCGAACACGCTTTTCACGACGACCGTTTTGTGCGCCCAGCCTATTGACGCACCGCGGCCAAGGCTTGGCCATATTTTTTTCCTTTATACGGAGTTGCTTTCGTGTCGATTGCGATTTTATTCGGGGGTAGGCAAAAAAACGGAGCGTCTCCGTCGGGTCGGGGCAACCTGTTACATTTTCAGGGAACGCTCGCGGGGGAGCCGGCCGGACCGAGTATAAAAGTTGCATTCTGCAATATACTTTTGTATGCAGTGCATTCGGCTTAATGTCCGCGGCTGAAAATGAGACTCCCACGAATGGTAGTTTCATGGCGGCGCAACGACGGCAATCTTTTCTGTTTTTACACGCCGAGGCCGAATTACCTGTCCGGGATACATTTTTAATGCTCGATCCTTTAATGGAGACGATACCGTTGCCAGTGGAACGCGCTCGGGATATGGGGAAGCTTGAATTCCAATCTCTTGAGAATCAATCTTTCATGCGTCAGAGATTTAGTGAAACTTCCTTGAATGTTTCGTTTTGTGCTGGCACAGCTAAAGTAGTTTCGGGTACTAGCAACCATGGTACCAGATTTGTTTATTCCTCGATCATTTATATTAAATGTACTCTTAACCTTATTAAGCACATACATCTCCGGTTATTTGAGACCCAATTCTCATTTCTTTAACTTTACTATGTACCTCGGATCTTTCTTAACCTACTCGTTTTCCCATTTCGTTAAGGGTTCTTTTAATTTTGAGGGAAATGTAAGGCAGTCGTTGCTAATGTCTGTATTCCTCAGTGTTTGGCATTATAATTATTATTATTAGTATTATTATTCATTATTATATTAAATGTGTAGGTGACTCGAAGGCCGCAGTAGGAGTTAAAGACGATCGTGTATTTGTACAGCACTTAAATAGGGTGGTTGTAGAGGAAAGTGGGGCATAACGGGGTGCCCCACGTTCCCCTACCAGTAAATGAACATTCCTTACTAAAACGAGTAAAATAAGTTATTAAAATAAGCAATTAATTAATTAGAGATTTCGTTCAATTTCTTGCTTCATATCCAAAGAAGTTTTGCAGCACAAAGAGGCAATCGCGCTGCAAACATAATTTTATAATAGTGTTCATTCATTATCCTTAAGTGTTGATTTATTGGTGCGTTTACCCTAGGGGAGACCGGGGCAAAGTGGGACGAAAAATGTTTGAAGTCGAATAAAATTTTTCCCTTTCAATAAAAATGTGTGAAAATAGATTTATAATATATTTTGAACATTACTATTGATAATTGACGAATATCAATACTTAAAATAAACTTAAAGTATATTAAAATTCAACTTGAAAAGAAAATGCAAAATCTAGCTACTCTCTGGGGTAAAGTGAGCAGAAATAAAATACGTGTTTTAATGAAGGATATAATTATAAAATCAACTTTATTAGAACTTTTAAACTATTTAAACTATTTTTTTTTTAAATATTTCATTAATACAAGCTTAATGTTAATAATTTGTACTTTGTAACTTTGTACTTTGTGTTACTAACCTAAACTCATTTTCTTCTGAAAATGTGTTTTTAAAGGAACTTTGTTTACATCAACAGTCTGACCACCACGCCGCGTCGTTTCCCAGGTAGCTGACAGGTTAGATTATTGCGCACATCACTCGCGCATCTTTTCTTTGCAGCTTAGTTTACCCCGGTCACTTTGCCCCGAATGTGTACTCAGTGGAAAATTAATTATTTAATAATGTTAGGATTAATCTTTTCTCAAACGCGCGTACATGTATGTTTATAAGCTTGTTATAAACACGCAGAAAAAGAATGGAGTTAAAATAACACATTTAAGACTCATTTATCCAAAAAGCTAAATTGAAAAAAAAAAAACAATTGGAAGTCTCTAAAACATTTTTAATTTTTTAAATGAATTTCTATTTTTCGATACCTGAATGTGCATAATTATCATTGTCGTATTACATACATTTATTACGTCACCAAAATTTGTAAATATATTCTATTGTTAAAGAATAAATTAAGGAAGCTCATTTCACCCCGGGGTTCACTTTGCCCCGGTCTCCCCTACTTGTATTTTCTTAACAAGAACAAGCGTCACGCGTGACAAATCACGGATCGATGGATCCCGAGATGCCTAACGCAAGCAAAGGGATTCTACCCGATCTTCCGCCAGGCTGTAGTATTTTTTTCGCCGCGTGATATCTTTTACGGTGAAAAACGGTCGTGGCGCATAAACGTCGGCCCATCTGTTAGTAATTTGTAAGACGAGTTGGGTAATTAAAAGTTTGATGCGAGCATTAAACTCGTCGGGGTTATAAAACGAGGGGGATGCTGGCGACCGGGCTGGAGCCAGCGTTCGCTACACACGCCCGCTGCGAAAAAAACCGTTCCCTGGGAACAGGCGCGGAAACAGTGGAAGCAGAAGAAGCGGAGAAAGGCGAAGGTGGAGGAGGAGGCGCAGGAATCTCCCTCGAATCATGCATCGCTCGTAGGAGGCGCGGTTCAACGGCCATAAAGTGCTTTAGAGTGCATAATTTTTTAAATATCTTTATTACGGCCGACGTGTCCCTTCGCGTGGACAGGCCAGGAGTTTCGAGCCTCCGTAATTGACCGAGCGAAATCTCGTCGTCGGGTGAGACACGATAAAATGCAAGCGTTGTGAAAGTTTTAATGGCGGGGCCGGCGAGCGGCTGGGCCACGTACTCGGGAGGTGTGCGCCGTGAAATTTTCCGCCCGCGCTGATACCGCGCTGGCTTTTTATCGCTTTACACCTCCGGAGCGCGTGACCGCGGCTGTTTCGTTATCGTGCGGCCAACACTCCCGATTAACGACAATCATTCCCGTAAACGTCCTATCCTAAGCCAGTCTCTTTCGACACCCGGAATCTTTTAAACGATGGCCCGCAGCCGAGCCGCGCGCTACGTTTAATCCGCGAGTTTGCGATTCAATTTTCGAGGCAACTTCCGTGATTACCATTCGACCGGTTAATTGCTCCGGGTTTGCTTGCACGGGCCTCCATCGCCGTAATTTGTCGGCTCGTTCTACGGACGAGACAATTCTACGCGCTCGGCGAACTGACCGTTGCGGTTTCCCGGCTTGCGCGCCCGGAAATTGACGGTAAGATATCGGGAAAATCCAATGAAAGGCGGTTAATTACACATCGGCCTCGTTCCACTTCACCGCCACGTTACTGCCTCAATGCCACCCTCCTCCCCTTTAACTTTAACACTCCTCCGTTTCGTCGTCCCTCTAGTCTTACCCGTGCCCGTTTTCCATTTGTGTTTATCGGCTGTTTGCAGCAGGATGCCCGGGGAGAATAATACGTACGTGCGATTGATTTCGACTATCGGGGAAACGTCAATCTCGCGCACAGCCAGCGGTGCGTGGCCGCGTATCGTTTATAAAGTTACTGCTTAGACACGTGGAAAATAACGTTTACGTTTCCTCTGCTACCGCTCGGTGATCCCGATGAAATATGACAGTCGACCGGAATTGTGGTACTTCGTTTAGAATGCACCGGCTCGCCTTCGCACTCTTAATTCTCGAGGGAACTCTAGGGAAAGCTAAGAAGTTTAATATTCGAATGAGATGGCAATTCTGATTTCAACGCGCTTTGTTGCTAGAGGATGTCACGAACGAATGCTGGTTGATCGCCGTTTACGCTGTTCTTACGGGAAATTAATACCTCGAGTTTAATTAAAAAGTTTATGATGCAGGAGGATCTTTTAGAAGTGCATCGACTGAATTGTACGTTGCCGGGCTCATTTCGCGTTCATTTTGTCCACTTTTCTATCTGTCGAAACCAGTCCAAATCCAGCTGGACCTCGACAGAACCAGGCATCGTTAAACGCTATTATACGTAGCCAGATTTAGCTATATCCAAACAAGCTGGGAATATGATGGACCTATTTCGTCAGAACCAAATTCTGCCACTCCACGTTGGTCCCCATGAAACTTTAAACACAGCCAGATCTCCTCAGATACAATTAAATCTGCTCACACCTCACCAGACCTCATCAAAACTAACCATAGCTATCAAGTTTGTTTTCTGGCGCCATGTATATACAACAGTTTTGACTGGGTCTGCTGGGATCTAGCTGAAGTTGCACGGTTTGATAGCGTCTGGCTTATACTTAGCTGGCTTCTACACGCTCCTAGAAGATCTGATTAACTTAAAGAAGGTTAACACAGACAAAGAGTCTAGCAGGGTAAGCATGGGCAAACGGCCCTCATGCCGATTCGTGGAGTTGTTATTTTTTAAACAATGCTCCTTGCCTGAAACACCATTGTGTAAAGTTTCAGATCGCTACCCCCCTGTTTAAGGATAATACGGGGGTAAACGCTATTAACGTTTTTATTTTTTTCCTCGGTTACTACTTAAGATATTTAAATGAAAACAAAAACGAAAAATAGCTACATACTAACTGCATTTCATATATTTTTCTAAAAATTATAAATCAATTATTAAGGGTAGAAAAAAATAATTAATTTTTTGGGGGTGGTTTATGGAAACAACTCTTTGAGTGAAGAAATTCCGCAATATTTGAAAAATTCTACTCCGATTCATCCTGCAATCAGAGCACTCGGTCTCTAATTCTAGAAGTCTGACTAATTTCACGGTGCTCCACTCGCACGCGCTCCCACACTTATTTCATCTTAACACTCGTACCTCCCAATTAACGTCCATTGAATATGAATTCTCGGACTAACTCGAACAGAACCTACTAAATCCAATTTCCAAACCAAAGGCCGCAGCGTGTATCAAATTCCCATAAATATAATTCAGAGGCTGCGACATATCTCCTCAAAGATCTAGCCCTGCGCATTATGCATATTCATAATCCAACTACATCTATGCTGGTCCCAACTGCCTTTATCCTTCTTAATGTTTAGACGCCGGCATCCTAACGACGTCGTTAAAGCACACCGACACGAATGAACGGGAATGATATAGGTCCAGTCGCGTAGCGGGAGGGTTTTGAAACAATCATTTCCATGTCCCTCGTCGCGGCAGTCGACGGGGCGCTTTGTTTCGTCAACCAGAGCCAATTTGTTCGTTTGTCAGTCGCGGAAGGATCCTCGCCGGTTCGAGTCACGCGGAGACGTGTCGCCTGGGCGAAGGGCGATGAGGGAGAACGCGGTGAAAGAGACAGAAACGCAGATGGAATATAAAGCGCAGAGCAGAGGGACAGAGACAGGGCGAGAGGGGCAGGGAGCCGAAGTCAAAGAGACCAAGAAAGATGTCGGTCTAGCGAGAGGGAGCGTGCAAGAGTGAGAGGGGGGAGACTAGAGGCGCTTAGTTGTCGAAGTACAAATTAGATTATGCGTCGTGCCTCTGCGGGGGTGCACCGTCCCGTTTGTTCGTAGAAAACTTACTACCCTGTCTCGTATCTGACGCCAGTGCTGGTGCGGTTGTCCCTTTTACGAGGACACCAGCCACGAAGACCCTTCGCCTCGGTCTCTCGAGTCCCTTTTCGAGGAGGGGGTCGCTCGGTGGCCCACCGATCCCGCGGGAAAAAATATTTCAATATTTACTCAAAGGTGGCCTGGAAATGGAATTTTTCCAATTCGATTATGGAAATTGTGGGTAGGGATGGGGGCGTCGAGTGATTTGTTATGGGTTCGATGTTTACCCAAACGCCCGCTAAGGACTCGAACCGTATCGCTCGCTGGATCGTTTCGATCGTTTCGATCGTTATCTCGGCCCAATGAAGAATTCCCTAAAAAGGGTATTACCTGGTTGCAGCTGCCCGGTCGCTTCTCCAAGTTTGTAACAAACTTGCTACCTGAAATTCGATCTCATTAAGGTCGAGCAGCTGAGTTGCCGCGGAGTTGGTCCACGGCACGGTAGTTATAGCGAGGCGAAGTTGACTTTGGGATGGATACGGTTAAAGGAGTAGAGGCGGGAAGGATCGACTTAGAGAAGGCTGCCTTCCGAGGCACGAAATCCTGTTAGGTATTAATATCCAGTCTTATGAAAGTATCTTGTAATATCTCCGCTTCTTCTCGAATGCTTCATCATGAATTTCCAAATGCTCGGAAGCTACAGTCATGAGAGCTTCGCCGGAGAGAGATGATGTAAATGAACAAACGGTTTATGACTCTTGGCGGAAAGGATCTCGTGGAAGTATAGGCGTGAAACGAAATGTTTGCAGTGTCACTATCTGAAGTATGTACTTATGTACTAAGTAACGTTAAAAATGTCGAGTATAGGTATACACACCCTATTAAACGAGAGTTTGTCAGGGCATCGAGCCAGCTCATTTCCTATAGTCGACCTATTAACCCAGAGACATTTAATCTGACGAGAACTTTAAACGGGTGGCGCGAAAGTTCGCGGGGGTTGTAATTGAAATGGACGTTTAAACTTCTTGTTTGTCAGTAGACTTTCTGTCAAAGTAGAAAATTTGTTAAAATGCAGTCTGTCGAGTTTTACGTAAAATTATTGATAAATCGACACAGACTATGATAATAGAATGATGCATATTCAAGCATTATACGATGCCTATTCACTTAGACAATTGTTCATTTTCTATAGATGCATATAAATATGATAAAATCTGGCTCGCTTCGAATCTTGGATGAAATGATTGACGTAATGCTTAAACTTTCCATTAAAAGGTGAATAATTATCTGAACGTTTCTCGTTGAACGTAAAATAGGACAGTAGCAATAATGCATAAAAATTCTAATAAGTCTTTTAAACATTCTGGTGAAAGATGAATAATTAATTAAATGATTTCCGATTTAAATTTTTCTCGAGAAATAATATTCCACACTGAACGCATAAATGTATCGAAGATCTAGATTTGCAAGTCTACCAAAATTACTGTGAAATCGTCTAAACGATCGAATAAAAGAATAAAAAATTTTGGACCCTTGCACATCTCGCAAAGCTTTTCTATTAAAAATAAGATTAATTTAGAATTCGGTACAATATTGTTTGTATTCTATGCAGAGCAAATTATTCCTCTAATGATTTGCAGAAATATTTCGACAAATATTCTTTTATACAAACTCTGATTTGGAAATATTTACGGAAATTACTGATAATTAGTTTAAGGGGGTATTCTAGTCTAGACACTCGTTTTTGAAGATGATATTTGGAAATTAATTCTGGAAAACCCATTGCGTCTACAGGGCAGAGATTTTACACACATATTTAGTAATGTTTGAACTATCAACACAAATTTTTGGAATGTATTATATTGAAATTTGTACAAGTTACACGCCGAAGCGCAAATCATGTCATCAAAAACCGGCCGCAACGGGCGCACGAATTGCGGCCGTCCTAGTCATCTGAAACGAAACTACCAAAGATTTTTTTTAAACTATATGAGTGTAGTTATCGCCTGAACTAGCTGTAACCAAGTCCGGACATTGTTACCGAAATCGCAGCTGTTTAAAAATTTATATTTGATTTTTCGACTTTTCTTGAGCTAAAACAATTGATATAATTCTAGTTCGGGCTATAGGTACACAATGACTTTGAATGTGTGTAAAATTTTAGCTCAATCGGTCCAGTAGATTTTGAGAAAAATGTGCGCCCGATTTAAAAAAATTGTATCGAGAAAAACGCGTTTAAAGTTTTTCATGCAGTTTACGACCTATACAACTGAAGTTACGGTATATAACGAGTAATTTCTGTAACTTATCCCTAATCTGCTATACCAGTACCATAGAGGAAACCTTCCTCAGCTTAAAAAAAATCATGTTTTGCAGCTCTCTTTACTCTGCTGGCAGTCATAGCCTCCTTAGATGGAACGATTACATGCCACGTTGCGGCCTTAAGCCCCTACAACTCTGGGAGTTCTACGAATTTCACCTTAATATTTTATGGACATATTTTCGAAACCCTAAACTATTAGAAAATCAAAAAAAAAACTAAATTTGGGTAGAATACCCCTTAAACCTTCTGGCAAAATAATAATTATTCCTCCATCAAGATATTCAATCTCTATTCATCATTACGGTCCTTCCTAATTACACATGAAAAATTTATTTGTGAATAATTCCTACACTTTCTACAAATTGCCAATAATTGAATACTGCCAGAAAGAATGATTTCGGTGGCCAACATATTTTTCTTCCTAACTAAGTGCCCGTCCCCCGCGGTTCTGTTTATGTTTCTTCGAGCAGCATCCGACACGACCGATCCGAAGGGGTGGTGCAACCCCTCGTTTCGCGTTCAAATAAATGGTAACCGCATTATACACACGTCGCATACCATTTTCCTCTCGTCGGTAGAATTGTCTAGCTCACGGCCACCCTTGGCAATATTACCTCGGTGCCATTAGCCATCCGCATCCGCATAAGCAGTTACTAATCATTCTGATGGATGCCGTAATGTATCATTTGTCACTTAAATTGAATTACACGCGCGGGGTTACGCTCGAAAATGATACTTAGGAAGCGTCCCCATACCGCAGCCGACGTGTAAATTAAGTTTTCGAACGTTCGTTCGCGGGCTTTGGTATCGATCGTTCGTCATATCCGCGAGGTTCCCAGTGAAATTCTAATTTACAGCGCTCCACGTTTTGCGTCACTATGAACATTAACCCTAGGGGGGATGATTGGTTACCGACCGCATTTATCAGCCATTGTTTCATTTCGTAATGCTGCTTATTTGGGGAACGCTACGGCCACGATTTACACCACGCTCTGTTTCTGATCAATGTACACAAAGGAAGTGAAAAATGAGCTCTACTCAGCAATCCTTGATGGAACTAATAACATCTAATCAATATAATCCTTACATATCTTACCACCGCAACAGAACCTACTTTCTAAAGTATATTTCTCACAGAATTTTAAGATCGTTTACTCTTTCTGTTTTACATTCCAAGCTCCGGGGAGCTAGCCCTTACAAAGCAACACTGTATCGACTTTTACGGCGCAGAGAACGGAATAAATAACGCGATCAGCTCGATTTTACGAGAGAATAGTGAGACACTCGAAATCGAAGCCGAAGCCGGTATCACTTAGCCCGTAATTCTACTTTGCATGAAACTGAGACGAGCGCTTAAGTAAACGTCAGCGTGGCGAAGAGACACGCCCGTGGGTAGCGTGCCGGGATCGATAATGCTCGCGTCGATTTTACAATTCATGAATTCATAATTCAAGCACCGTCTCGTGCATCCTGCGAGAGTGCCACCTTCGCGGTGCTTTTCGGTCGGCGGAGGCATGCGAACAGTCAAGGACTTCTTCCTCGGACGAACTTAACTCCAGCGAACAGACAATTATAATCTCACAAAACTTTCAGCAACTTTCTCTCCCATACAATACGTGTGCCATCAGTTGTTCCCAGAGCGTGCTGGATTCAACAAGTATCTGGATATCGAATTCGTCGAGGAGGAATCTTTAGAGCCGGGGGGATACGGCGCAAACAAATTCTGCTTTCTGTTTGCGAATAGAAATCATCGTCCCGGGACGAAACGCTCTCATTTGGAGGATCTTCTTCCACCCTTCCTGCAGACTGTGTAGACGATGTCGCAAATCCGCCGCATTTACGTATTCCCACGATTCGTTCTCGCCCTTCCATGAAATTCGATGGCCCGTGAAGCCCGCTGAACCCCCTGAGCACCCTTTGTCTTTACTTTTTGTCTGCGCCGGAACGAAATGCATGGTCGCTGTTCCCTCCACCCACCCCTGCGACCGCTCGATCGCAACTGTATAATACCCACTTATACAAACATGGATCCTCTAATTGTAAGTGCTTCCAAATAAAAGGAACCTGTTCTTATGAAACACAAAACGGTCTACAGAAACATTCGACGCCCTGGAACCACTGAACAAACCGCCCCTATATCGTTCTCCATTTAACCATCCTATTAAAGCTTCCTTTTCATGGCATCGCTTAGAGACTCAAGGCTCGAAGGATCGTCGTATTCAATGACAATACCCTGCGAGAAACTTATGCGTGCCCCAAAGTCGCACTTCCTCCCACATGGCAACGCTATCAGTCAGCTGTCACATTTGAGCGGTGCGTTCGCGGCTCCAGGTGACAACTTGTTTCCTCCGGCGATGTTACCCAGTGTCCCAGCTCGGTCTTTGTTCGATGAATAATATATGGCGACGGGCGTCTGCATTGTTTTGCGTACGCCGCGTACACGCGCGCGCACGCACGATGCACGTATGCACCCTGGCCACCGGATGCTGCGCTCGCCCCCTCCGCAGTCTACGCGATTTCCCGCTACGTGTTCACGCGCGCGCACGATGACGTATCCGCCAGGACGTGCGAAAGCAACTTTGCCGAATCGACGTGTACCTGGGACATCAAAAGCGCCGACCGACCCACGCCCCCCCCCCCTCCCCCTGCGACTTCGCCCGAAAACTCACCGTGATTTCGTTTGGAAAGTTCGACGCGCGCGTGACTTCAGCGACTGACCCCGTTGTCAAAGGATTTTTGTAGCGTCGCTGGCGCGCGGCTTTGCCTCCCGCCAATTGGGGAAATTGCCGGGTGGAATTTTACCGTGAACTTCAGTGCGCAACGTGTGGTACGTTACGATGCGATTGGAGGATATTAAGTTTAGTTTCTTTATTTGTTTCTGCCATTTGCGGACACTTCTTCCGCGTCTGGTTATTTTCAGGGCGGAGGTCTGTGGGTTTCAATACTTCCACTGTACTGCACACGCCGAAGTGGGAAATTATCATTGTAGTAGTAGGGTAACTCGGGGTAACACGCCACCGCAGGTAATATGCCACTTTTTAATCATTTCTTAAGTAATGCGCAAATTCCGTTACCTAGGATGATTAATTCGATTCATTCACATAAATGGAGCATCATTATACTTTGTCGCCATATATTTACATGTAGGACGAGGAATTTATTATCATTCATTTAAATCAACTCTGGTATGAATTATAGAAGTGATTATTGTATTAATATCAATAGCAACAACATTCTTAGGTTACGTTTTACCATGAGGACAAATATCCTTTTGAGGAGCAACAGTTATTACAAATTTATTATCAGCAATTCCTTATATTGGACAAATAATAGTAGAATGAATTTGAGGGGGATTCTCAATTGATAATTCCACTTTGAATCGATTTTACTCATTTCACTTTATTCTCCCACTAATCATCCTGATCTTAGTCGTTATTCATTTATTTTTTTTTTACACCTCAAAGGTTCGAATAATTCAGTAGGTACGAGAAGAAATAAATATTAATTCTAATATTTACTAGTTCTGTTCAATTTAGTGTAACTGCTAAGACGACAATAGATTTTGGCGTTTACCTTCTTTTATTTTCAGTAAATTCTGGTAAGTTATAAAAGTGTCGTCTTGATCTAATTTCAGATTGTAACTAGAATGCAGATTATACATTTGTGTGAACAGTTATACAAAAAATTTGTGGCCAGTTTAAGGTATTGTACTAGTTTTGGCCACTTCTTAAAATATATAATATTTTTCCGTGTAAGCAATACATGTAACCTTGTATTTCTGACGGTGTACTAAACAAAATATTTCTGATGTAAAATTCTCCACATAATAATGATCTGCAAGCAATTTAGAAATAAGATAATTATGCACATGGCCAAAAACAGTGCAATGGCCACAAACGGTACATCCACCCCAGATTATGACAAAGTAGACTAACAAACGAATTCTACAACCTCTCGCACATCCGTTAACACTATGTACTTTGTTTCAATGCTTCCTTTTATAGCCGTGTGGAGTAATATGCCACATGTTTGTCAGTCTAATATGCCACAAACTAATATTTCTATAACTCTTTCTATTTAATGCCATCGAGTTGTTTTTTCGTATTAGAACCATGCCTAAGAAGTATGTACGAACTTCAAACCGTGCTGCTTGGTCAGACGAAACTTTTAAGGAAGCCATTCGAATGGCGAACGAGGCTCGTACAATATAGATCAAATTTTGAGAATGTAGATATTTTTTACTACAATTCGACTGATGCAAAAAATGTGCAACTACTGTGCAATATGTGAACTATATTATTACGATAAAAAAGGACCTAAATGTGACTGGGTAAAAACTACTTGTTGCAAAAAGCTATTTTTAAATAGCTATTTTTTCAAATTTATTTTACATTTCATTGAGTTAAAATATTTGTTATTAGTTACTAATAGCTTGAATAGTTTAAAATATTGTCGATTCTCAAAAATTTGAGCGATTAGTCCGCACTTCATAGCTTTTGGCATATTACCTCAGACCTTGTGGCATATTTACCCACCACTTGGGTAATATGCCATTTTCGAGGACTTTTGTATTTGTACGTTTCTCATTGAACTTTAAAAGTTACATATCTTTACTTATTAGTCAATATGCAGAATTAGTTACACTTTCATATGGTTTTATCTATTTCCCCGTATCTACTTATACTTGTGAGATATCGCGTTTTAAACATAACTGTGACATATTACACCGAGTTACCTTATACGTGACAGTGGTCCGCCACGAATATCGCGATGGAGATGGAATGCTCGCGAAGGATATTCTTCGCTAAACGCCTTTCGTGGATTTTCATTCAGGAACGTGGTTAAACCGGGCGTTTCTTCGCGCGCAATTCTTGTCCCCGTACATCTTTGTTAGTTTACACGGGCGCGCACGTGACGGGACTCCTCGAGCTAACTGAAACGCAGGATTAAATTCGATACCTGGGGCGTCGGTGAATTTTACATTGGCGTACCGACATAAAGTCGAATAAACTCCGCGTCCCCCTTCCCTCCTCGCCACACCCCCCGTAGATTGCTTCCGCCCTTCCGTTCCCATCGGCATCTGAAGAATTCATAAGATTCGCGGAGGCATCCCTTTCGCGGTAAACAATCGTAAAACCCGGACCCCCGCGTTTCTCTTTATTTCTAGCCGAGCGAGTATTTTAGGATTGCGATCCGTTTCGCGTGGGCTGTCGGTGGCTGCCCCTCCCGCGTGAAATTAAAAATATTTCCTGAACGTTTCGGGAATATCTCGCGGTGAGTTATTCAGACGGAGCACGCGGCCCCGGCCCGTGTTCTTTGACGGAAACATTTCTCTTGACATACCATTTTAAACCGCGGAGTCCATGAAACCAGCCGCCCCTACCTTCTCCCCGTGAGATTTTCATAACTTATTCCTTGCGGTATGTTTACAGCGCAGTAACGTGAGCGGAATTACCGCGACCCCGCGATATTTGACTTCACTGATTCGCAACTAATTTCAGCGATATCTTTCTCTTCTGTTCCACCAATTCTCACATCTCACGAGGAATCCTCTCACCTTCCGCGCTCCCACTCCAAAATCCCCGCAAATAAAGTGGCGCGTATTCGCGCCAAGCTGTTCCAACAATCACCCAACAATCTCTCAGCCGCGTACGAGCCGTTTCTGAGCTGGTATCAATAATGCTCGAAGGTGTCGCCTTTTAATGACACGAGGAGCGACGTTTACCGCTGATATGTTTTCTCGAGGCACCGCTGGCGGGAGAAATACGGTCGTTTCGACGAGGATGGTCGGCCTGTAACGTGTGCGGCGCTTGTAAACGCCAGTGGAAGCTGAGCGACAGGAAAGCCTTAATATCGACGAGTACTTTTAATCGAGCCAGGCCACCATTATCGCGGTGCTGGTAGGGACATGATTACCAGTTAGCCAGTGGGAGTATGACCAGTCGGTTTCGATGTTCCCGCAGCTGGGCGCACAGCGGTTGGTCGCTTTGCGGTTACGGCGCAAAAGCCCCGGCAAGAATTAACCGTACAATCAAACGGCCGTTCTTTATCTCGCTCCTTTCAGCGGCCCTTGCTAAAAGCCCCTTTCCCTCTCGTGAAATCTCAATTTCAAGTACGCTACGTGCGTTTGCCATTTCGATTGGTGCGGGCCCTCGAATTAAATTGACTCGCCGACGTCGGAGAGCTTCGTGCGCACTTTCGATCGTGATGTATTATTTGCTGCGGCAAACGCAAGTGGGACACGTCTTTCCAGTGGAGGGTTTCAGCGTACCAAGCCATTTTATCAATTCGGAGTCTGGTAATGGTAATTTCGACGTACCGTTTTGCTGCACCAAATCTGTTGTTCTATTGTACAATGCCATTGCAATATCTATTGTCCTCTATTGTTCGAAGCTTCTCTGTGCGAATGCTCTTCACAACCTCTGCCGTTCTCGCGTGTCTGTCTTCGCAGAAAAAGATTCAATGCAAGGCTAATGGAGCCTCGAAAGCCCGGACCAGAAAGGCACAGGTTACACTTTCTAGAACTGCTTCGAAACTCGAAAGGTACGGACTCTAAGAACGTTACAGAAGTCTCGCGGAACTCGCTGAGCGGTCGCTGCTGTTTACGAGGCACGGTACTGCGCCGTGGTTTCGCGCAAGGACCCAAAACAGGAACCGGGCAATAGAAGGAAAGGCTGGACGCCAGCGAGTGGCCTTAATCAAATGAGTGCTTATTATCACGGCAGGGGGACAATTGATCAATTAGATAATCGGCCACACGGACAGGGAGACAGAGGGAGGGTGTGCGCTCCAGTGGTTGCTGAGCAAATGCGAAACTTGGTTGCACATTTGAATGCCGAACCTCTTCAGGGCCCCCTATCCATCCGTTGCGGACAATGAAGCGTGTACGGGGTCCCACGCGAGTCGTCGCGTTCGATCGGGCCGATGGAAAACATCGTCCCCGCTCCCCTCCACGCTCGAATATAATTTAGCTGGTCAATTCGACAGCGGGCCGCGTCATTTTCGAGCGTTCCGCTGCGAGCCGCTCGAGCACCGCTCGCGAAGTGGCCTCGAGAGGGACGATCGGATCAATTTCATCGAAGCCACTCGTCCTGCTGTTGCTCTAGATGTCACCGGCAGGGGTATTTGGAGAACGTCGTCAACCCCTTCGTCACGACTCCCGTCGTATAAACGCACAATCGTTGGAAAGGACCCTTAGTTTCGCCCCAAATTTTAGTCCGCGTCTGTGGCGTACTTTGCTTCCTGGAGCAAACTCTTCGAACGCTGAATTTTCTCCCCTTGTACACTATATACGGGAAATTACGAGTTGTGTAGATATCATTGCGGCCACGTATTATTACACATATATTTGTATAAAAGAGAAAAGAAGAAATGTACCCATTGAGGGGTGAGACTGGTGTAGTGGATCGAAAAAAATCGATTCTTTTTTTGCATCTTCCGAAATTACTATCTTTTCTCAATAAAATGCCGCTTGATTTATAGTAAAATTTGCAAAATTGTAAATTTGGCAGCTAAAAACGTCAAGCGGCAACCTATAGCGTCATCTTTGCCCAGAAACTTTAAATGCGTTTTTCTCGAATATTTGTTTCTCTTCATTTTTTCCTGATTGCGAGCGAATTGACGTTCAAATCGACTTGGAAAAATTACAGGATGTGTAGAACATCTGTCATTTCGGCGCAAACCCCTGATGTGGTCCGTAAAAATTCGAGACTTTCATAAAAAAAATTAAGAAGTCACCGGATTTTTTGACGAAAATCTCGAATTTTTACAGACCATATCAGAGGTTTGCGCCGAAATGACACATGTTCCACACATCCTGTAATTTTTTCCAAGTCGATTTGAACCTCAATTCGCTCGCAATCAGGAAAAAATGAAGAGAAAAAAATATTCGAGAGAAACGCATTTAAAGTTTCTGGGCAAAGGTGACGCTATAAGTTGCCGCTTGACGTTTTTAGCTGCCAAATCAGCAATTTTGCGAATTTTACTATAAACCAAGCGGCATTTATTGAGAAAAGATAGTACTTTCGGAAAATGCAATAAAAAAAATCGATTTATTCGACTGCCTAGTCCGTTTAAGGCAGGGAATGATGAAATCGATCGTGTGCCACGATTCAGCTCGTAGGTACCTACATTTCGTTATTATTTCCCACCTTGCCTCCATTTTGAACCACATCCTCACCGCCAGGCACTCATCTTTCACTCGACAGCTGTGCGCCACGATTTTATATCCTTTATATCGACTCCTCGCGGTGGAAGCGGCGTCTTCTCCCCGTCCCGTCCAGAAATAAAGCGTCCCCGGTGCGACCATGCCGCGTCGGCCCAATTATAAGAGCCGTTACGAATTTGCCGAGCAATTTTCGTTCCTTTCGCGCGAAGACGCTGCCGTGTTCGCGATACGAGCGTCGTCGGTGCATCGGAGCGCCGGCACCGCGTTGAGTAGTGACTTCCTGCTGGCAATTAGGGAGGGAAACAGGGGCAAAAATAATGCCGCGAAACGTGGCGCGTACGTGCTTCAAGTTCTAACGACCCGTTGAGAGGGGCAACGACGAAACCGCCGCTATCATTCCCAGCGGCGGCGAGAATATTTGTCATCGAGCCTGGCCATTTGACACCCGATACTCCTCCGCGGCCTCCAGACGCGTTCACGATACGCTGGAGCCCTCCTCCGACGCTGTCACCCCCGGAACGTCCCCGATTCCTCTCGACGTGATTCCGCGAAACGCGTCAACAGAATGCGCTCGCTAATTGCGTGAAATATCGGTGCACGCTGGTGGTCAAAACGTTGGTTGGTTTCTTTGTGCCACCTCCCTCCCTGGTTGCTGCTCTCCACTTCGAGGGGTGGACGACTCAGATTAGAAGAGGAACGGGCAAACAGAGAGCGAGCATTTCATGCTGCGACAGGAGGGTAGCAACCGCTTTTGTTCGCTGAATAAAGCGTAAGTACAATGCTCGGCGGACGATCAACCGAACTTCTGTTTTACTTACCTGGATTAATTCATTGTCGCAATAAGAATCCACTTGTCAACCAGGTGCGCGCTGGTTCTTGGTGCTGTTTAAGTGTTGCGAGGAGACGGGTTTGAGTTTTGATTGGAGTGGTTGAACGTTTGGGGTACCTACCTCGAATTGGTAAATTACATCTGCTGGAGTGTTCTGGGGACTTGGAGCGGTGAATTGGAATTTATTTATTCAGTTACCTGGTTAGTTAGAGAATTGATTCCTTCATTTGACTGGATCAAATTAACGTTATACAGGGTGTCCCACCTAAGACTGGACAGCGCGATATCTCCTAAAGTATTGGAGATACAAATTTTTTAAAAATATGTGATTGAATGGTTCGAGAGGGCCAATTTATTAGCCTAGACGTTTTTTTTATTATTATTATTTTAAAAGATACGATGGTCAAGTTCGGTTTTTCAAATGCAACTATTTTTTTTAACACCTGAGTTGATAGTGCGTTCCAAGACAAATTCAGTAAGCTTTAATGTATACACTTTATTTCCACTGGTTTTTAAGATATTGCGCCTGCAAAATTACTGATTTTCACTGGAAGAAAACCCTCTGGAATAGCAAGCACCGGGTCGGTCTTACTGGCGCCACGGGTGGCATTGCCTGTTGAAACTGATACCTACCTGCCAAAGGTCTACGACAGGGTTCGCAGGCCCAAAAGCTGGACAATTCTTTTCCGTCAAAAATGCCACTTAGGTAGGTACATCTGCGGTATCGAGAAGCGCACCGTTACTTTTATTTCGCACTTGCATCTACGCTCGGATGGCCGGTTCTTTTTGGAGGGATGTAAGTTGGATTGGTTAGGTTAGGAGGGGTGAAAGTTGCTAGACTAAATTTCAGCCATGGGGAGCAGACTGTATCAGAACCAATCGGATTTGCATGCCTCACAAACGGCTGCTCTCTTGAAGAGGCCCTCTTCACAGCGATACCTCCTCCGCAATGCCCACCTTCTCTCGCACGGAATACGTCAACGCATGTTCCATTTGAAATACCGAACTTGACCATCGTATCTTTTAAAATAATAATACAAAAAATCGCCTCGGCTAATAAATTGGCCCTGTCGAACCATTTAATTACATATTTTTTAAAAAATTTTATCTCCAATACTTTAGGATATATCGCGCTGTCCAGTCTTAGATGGGACACCCTGTAGAGCGTGACTTTCTGATGCTCGGGCAATTGCAGTGGTCTTCCTTTGATTTCACTTTGATATTTGCGCCTCACTCTTTCTGCCCACTGAAATGCACGCTGGTTGGAATTTTAATTAAGCGAGACTCCGGTGGAATTATTATATCGCGAACACGCGGGCGGCCTCTTTGTGCTGGATACGCGGGACTTTGTTTCTAATGCCCAGTACTAAAACGCCACTTAATGAAAAGGAGATTAAGGGATCGAGGAGCTCAGCTGGAAGATTAATCTCTTGAAAGCTCGCGCGTGGTAATCCAACGCGTTCTCATTAGTCACATTCTACGTGGAAGCCAAATAAACGGTATACTTATCCGTCAAATTATTTTTCCCTTGTAGAAACACGGCAGAAGAAAGGGAACATTCTAACACATATACTGTATAGAACTGCTGTTACTACATTTGAAAATAGTACACATGTCTCAACATTAACGATAAAAAGGATCTCTGTATCAATATGCTCCTACTTTATTTACGCGTTACTTGTATAAATCTTTCCCTATGCTGTTGTTTCTTGTATTTATCAAAGGGTTTCCGTTTGACAAACTAAATAAATAAATTCTCCTAATTTCAATTAACTCCGGAGTCCACGCCTGTTAGGAATATTTCATTTCTTCTAATAACTATTACATGAACATTATACGTTCCGAAAAATCGACACGGAGGACTCGTCCTTCCACGTAATTCAAGCTTCTCGCAAAACTTGAGAGACTACTACGGCGGAATCGTATTCGCCTGGTCAGGATGCGCGTCGAATCCCGTGACTTCGTGGTTAACACGTATTCGTGCGCCCGCACGCGCAGAATTCCAGGGGCACGCGATTGTTAAACCCCACGGCTGGCATCCGGTTCGTAAAGTTCCGCCGTGGGCAGCGCTAGGCTCGGATTTACTTGCGGCTAACGTAGTTACATATTAGCCTGAGGGCTACGGCGGAGCTCGCTTTATCGGGGCGGGAAATCTCGTGGAAATGTCATGGTTCAACGCCTGCGACCTAATTTCTGTTTTCCATTAACGATTGACCCAGAAAGAAACTCCCTTCATTTGTCTGTAACCCGACAACCCCTATTACTCGCTCCTGGTATTTATTCACCCTTTATATCCAACAATATAACAATCAGATTCTACTATCTCCTTAGCTCGATTACAGGTGCACGCGCTATTTCCTTTTTCGCGAAATCGCGAGCGAATGGAAAATTCAATCTCCAAAAATTGGACTGCTCCATCATTTTCTATCAAAGCGATAGAATTGCAAATGAAAATTGCAGTGGTTCGTCGAGACGTCAGATATCTCGCAGATAGGAGCTCATTGATTTCGGACAGCTTTTCCCGCCGCTTCCAAGCGGAACATTCGTTAACAATTGCCAGAGGCATGGCTCGACTTTTCCCGAGGGTGGATCCGCGCAATCCTGGAACTTGGTAATCGTCAGAGGCGAACGTCTAATCGGGAGGGCGAATTAGGGCGCGCGATAACGGCTCCGTCAAAGCGGAATCCCGCGCGGCACAAAGGCGCCCCGCAACGCCCCTGCCCTCCCTTGAAATTCGACCGTAATTTCGGACGTGATGCAGCAACATTTTCGGGGTGAGATATATATTTGCCGTCGCAACACTTGCTCGCTAGAGCGGCGTGATGGATGGGAAACAATAATGGCCCCCGTTAGAGGGTTGCGCAGGAAGCGCATTAACGGGGCCCACCTTTTCGCCATTCTCAGGTGAAGGAGCCGATTGTGGCTACCGGCTATTCGTCAACCACCATCGAACCACTCAAGAAATAGTCTGCAAGAGGGTGCTTTCGAGTAAATACGAACGCATTAGCTGGAGCACTGTAACAGCCTCGATTTTACTTTGCCTCGTGGCTGGGAACGGCTTGCACATTCTTGGAGGTTCGTGGTCAGAAGCGAAGAGGTATTTCTGTATGTTTTACGGTAACGATATCGTAGTTTTTGCCTGGTTTATCCGGCGAACGAGGGTACAGACATCTAAGAATTTCCGGGAGTTTTCAATAACACCTTTCATGCTCCTATACTGAAAGGTAAGGAGAAACAAATTCTATTCCACCAACTGAATGACTGAACCAGGAAAGAGGCAAGGCTGAGAAACAGTATAATTATCTTCACATTCACCGTCGAGATTTGCATCCGTCTCGGATAACGAATTAAAGAATAAAAGGCACTGTGGCGAGGGAAGGGCGAACAAAGAGGGAACGGAACGAGGCTACGGTTGCGCCGCGGCTCGAGGAAAAGCAACCAGCGCTAATAATTAACCGTAGGAGTTAATTAACAGAAGTTGTAGCAAAAGAGCGGGGCATAATTCCGCGGGAATACATCCTGCCGCGGAAGAATACATTTTAAACACACTGCATCTTGTCCGCGTCTAGGATTTAAGACCGCGGGTAGCTAGTTCCAAATGCAAGGGCGCTTGAAAAAGGGTCGGCCTTTGAAAGAATGAGTGCGGGGAAAGCGAAAAAGGAGAGCATCGCTCTCGGACTCGTCTTCTTTGCATCGCGTTTCCGTAAAAGGAGGATACCTGAATGGAGTAGATGCAACGGCGGCAGAGGCGGGGAAAAGAAGTAGGTACGCAAAGAAACGGAAGATAGAGCGGTGCAGCAGTGTGTCGGGGGCAAATTAAAGAGAAAGCCGCGACAGAGGGGAAGGGAGAACGTGAGAACGCGGGTACGGAGATCGAGGAGGCGCTATGCAGTCATTAAAAACGCGACCCGTCGTCCTGGCCATTAGAATGACAAATGACGTGGTTGACAGTGCCAAATTAGTGCGATGAAAGGACGACTGCCACCGCGAAAGCTCGACTTGACGGGAGCTGTTCGCGGCTACATCGTTCCTCGCTTGTAAAAGCTCTGCCGAAAGACAGACACTCTAAGCGAGTGATTTCACGCGAGTAAAACACTGCGGGGTACCTACCCTCGTGGTTATTGCTTCACCTTTGTTCCCGCCAATTCGGAGGCAGCCTGTGCAATTTCCAGTGGCCCAGGAATTTTCGCAATTAACCCGAGTGCGTCCTTACTCACCGTTTCCTTGAGACAGTCAACGCTCTCAATGAATGCGCGAGGCAATAATTAATCAAAGGATTGGCAGCTGCCAACGCGAATCCATCCATTCATTACGCTCCAGCAGTAGCAGTTCCGCATTAAAATCATAGTTGGATTATTGCGATATTACCTGCAATTAGCTCCCGATGGACTCGCGCTCCATTCACGGCGTCCCTTGCTCGATTCGCGCTAATCCTACAATTCCACGATACGATATCAATCTGGATAATACGATTGGCTAGGTTTATTAATCTCTTGTAAGTAATTCCTCGACGTGGCGCCTTGGTTTCAATATACTTTAACGCGTCCGTCGAGGTGCATTCGCTGGAAGGCTCGTTGCTGAATACTACTTTTGCAGAGTGTAAAAAGAAATATTGATTTCTGAAGGAATGACGAACATTTTAAAAGCAGATTCTCCTTTTGCTAAAAATTTCTTATAGAAATGTTAATTACAAAAGGAGTTTTTAATATTTTTAAATGGAAAATTGTGCCGCTATTTTTTATTTAAAAAATTTGTTCTATTTTATACCTATCGTAAGAACCTTATGTTACATTTTTAATAAAGCTCATAAATTTCTTTAAAATCATCACCAAAGTTATACCACCATTTTTGCCTATCACCGTGGCGTTACCTTTTAACGTGGCGTTATCTTATAACGTGGCTTTTTTTTTAATTAATCAGTAAGAATTTCACTGTAAATAAATGACTCTAAATCCAAAGCCGACGGAATTATAGAGCCCCCGTTTGCCGCCGCGAAACGAAAACGTGGCTAATTTCAGGAACGCGAATGGAAAAGGAGTAGAGAGGAGATCCACGTGACCGAGGATGAGAAGAAGTAGTCGCGTGGAGCTGGCGAATTCACAGACTCGATTATCGCTTCGCTAAAAGTTTTATTTCGTCCGGCCAGGACAGATAGTCTGGTCTGTGTTGTTTCGTGTTACGCACGGAGTCTTCCTGCCATGTGTTCTTTCGCGTGTAGTCTCGTGTATGCGTGTGTGCACGTTACACCACGTTACTCGTAGTTCCCCTACGTCGCAATTAGTACAATATAATATATGTATAGTTTTATTTCTCGTCTATCTCGTTTAGCATACAAAAGGATACAGGCACACAAATATCAAATATGCATCCGGTACTCGTTATGCTATTGATTCAATATAATTACACTCACAGGGGTATCTTTCTTGTCTCCGCTTTCACCAATCGTTTTCGCGTTCACTCCCTCCCACGCACGCTTTCTGTATATTACTCACACGCCCTCCCATACCGTTCTCGTTACGCTATATGATACAATTATATACAAAATGGTCGCTCCCGCGTGTCGACGGGCGTATTTATAATACGTTTACACATACATGTATAAATTACAATTCGCTATATACATTGAGAGATAATGCGGCGCGTTTAATAGACATCGGGGGTGGCGAGAACGCTTCTAACCGTCGAGACCCTATTAAACCTATGATATAAATCCATTGTCGTTGTTTCTGTAGCCGTGCCTGTCCGCGGCGCGTTCTTCTGGCGGTTCGCGTGCAAGTGAAACCGCACGTAAGCATCGAGCATCGGTCATATTTGCACGATCGATGCCGGGTAGCACAGGTCAACGCAACAACTCGCCACGACGCTCTTGAATTCTTCATGGCGGCCAGTATTTGAGCAACCGGTGTGTTACCCAAACAAAGAATCGATCAGGTCGGGGTGGCGCGAGAAGTGTACACTGGGATCGCACCGTGCCTGTCAACGAGCAGCAGGTTCCTCGGTATTGCATATGTAAATCGAGATGAAAGTGCCGAAGAGAAGATCTTGAAGCTCTACCACCATCTCCTTGACCTTGATTAATTCCACCTCAATTGATAAGGTTTTCCACCGAAATCTCCTCAAACTCGCTATCCTCTCTATCCTCGACCCCGACTACCGCGCAAGCGTATAAAAGTGAAAAACATTTCAAGCCACCGAGCTCCATTCCAAGAAACTTTTATTCCCTAAATCCGAACTTCGTTTGTGCCCCGTTCGGAATGTACTCCGGTCACATACTATCGCGACTCGTTGCCAGGGCTACTTGCATGTAGCGGCGCTTGCAAATTCGTGTGCGTGGACGCGCGTGCATAATGCAGCCTGGAGGGCCAGGTCGATCAAACGCCGCTTCTATTCGTTCCTGTCCTTTTTCCCTTTCGCCCTCCCCTCTGCACGTCCCCGCGCAGTGCACGCGCACGCACTTGTACGTCGTCGAATAAAAGATGGGCCAGTTTCCCTCTACCCTCCCTCCCTGCCGCGCCGCTATCGGCAAGCTTCTTCCAGCATTTCTCATGTCGAATTGAAAAAGGGTTGTAGCGGGTGATTTATAAGCGAGAGTTTCCTTGGCCGCCCCGCTCTAGACCCCCGTGTTTTCTGCGCCCGTGCGTACCGATGCAGAACCGATCGTGTCGTATCTCGCCGATATCGGCGGGCCCCGTGTACGCGTATCTCCGCGTATCGGGCTCGACGTCGCCGCAGCAGGAATAAAAATTATACGGGGCTCATAAAGGACGCGCCAGGAAACAGAAGTCGACGGGGAATGGTAATCGGTCGCGCTGAATATGTATCGAAAGTCTAGCTGGGGGAGGACGAAAAAATCCTGACTATTCCCTGGCGGTGGTTTTTGCTGGATTTTCGTGGAAAATGACAGAGTGCCTTGGTGACGTTTCTTGGTGGTAGATTCGTGTATTATTGAGAGGAGTTTCTTTCACGTTCTGTTGCTTGATCTAATGATTTATATTGGTGAATAATTTCTGAAGAGCGAAGCAGGCAGAGTTGGGCATTAATAAATTTTTATTCGACTACATTTTTATTCGAATGAACTCGAATAAAAAATTCGAATAAGGTGAAGTTATTCGAGAATAACGAATAAATTTTTAGTCGACTATATTTCTATTCGACTAAATTTTTAGTCGTTATTCGTTATTCGAAGGACCGCCGTGGCGACTAAGCGTCGCGAATAAGTCGCTTCGGCTCGAGTACCGTCAAGGACCCAGTTCCTGATCAGAACCCCATTCCTGATCAGTTTAGGAAGATAAACCAAATAAGAAGCTTATTATGATACAAATTTATTCTAACAAATTACTAAATAATTATGAGGTGTTTTGAAATTTATACGCAAAATTTGATAGCTCATAGTAAAACGTGTGAAAGTGATCAGAAACTGCTCCCTTTGCATTTTTCACTTTCAAAGTTAAATTATAAAATAATTATTAATATGTGTGCACTTTTTTTAATACCAGATTAAAAATAAAACAGATTTACTGAAGTAGCAAAAAATCTTTTAAATTTGGTTAAATTTTCCCTTTACACGTTTAATAATCCGCGGTAGTTACTCTTAAGTGATCAGGAACTGGGTCCTTGACGGTACTCGAGCCGAAGCGACTTATTCGTGACGCTTAGTCGCCGCGGCGGTACTTCGAAAAAACGAATAACGACTAAGAATTTAGTCGACCAAAAATTTATTCGTTATTCTCGAATAACTTCACTGTATTTGAAATTTTAATTCGAAGGTTAGTCGAAGAACAATTTAGTCGAATAATGCCCATCTCTGGAAGCAAGTGCTTCCTTTTCGAGATAGTTTTAAGTTTGTTACGTTAGAGGAAGCGTTCGACGTTAGTGGCTTGAGCACAGAGAGATCAACACGTTCTAAAATCACTGTAAATTCTTATGTTTATTCGATGTCTATGATCGAAAAACCTTCCACTAACGTGTACCTTTGAATGCTTGCAGCTCGGAAAGGAAGCAGGGCCTACGTTTCTATGATGCCTGTTTACCAGCGTGATTAGCAGAATGCGTTGATACAGTAAACAAACCGACGCGTTAGAAAGTCACGGTTATCGCGAAGCACTTTCCGCTTTCCTCGTTTTCGAGCATGGAAATTGCACGATGTATTTACTCCCGGGGTTCAGCGTGGCAGCGCGAAAGGGGTCAGGGAGGAATGAAATTTAACGGGACGCGGGGAACAAGCTGGCTCGTTGCAGCGACGATTTAGAACGGGTCGTGCGATATCGCTGCGATCTCGGTGCACACTCGGTGCCGTTGTCATCGACATGTCGACAGAGTGCAGCCACGCTGCACAAAGGACCCATAAAGTATCCTAAGAAGCGCGCCGTGAGCAGGCACGAAAGTGCCTTCCTTCGTCATCTTTATCTGCCTCTCCTGACTCGGAGAGCAGCCACCACCGTCTTAACGATCCTCTTCCTCCTTTTTCTCATCTTTTTCTCTTTTTTATTAGAATCTCAACCCTCCCCTCGATCCTCCCACATCCGTGCCCCGGTTATTGATCTAATTCATCCTTAAGCTACAGTCCGCGCGCGCTGCTCCCTGCCACCTTGGCCGCGCTTAAAAGATAAATTGACGATTATTGCCAGGAGCGGACCGCCTAGGTACTCTGGAAGTGCAGGGAGTCGAAGGTACTCGATGCTCGGTGCCGGGGTTATTGCAGAAGTTGGGTGAAAAATTGCGGCGCGCGATAAGGATCTCTCCCGTTGCTTTCCCCGCGTTCACGCTCCCTTTAGTTAAGGCTGTCAACGGAAGCGCGCGGAACCCCCGAAACGAGGAACATTGGACGCTGGCTCTCGGTCGTCGAGTTCACGTCCGAACGAGGAGAGAGACCTCGGGCAATCGTTCCTCTTATCATTCCGCCGCTGAATTATTTACAAGGAGAATCGCCTGTACGTGTGATATATTCTTCTCTCGTTATTCCTTAGAAGCGAGAGAGGGCGAGAGTGACAGAGAGAAAGAGAGAGAGAGAGAGAGAGGTAAGAATGGAAAGAAAACGGTGATCATTATTGCGACCATGTTATTTGCTTAGTGCCCCCCAACTTAAGGCGCTTGAAAGTTACCTGTGTACGTGTGTTATGCGAGAGAGAGAGACTGTGTATGTGTGTGTACACTGTGTACGTGTCACGAGGTCCCTAACGGTTATTATTTACACTCGAAGCACTCGAAGCTGTTCACTCTTACGGTTTACTTTAACAATTTCTACGTGGCGACGATATCGACGATTAAACACTAAATATACATAGGTAAGTTCCGATCGTTGTAGATGCTACGCGTGTTCTCCACCGTGTCGACGAGGAGCGTGAACGTCCGCCGCGTGGAGAGGCTCTTCGTGGAAATTCCTCGAAATATGAAAACGGAATTGTGTTTCGGAGGCGTAGTCTGTTCATGATTCAGTCAAGCGGTCTCTACGCACGATTGAAAGACCAGATCGAGAAATTAGGGAAAATAGGAATCGTAGAAGTTCAACGAAAAGCCCCCACCACCCGAGAGCTCGCGGATTATCGGAGCCACTTCCGTTCCGCCCCTCTCGTCCCCCCCATATTTTATAATTACTAGTTTCCTTAATATATCACAATGTGGTCGGTTTTCCCATCCCTCGCGCCGTGCGCCGTTCACCGATTTAAGACTCGCCGCGCCGCGTTCCGCTCGCACCCTCTTCTTCCTCTCATCTTTTACGTACACATGTATTTAATTATTGTTGTCTCATCCCTGTATTGTCGATTCCTTACGTCGGTTAATCTCTCTCGATTTCTCCTCGTTGCATGAAGGCGATGTCGGTAGTGATAGAGAAATAAAGTCGGGCTTATTACAATATAATATCGTTATCGATACGCTTAAAATTCGCCGATAATACGTGTCACCTTTCTCGTGTGTGTATATATATAACTATTTTATTCATTTATTTATAATTTATAACTCCCCCTCCCCTGGTTTCTCGAATATACCGTATATGCATATACACGAGTGTACGTGTCTGTGTGTCCGTGTACGCGTGTATACAGTGTATATAAATTAACGATTCGTTTAGGGACGCCTACCATACGCCGCACACAATAAATAATACGACGAATAACGCGCGCGTGCACGTTGCGCCAGCCGAGATACTCAATTATTTACTTCACGTCAGTCTTGTGTGAGGCTGGATCGAAGCTCGCTAACGTTCTCCTTTTCCCTCGCCAATCCTCCGTCCCCCTCGACTTTTTCCCCCTGGCGAACGTTCGATACCATCGCGTCGATCACCACCCGTCATTTCTTTACCCTCGCCGCGCTCGTCCCCAGCTGATAGACCCCCGAACCGTCGCGATCAATTCAAAACGTCCGCCAATTCCGCTCGACCCGTCGTTAATGACGAGTAACGTGCCCGCTGATAAATCACGTCGCCGAGTAAATATCTTGTCGATCAAAAAAAGCCGCTCTCCTTTCGCTAGCCTTGTCCCTCCTGCTTGTCGTTGCGCGTATCCGCGCACGTCGCGGGTCGATAGCGAGCTCGATCCGCTTGCACATGCGCGCCGAACGGACGAAACCTCTAAACCTGCGGGACCTTCTGGAAATCCGTTCGATCGCGGCCGCGTCTTCCCGCGGGGTGGAACGGTCACCTCGCGGAGACGCGACCCCTTCGCCCTAACGAAGCCACCGCGAACGGCTCCTCGCTCGCGCGGCTACGAGGCGCGGAGGAATTGTGGCAGTGTGAGCAGAAGGGGGAGGGAAAGCGTTGGGGCGCACGCGAGATCACCGTGCGCACGGTATCAACGAAAAATATGACTCCTTTCTCCGCCGCCCGGAACTCGCGGGGAGGGGCCCGAGATGCTTGTAACTCACTCGGAGCTCGGAATTTAAGAGAGAGTTGAAATAACTTTTTCACGTGTCCCGCGGTGCGAGATTTCGAAATGTGCACCCGGCAGCCTTCTGGCTATCGCAGCGCGAGATATTCTTCTCGCGAATGGATGCTCTGAATGAAAAATGGGAGGGGAAAGTTTGCCAGTGTTCTCCGGTAAGAAATATGACGACTCAAATTGACTTGAAATGTTTCTGGGAAATTTCGAATCGCGACCATGTGAATTTCTATTAAATAGCAGGAGTCTCTCATCCGTAGCTAAGAAATCTGGTAACTCGTGATTACCGATTGGGAAACATATTTTTAGAGCGCTAACGTGCACATCCGATCCCGGAAACCAAAGCTCCGGCCGATTCACCCTTGACTTATCTATAAAAATCCCGGTTGATCGGTGGCGACGTGAGAGGTCGCGAATAATATCCTTGGTTCGTGATCGTGCACACCCTGTACTCGGTAAAACTGGCATGAAAATAGAGAATCGTAGAGAGGATCGTCTCGGTGCGGAGCGTCGATTTCAAGGATCCGTCGCCGCCTGTCCACGGGAACGTTTCGAGAGCGAATTTCCAGAGGAGTCGGCAGCGCGCGAATATACGCTGCCATTAAACTGATATGCCAATTGTAGTTACAACTCCGGTTGCGCGTTCGCCAACCCACTGGGAAGTAGGTTAAGTCCTTCTAAGCACGACACTCGAGGTACACCTATTGTGGGTGTAATACGCTCGGAAAGTGCGCGGATGGCAGTGCTGGTCGAGAAAGATTTCGATGGGATCGACTGCGTCGAAGCCGCGTCCCGGCCACCGACGCGCGAGCGATCTTAATTGGTCGCCGTTGAAATTTCAAGTGTCCCCTAGCTCGTTGCAGTCGATTCGATCCCCTCGTGTCGCCATCTCCTCTTCTTCCTGCCTCTTCCTCTTACCCGCGTCGGCGCTGATTGCGCGTGAATTATCGCTAGACCTTCAGCATCCATCGCCAATACCGTTTCTCAAATATTACAAAAGAAGAATCGACCGGTGCAACCAATGGTGGAACTGATCTGACAGCAGTTCGGTGCTCGGTGGTTCGAGGCTTTCCAAAGATCGACGGCTCGTGCCCAATTATTTACAAGTTGAAATCGTATGTCGATGAGTGGGGGGGCTAAAGTCTCGCCGCGCGATAGAATGGAATAGGGCGCGGGACGATTCATGAAGGGCCCATGGATGCTGAAGGATTTGATCGGTTGCGGCGTTCTCTCTGCGTCAAGTACGCAATTCTGTCGTACCTTTGATCCAGCAGCGTGCATTCTGCAGAGCACGAGGGAATCTTACGCGTATCTGTGCAACGAGTGCTCGCGGCGCTTGCTTCCTCTGCGCTCGCGCTCGCAAACTGGCTCCGGGCTCGGCGGGTTCGAATACGTCAGATTGCTGGAGCCCCGCGGGGGTGGCGCGCTCATCGGCGGCGGGGGCGGGGGGAAAAAGCTCTGCAAGCACGCCTAACGCAACAACAGAGATGAGCCAAATGAGAGCTTGCCGATTATGTTCGCCAATCGTGATTAAAATTACTCTATCACTTAACGATACAGTGGAACCTTGATTACTACGTAATTATTTGTAATTAACCCTTAACTGGTATACTGTTTTTGGCAAACGTGGCTGGTAAAATTTTGCAGCGAACTTTGCGTGCCTGGGGTCATGAGCGACCCCAAGATACCAGTTAAGGGTTAACGAAACTCACTCTAACTCGCGCTAATGCAACGTCAACTTTGGGCGCGGAATGCAAGTGGAGAAAATGCGATACATGTACGGATGGACATGCCAGGAGACAGGGGGAAGAGTGATCTTGATAATGCATTTTGTTTCACGTCGATAGCTTAAGTGCTTTCCGAGATACAAGCCGTCAAAGTGCAGCGTTCAAAATTCATGAAGCGCTCGGCTACTCGGAAGCGTCGTGACCCAGTTTCGCTCAAGGAAGCGCAGTGACCTAGTTCTTCCCAAGAAATGCGCGCGTCGCAAGGCCGCCGACAAAAGAAAAGCCTGCTGACTTGGCGTCTGTCGCTGACCAGTCCACGGCGCCGAGCTTGGGGTAGGTCAGTGCAGAGTGCGGGTGAGAGGTCTGATGACGACAGTGAGAACGCGAGAGCCAGACATTAAAATTTAAGCGACGACATCTCGGCAACCGAACGTCGTACCGACGTGAAACAAGATCTGTTTTAAAGGGGAAGCCTTCCCGTTTCTGACTATACTGGTTGCGATGCGCTGGTCCGATTATTTAATAGATTATTCACCAATAAAGAATATTTACTGTGTTTCAGTTATGGATAACTTTAACTATAGCCAGTAATATTATTGACTAATAGTATGGTCAAAATTATATAAAATTATGTAAAAATTAGTGTATTTAAATGGAAAGAGTGTATAGAAAAGGAAGCTCAGGCTTTGCGTAAAGTAAACTGAAGAATTTTTTTGAAATCAGACTATAAATCAATGCGATGATATTTAAATGAATATTCTGTGAGACCACGATTTTGTAGAATTGTGGTTTGAAAATGTTTTCTTATTAATCCTATTCGTCTTGGTCTCGACGAAATCAATGTCCCACTGTACTCGTATATAAGGCATAAAGTGCATAGGCATTCAGTTTGCAAGTTCTCCAAGTATTTAAAAAAAAAATGAATAAAAAGAAAAACAGGAACATATCGTTATTAGACACTCACCTTCGCGCTACCCCTTGATGAAGACTTCGAGAATACGCTGTCCTGATCGCTGCTTACACTAGGCACGGGCATTGGTACTGCATAATCATAGGTTGCATCTGAAAACAGAATAATTCGCGCTGCTAATTTACCCATCCCTTGTAATCAATTAGCTAGCCATATAAACCATGGAGCAATCATATAAGCTACTATGCAATCTCCTTTTTTAATTAAGCTTGCTCGAGTAACCCATTCAGCACACACTTTACAACGCAGAGTTACAGTTCTCAAGCTTTAACGACTCCACAATGGAAAAGTTTAAAAAATGTTGAAGCTAAAGAATGAAGAAACACAACTTCCTGGTTCCGCGGTACACTTAGAGCTGTGAATATTTAACGGCAGCCCGTGCAAGTGAAAAAGCTGCGAATCGATCGGCTGTAGAGCGCGTACAAGACTCCTCGACAGCACGTGTACTCGACGAGACAGACGAATGTCCCGAGGAGTGGCAAGGCGGTAACCAGCCATCGATCACCACTCACCAGACTGCTCGACGCTGTCGTGAAGGTCCTTGTTGTCTATAACAACGGTACTATATCCGTAATAAGCGGCGTGAGGCGGTTCCCGGTACTTGTTCTCGTGGAAGGGTTCCTGGTAGTCGTCAAGCCTGACGTCGCCCAGCAGACGATCGTTGAGATCTCGTGGTAGCGTCGTCAGCTTGGTCCCGGCGTAACGGTCGTCGAGCTCCTCGACTCTGTAGGTCATCAACGAGGGATCCTTCTCCGTCGTCCCGTACGCGGACTCTGGCGACAGGTGTTGATGATTGCCCGAGGGGATCGCGCTCTTGGCGCCTAGAGGGCTGGCGAAGTTCTTCCTCTGCCTGTGCCGCGAGACGATTAGGAAGATCGCGACGGCCAGCATCAGGATCACGGCGGTTAGAACACCGATGATCACGGCCATGTAGGTCGGGTCGTCTTGCTTCGCGACTGGCACTTCGGCCTGAAGAGGATTGTCGCGAGCTGAGATTCGATCGCGCACTCTGGGCGCCTCGGTCGTAGGCGGTGCTTCCGGGGTGAAGTTGCCGTGAGCGATGTCTGAAACAGAAGAGCCGGTGCTCCCATCCGTGATCTCGAGACATCGGTAAGCCCCGGTATGTGTATACACTTCCACTGGGCGGTCTACGGGCGCGGATTCGAAATCGAGGGCTTCGTTACTCACCGGAGTCGAAGGTGATCTCGCTGATCATGATCCATCTGGAGGCGAAGCTGAACCTCAGCTTGACAAACTTGCCGATCCGATGGTGGAGTTTGATGGAGATGTTCCTCGAGTGCTCGAAGATCCTGTCCTCCATGTACGAGTACACGATCGGGTCGCCCGTGTAGTAGCGGCCGCCGACGCTGAACATTATGCTTGCCTCGGAGAACACCTGTAGACAGAACAGGCACGTGTCTTTCTCTATTATTCATACCGTGTCTCCGTGATTCTCTCGTAGCAGTGTATACCAATTTTCTGGAAATCCTGAACACTTTCTCTGACAATAATTCCCTTGTAATTGATAATACCTCTAGGTACTCGTGGATAGAGTTAACGGATAGAATAGTTCGAGATTTATAAAGCTCTTGAGCTTTCAAGCTCCCTCCACCGAATGCTGATAAAAATCACTTAACATTTCTTACTGTACCTACACGCTGAACGAGGATCGCGACGTACACGCGTAGAATGTGTGCGCGTTACATGGAGATCAGGTAAAACACGGTGCGCCTAAGGTTCTTTCGGACAGTAAAATTAAGCTGCCCATTGTGTACACTAAACATGATATAGAGGCTAATATTCAGCATTAATTATACGTATAAATCAGCATCTTAAGGCGCAGCGGCCAGAGCCCGTGGGAGCAGCAGCGTTCCACTACGGACCAGGCTGGATATTAATATATCCCGCAATTCCTCTTCCACAAATACACCCTGGCTATTTATTACGGTATATAACGAGCAACTTTATAGAGGCAACCACTGGGTTGACATCGACGACTTCGATAATTGCTAGTCTCCCGCGGCTGCGTTTCCAGCAGGCGCGGCGGAGGCGCGTGGAATGCTAATTCCGCTCCGAGGAAAGCGTAAGATAGTTGCGCGGGGAGAATGCCGGGCGGAAACTAAGAGTAGGAAAGCCGCGGAGGTCGGCGGCATCGAGCGGCGCGAGCGAGACGGAGGGTAAGAATGGAACACGGTGGAGCTGGAGGGAACGTCAGAATAGCGCGGAGGGCTTGGAAACGGAGATTACAAAGCTGAGATTATCTAACTCCCTTAGTCCCGAAGACGAACGCAACGACGACGACGCGTATGGATTTTCATGGGAGCACCGTCGAAGCCCGCTGAAGCTCGTCGACGGCGGGACAGGAGTATGAGGAGGCCGAAGAAGACGAAGTGGCGGCCACGAAGGAGGGGGTTAGGCGTGGAACGTATGGTAGACGAGGAGAGGAACTGGCAATGCTTTGAAGTGCTGTCTTTCAGAAGACGTGTCCTATCCGCGCGAGCGGGCGCTTGTTAATAGAAGGCGACGTTTAGGGGTGGTTGCTCCTCTAGGCATCTCACCCCTTTGCTTGCCCTCATACCTCAGCCATAGACTGCCGACTTGCCAGACTGTCGGTATTGTATTTGAATACGTGGCGTATCTGCTCTTCGGCTGGTTGCTTGCCAGCATTGTGCGTACGAGAGAGAGAAAGACCACGCGGCCCCCCACGTTTCTCTTGCACCGCCGCGACGTTCCCTTCCTGTCTTCCACGAACCTTCCTTCCTTCCTTCCTTCGCGGCCCTCGGCTCGCTCCTTCCACCATCTCCCCTCCCCCTCGAGCCGATGCACCGGCGTTTCTGCTGCCCTTGCCGTCGCCACCTCACGACGGCCCTCCCCCGCGTCATGCCCGGTCGCGAGCATACAATCGAGAGCCCCGGAGCTGGGTAATGAGGCGCTCCATTCAAATAAATCTTGATACCCGACGAGGAGAGTGTTTCGAGGCCCATTATATCGAGAGATTCGCGCATGAAGCGACGTCGAACCGGGAAACTTCCATTTTCTGCCGTTCGACGGCCGACATTCAGACGCTGAGGATCATTGTGACGCGATCGTGGGACGCGGGGGCATTCAGCTTCCTCAGCCGTTCCATCTTTACTTTCTTCGGCGCTTGTTACGCGGCCAAGCTACATGTGCAACTTCGTCTCATTAAGCATCCGGATTGGTGAATTCTCAACATCTCTCGAACTTTCTTCAGCTGCGAATCCATCTCAGGGACAACGCATTCGCCGCGACTCGCGTCGACTATCACCCGACTTCTTTTACCAGTCCGTTGACTTTTCTGAAGAGTCAGTTGTTGAACAAAATACGCATCTCGTTCCCCGACATTGTGTCGAGTGCGACCCGTCGAGTTTGCTCGGACCCGAGGAAACAAGAGGCAAGATTTCATTTCTCGAAAGCTATTTCTTTCCTCCCCGCGACTGTTGTTGTCCCAAGCCCCTTTGGCTGCTCGATTATGGGACAGAGGTCTGGCCAGGGTAATGAGGAGTTCCATTGAAATAAATCTTGATACCAGGGCGAGGCCATTATATAGAAATTCGTGGCCGGAAACGCGCCGGGGGCCGGAAAATTTTTACAGGAACGGCCAACACCCAGCAAGCCCGTCGCCACCATCACGAAACCCGGGGGCGACCACCACCATTGCCTCGTCACCCTGCAAAATCGCGCGCCACCAAGCTGCGGCTCGTTTCCTCTTTCTCGTTTCATCCGTTCCAGCCGAAGCTGGGGGGCCAACCGTTGTTGCGCCTCGTTACCCATCCTACGTCCGACCTTGACTCCGACGTGGAAACTGGATTTCATGGTATACATATACACCATCCTTTCCCGCGTCCCCTTTTTCCTTTCCTCCTCCTCTACAGCACGGATTAAGCGCTGGTCGCGAGATCTTCTCGCGCTTTTTCACTTTATCTCCACGCCTTTCTTCTCTCTTCCTCTTTCCCTCTATTCCTCTCTTCCCTGTTGCTCTACGGTCCTCACTCTCTTTTCGGTTCTTTCACCGTTCACCTGTATTCTTTTTCCCTCTGTATCGCGGTTTCGCTCGCGTTGGCGACACACCGCCCCGGGCGCTTCCAATTTCCTCCCTGTCGCGTCTATCTACATTTTTCCCGCGGATATTCGGTGAAGGGGGAGGAAATTTGAAAATAACGCCGGCCTGGGGTTGTGTTGAGAGAGATCGGTGATAAGAGGATCACGGCGGGGCGTCTATCATTGATTGAATCTATTGACAGCGAGTGGAGAATATTAGATAAAGATTACTAGTGTATTATATCAGGTCGAACGTTTGAAATATGACGGAGAGGAGGGGGAACTTTTTCACCGCGAAAGATGCTGATGAATTTGTGCGGCTGCCGGAATAATAGGGAATATTACGGAATGGAAGCGCTACTACTGGAAGCTAACAGACGTCGAGCGTGACTTCGGGCCTGCATGGTGTAGGACGTAAGTACGTGACTGCTCTCCGGGCCAAAAATCCGCCCGAGGGTTTGTTCGTGGGGATACGAAGATCACGACCCGCAAACGTTGGGGAAGGCTCTGGTTTCTCGTGCCGCGTTTTCCTACCGTTGCTCTCCTCCTTTTGCTCTACCTTCAAAATCACGACGTGAAATCGACCTCGCTGCATGTTACTCGCCAAACTTCCTTAGTTGGCCATAATCACCGAATTGGAGCGGAAATCTGCTAGCTCGTTCCATCGCGAATACGGAGAAGAAAACGCCTGTCTATCTGCTCTGCTTTAACCTCGCCATGTGCAAGCTTCTACATAATAATATACCAAATAGGGTAGATGCATCATTCGTGGCCACTTTGAGGTATGGTACCAGTGTTGGCCACTTCTTAAAATATATAATATTTTCCCGTGTAAGCAATACATGTAACCTTGTATTTCTGGCGGTGTACTAAACAAAATATTTGTGATGTGAAATTCTCCACATAATAATGATCTGCAAGCAATTTAGAAATAAATAATTATGCACATGGCCAAAAACAGTGCAATGGCCACAAACGGTACACCTACCCTATCACGCGTTAACAAAACAAACTTATTTTTACAAAGTTGAGGAAAGTGGAGGTGTCGCTTGTCAGTATTGATAAAAGCTTACCCGGTAGTCAGCGTTTATGACAGTTTTTTGACTGATTTCATGAAACTCACCTGTACATCCTTAGTGAACTGATTGTTGCAGTAGATGTGCACAGCGGAGAACTCCCTGACGTGGTCGAACTCGAACTTAATCTCGAGAGGATGGCCAGACCTGGTGTCGTTCCTCCAGCCGACCCATCCCTGACCTCTGTCGTAATCGTAATAACCCATCTTGAAGTTATCAGGTCCGATCTTGCCGTCCGTGAGTTGTCCCAGGCCACGTAGAAGCTGCCCGTCCCAGTACCCGTCGTAAGTCGCGTCGAAGAACTCCCAATTGCCGCGTTTGTCACCTTGTGGCATCGAGTACGACACGATGCCGTCGTTCCACTGGCAACCGTACAGCTCCACGCGCATGCAAACGGTTCGACGATGGTAACTGTACGGCAGGAAGCGCACTTTGCTTGCCCACATCGGTGGCTCCAGCTCGTGCTTCGATTCCAAGTAGGTGTTCGTGTTCCCTTTGATCACCTGGGACAAGCAATTTACAATACACTTTGTAGCGCATTCCATTTGGAAGTATAGGAATCGGCTGGCACGTTCCTGAGTGCCTATAAACCTCAGTTAAGTGGACAAAATTTTCTGAAATTTGAGTATCTATGTTTAATCATATCTCCACAAGTAACTGCCATTATTATTTTTTAATAGAACGTTATCAATAAGAAAGTACCTGTTACTGGCATTCGTGGTATAAGATAACAGTCATTTGAATAAATGATTTACATATAATTTCATTCAACTTCGTTTATAGTAAATAGTAAACGTAACTATTTAAACATCGTTCAAATCGAACGAGTGCAATCGAACGAGTGCAATCAAATTCACGAGGCATGTTATTAAAACGCCATACACTATCGGCGATCGTGTCGATGACGGAGTTTCCTTCGCTAAACGCGCACACCTGTCGGGATTACGAGTCACGTAAGCGGCCATACGTGAGAATATCGTGCTAGAGTCGAGAGCCGCCGTGAAGTTGGTAAGTGGGAAATAAGAGGCCCTTTGTTTCCAAAGGACGACCCTCGGCGACGCCGTCCGAGAAATTCCCGATCCTCCTCCGCGATACACGCGTTTCGACCTTCGGAGCTCACGGTCCAACAGCAGAATAGAACGCGCGTTGTTCCATCTGAGAACGCGTGAAACGAGAAATCGCGACGCCAAGGAATGCTCGTGCAGAATCGTAATAACTTCCACGTTCAATTCATTATTGCAAGCGAACGATTACTAAATATCACGGAAGATGGCCCACGCAGTTGGGACTGCAGCTTTGAAACACCTAGGGGTACAAGAAACGTGTCATGAGGTAAAATTGAAGGTGCAGTTACAGAGTGCGATGCACTTTGCGTAATTTTTCATTCTCTATATGCTGACCTCGACGGGCACCAACATTCTTTATCGTATGATTAACTTTGATGTACAGAGGAAGTGCAGGATATTAGGAATACCAGTTTGTTTAAGACGAATACAAAATTACGGCAGCGGGTCGGAAGAAATAAAATTAACAAATGATATCATAGGGAAACTAATAAACTTTTATATTTCAATCTCTCAGTAATAATAAAAAAGAAAGAGTAGCTGAAACTTTGGCATAAATGAAAAATGACAGTAAGTATCGATTTCGTTAAGGTGCAGGTAATTTGAATACCAGTACTACGATTTAACTTCACTTTATAAACTTAAAAAACCATGTAGATAATAAAATTATTTGCTTTTATCATTTAATCAGGCTTAAAAATCACAATATACGGACGATCTTTGGTAAATACCTATAAATGGACAACGCTGGCTGAAACCCACGCGGCGGTAGCTGTTACGCGTGAAACAAAAGCATCCCCAAAATTTGGACTATTCCAAATTACCTTCACCTTCCATATTCCGAATTAGCAACATGGCATTGAAACCTAAAATTTCATGCCACACTTTGTATTCTCGAAATTATCGCAAAATTGACACGGAACCATGGAAGGAACATGCAAATGAGTAGATTAAAGAAAAAGTTTTGCAGATTAACACTTTCTTATTTTGCAGATTAAGTCGAAAATGTCAAAATGCCGGTTCATCCACAAATGTCATTAGTTAAGGGGTTATACCTAGTCAGGCGGCCGAAAAGAGGCAAATGTTTGTGATTTTTTTTTGAAAAAGCGGAAGCGTATATTCTTACAGAACTTTCTGCGCTTAAAAGAGTAATATTTAAAGAACATTTGGTAATTTTTTCGTAGAAAAATATTTACGTTTATAATAAAATAACAACCGACATCCAAGTAGCATTTTTAAAAAATTGGTTTTGCGGTGAGCAATGTCATTCGGAACCAGATTATCTAAAGTCAAAAGCAAAAAAGATTTCGTTAGTATATTAATGTATCCTCAGGTTGACGGAGCGAATTTTCCGAAATATTAATTTAAAACAAATTAGCGACTATTTAAGTTGAATTCCTGATTTTTTCGTGCAAAAATAATGCGAAATATCAGTATTTCAACTTAAATAGCCGCCAATTTGTTTTAAATTAATATTTCGGAAAATTCGCTCCGTCAACCTGAGGATACATTAATACACTAACGAAACCTTTTTTGCTTTTTTAGTTTAAATAATCTGGTTCCGAATGGCAGTGCTCACCGCAAAACCAAATTTTTAAAAATGCTTCTTGGATATCGGCTGTTACTTTATTACTAACGTTAATATTTTTCTACGAAAAAATTACCAAATGTTCTTCATATGTTGCTCTTTAAAGCGCAAAAAGTTTTGTAAGATAATACGCTGCTGCTTGTTCAAAAAAAAATCACAAATATTCGCCTCTTTTCGGGCGCCTGACTAGGTATAACCCCTTAACAGGTCATTAGCCCGTATTATCTACGGTGTTACAAATTAAATAGCGTTAGTAGTTTATTAGATACTTCGGTATTCCAATTTACCAACAGTATTCCAAATATGCTGCACTTCCTCTACAAATTCCCGGTAACTAAGGGAAATAATTCTGTAGCTAAGCATTCAATTTTACTCACATTATTCTAGCATAGAATTCCCCTTTACTCGAGGTTACGTCCAGTAACTCCAGTTCGTCCCTCGAACTATTATTCCCCCGTCACCTGTACGTTTTTACAACAAGTGCGCGCTTTCGGTCCGAAGTCAGCGCCACGTTCGCGGCGAGGAAACGCGATTAAAAGATGATCGTCGTCCAGTGGACCAGCACGTTCCGCGGCGGGCCGGTCCAGTAATTGGGACCAGTAGCTGACACCGTTTTATTTGTGCTCGTTATTCCCGCCGCGACGTGGCTACCTGATGTTTAGCAGATCGCAAACGAACACGCGAAAGGGAGGGTCCTGGCGGCGCGCTGAACAGTGAAATACAATGAGCCGACACGTGTGAAATTTCGCTGCTCCCCGCGTCGTAGACAACAATCGCGCGCCACACCGGCTACGGTCCGTTTCTACTTCGTTGCAAGAGTTTAATGAGCGCGCGGCGATCCGTTTTGGCCCGAGCGAAGCGCTCGTTAAGAGGCTGAAATGTCCCCGTAAACGGGACGATCTCCGAGGAACGATCCTCCAGTCGAATGCGGGGGCAAAAAAGGGACGCTCTGAATTCGAACGTTGAAATAAAGGAGACGTTGCAACTTTCAGGATTCCCCGACTACTCAGCTAACGCAACTTGCGACAGATTATCGTTGCAGACATATCGGTGACAGAGTAACGGAAACTGATGTGACTCCTCGCGTTCGTGGGTGTGCTAGATGTATTCGGTTTGGTAACACTAAATTTGTGAATGCATAAAGGAGTTCCACAAAGGCCACGGGACTTTTACGGATGAAAGCAGATGACGTCAAAGAGACGCTAAAGCCATTTTAATCTTTTTCCAATAGAAAATGCATATCATTTCTTAATAGGCACGGCGAAGGAACGATGAGACATCCAATTATCCGATGAGGGTACGAAGCTTCCATCCTTATTCATGACTGAACGTAATTGAAAAAAAAAATTACGTCTTTAACGGTGACCGTATAATCGGTTCCGGCGACTCGCGAAGGGATTCCACAAGTTTCCAGGTTATTCCAAGAAAACCCGAGGCGGTCCCGAAAGACGGTCGCGCGAGGGGGCGAAAATACGACGGCATTTACGAGCCGCCGACTCGTCCACCAAGAAAAATAAGTAATCTCGATATTTATCTCCTCGCACCCACGCGTTCCGCTGCGCGCGATCGCCCAGAGTCAAAGACTTTTCCACGATGCATACCTACCCGTCGGCTGAACGAAACGCTCGTGTTTCTTAAAAATCATACTTCGTCCTTCCCCCCCCCCCTCCCCAGTGCTCCTTTCAGTGACTTTTGGTCGCAGACAAATTCCAGCCACGAGCCTCGAAGAAGTCGTGGCAAGGGCGTGGCCCGCCACCAACGCCCATTTTATGTTAATGTTTCCCGTCTTGATCCCAAAACGTACGCGGTGGCCTGCTACCGAACAGAAGCCGCGTTGATGGCCCCGTGTCGTCGAGGAAGATCGTGACGGATAAGCCGTCTGACGGTTTAATTAGACGGATATGCGCGACGGGTGGTCTGGGTGTAGCCACACGAATTTCCTCCCCGTGCCTCGTGTGTTCGCTAAAGATGGTCATTGACCCGACAAATTTTCATATTTCCCTTCATAGGAATTATAAAGCCTAATGAATTTCTCTCTGAACTTTTTAAATATAGGTGCCCATCAGTGGCGCACTCAGGAATTAATCTTGAGGCGAACCGAGTTGAAGGGATACAAATATTTCTAATGCAAATTCCATAAAATTCATTAGACGATTATACAAATTTATTTGAAAAATTAAATCCACTTTTCTTCTCTTTTTACAAAGCTCTTGAATTGCTTCAGACGTGGTTACATTAATCTCCCTTTTACTTTTACTTCGGGGGTGTCATACACGTACAGTCGCAATCGGGAAGTAAGTTGACACTCTTTAAAATCGCATAACTTTTTTAAAATTGGTCCAAACGACTTGAGTGTTTTTTTCGACGCTAGCGGAATTAGTTTTCTACGTGACGTGTTTCGTCGTTTTGAAAAAAATTGCAACTGGTCGGAATAGCGATGAAAATAGTGAAGGTCGTTCTCGACCTTATTCTGCGATCTTTAAACGCGTAGCTCAGAGCAACGTTAACCGATTTAGATGAAATTTTCAGCACGTATACAACTTACTTCAATCTACAAACAGGGTTTTTGAATTTTCATTACAGGCTCAGAAAAAAAATTTGAAAAGAAACGACCTTCACTATTTTCATCGCTATTCCGACCAGTTGCATTTTTTTTTAAAACAACGAAACACGTCACCTAGAAAACTAATTCCGCTAGCTTCTAAAAAAACTCAAGTCGTTTGGACCAATTTTAAAAGAGTTATACGATTTTAAATAGTGTCAACTTACTTTCCGATGCGACTGTAAGTTCAGAGTCTGAGTTTCCTGTTTAATTCCCAAATTAAAAGTTGGAACCTTTCGTCGCATTTAAAGAATCTTCTTGAGGCTTGTTACCGTCTTCCCATCCTGCAGTCACATTCCCAGAAACCGTATTCCTCCCGCTGACCAAACAAATATTAATTACTCCCATCGCAAGCTAACATACCGAATTTTAAGCGAGCAGAAGACTGCGGGATCATATTTTATAGGAACGATTAAGCTCGGCTAGACCGTGAGGTCAGCACAAAGGGCCAGCCAGATAATTTACGCCCGGCGTGGTTATCCGCGTCACACCAAATGCAGACGATAAAAAATATTAGTCCCGTGGTGCAACGTTTCCCTTTTACATTTCATTGGAGTGGACTATAAACGGTGAACCGTTGACAAGCACGAGGCACGAGCACCACCGACGTCGTCCGGCCCAGGACGAGCTGTTAGCAGAGATTATTCGCCGGATAAGCCGAGTGTCGTTGTGTAATTAAGCGAGGAACAGCGCGGAGGCCGCGCAGCAGGAGGAAAGGGACACGAATTTCTGCAGATTTATCCCCCGGAGAGGCCACGTCTCGCGACGTGGTTTTTTGGGTGGCCCGTTTCGTTGGAACCCCTGGTACCTGTTTCCGGAGGAGCGCCCGATGGTAAACGAATGTCGGCCGAGTGAGCGACTTGTTGTTCCAACTGGCACGCTTCGACGAATAATGGCCGCCATCGATTAACGAGAATCTCAATTTCCTTTCACTTTTTTTCCACCGGTTCGCGGCTCGCGCCCCCCTCGTCTCGTGTACTCAATTAGCCTGATTTACGGGCCAAATTAAATCGAAACGCCAATCGGCAGGAGACTACAGAGACTCGAAATCACGATTTATAGCTAATTATTGGATCCTTGAGGTACCTCCGTGACATATTAACAGGAATTTGTATTGCGAAGCAAGGAAATTAGGAGAAATCTAGAGATCGAGTGGGCGCAAATCTGTGTTCTCATCAATATTCATTCCTAATAAAGAATTTCCACTGAAAGCGAAATACGAGTACGTGTGCGTTTAATACCGAATTTTAAACGAATCTGTCACGGAAGAAATGCTTTGCATTTTGCGTGTGTTTGCTATGGGAGCATTCACGACGCGACGGGTTATTTCGTATCGGCATGTAAATGGAAAGGGGGGAGGTTAAATTTCGTGGAACTCGACCTTCGATGAGACTCCCGTTGTAGGTTTGGAACGACGTGGTCGGCCATTCAGCCAGGTACACGCCTATGTAGGTGAGTCGAAATCGTCTGACCCGCGTGCACGCGACGACTTTCCCTTCCCTCGTTTTATTGATCCACCCTCCTATACAAATAAGCCCGAAGCACCCTCTCTGCGTACTAACTTTCCAAGGAAATCCACCTCGTCGACTGGACGTTCGCGTCCTTCTTCCTTTCGTTCTTTCTCCTCTTTCTCCCGCTCCCTTTCTGCTCTCCCAGGAATCACGATCGTTCCCTCGGAACGAACGTCCGCGCCGCGTTCCCTGGGAATAAAATAAAACTACGCGGCTCGAAAATAACGTTATCGTCGGCTTGGCGCGAAATTACTTATATTGGTTCCCGCTGTCGTTCTTCGGAGCAAATATCACGAAACCAGAGCAGGTCTCCTGGAACTCTATCTGCCCCTTTTCCCTTCCTCTAACCTCGCAGCGGATGCCGCGAGGGAACGGAAAATTGGAAACAACAGCACCGAGCCTAGATGACTCTTCACTTCCATGCCACCTTTCAGCTGCCAGAATATCACTGTGCAATATTAAAAATTCAGTGAGCATGCAATTCGTCGACTGCGTATGCACGCAGGTCCCTTCTACTGCGTCAGGAGTCCGAAGAAATTCAGAAGCATTTCACATTTCCACTGCATAATTCGTACCGCACTGCGTTCCACATTAGAGCGTACTCGTTTCGCGCTGGGATACACTGTTGATCGCTGGTAAACCGGCAGGGGAAAGTGCTACGAGCAATCGCGTGTGGGAGTTGCGCAGATCGGTTGCAAATCGGTAGGGGCGTTGGTACGCTCTTATATGGAACTCAGTGTATAGTTTGCCACCGTCTCCAATAACATCAGTACACCACGGTTCAAGCGTCGATCGTCACGCTGTAACTCATCTCCAATCGACTGTGCTCCATTCGGACTGAGCGACTGCAACGACGGACGTTCAACATCTTCGTTTCCTCCCGAGGATCACGGCGACTCTCTCCTCTTTGAGACAGCGCGGCGCGTCTTATTTACGAGAGACCGGGTAAAACCGTTTCCCCGTGGCTGGAGGTAGATCGCCGTTAAATCAAAATGATTTACGCCGGCGTCGCGCGCTCGCGATAATAGGTATCGCGAAACGGTCGGCTCTTTGGCGAGCGCGTGCCCGCGCGTACTACGCGCCGAGGACGGTTCATTCATCGACGTCAGTCCGGCCTCTCTCTCCGCTTCTCTCAACCGCTGAATTCGCGGGATTCTTGAGAGAAACGGGGCAGCAGCGAGTAGCACGGTAGGAGAGATATATTTCCCAGGGAAATAAATGAACGGGGGCCAGCCTCTATTGTTGGGTGTCGCTAATTAAAGTCGTAGGTTCACGGTTACCGATCTATTCTAGTAAATTGCACCGGCCAACGCGCGCGCGCCACTTTTGACCGTAGCATATTACCGTCGAGATTTACGTCTTGTTAACGTCACGGTTTAGTTACTGGCCCGCGCTCTCCGGCTGGCGCGGACCCGCGGACATCGCTACAAATCATTCTCAATAATCCGCGCGCGGCTCGTTTTATGCGTATCGCCTCCTCGTGACTAAATTTAACCGCGTTGATTCCGCTTACCGCGTAACCTCTCGCGTATCTATCGCGGCCTGGTGAATTGTTGCGGCCGGTTAATTGAATTGAATTATGCCCCGCGCCGTGCCGCACGGTTCTAGCCTCTAGCGCGGGGGTTGGCACGGGCGGAGCGCGCTTCCAAAACAGCAATGCCAAACGGGGGTGCGCCGCGAAGTGGTCGTTCGCTGGCTCGTACAAGCATAACATCGTTCAGAGGCCGACTATAATGACGCTTCAAAGCAACGGTGGCTCCGCAGAAAAGGGTATAGCCGGTTAAGATTGTCAGATGCGCCCTTGAACCGAATTCGACTCACGATGAATCATTCGAAAGCTCGTTAAAAAGGAAACATTTGTGGCAATTTTCAACTTCGTATCTCCACCCGGAGGGTAGTAAAGGGCAAATATAGGAAATCAGGTTTTTGCCGAATTTCTCCTATACTAGGGGATGAAAAATTTTGAAAAAAATCAGAGGCATTTCTGTTATCGGGGCACATATTAGAGAATTGTTTCAGATTTTTAAATTGAAAAACCAAGCTGTGAAAAATAAAAACGCCAAAAATGCTGAAAAATGCCGATTGTGTATCGAAGCAGTCTAGGCACTATAATTATATTTTTACTGTAAGTACGTATCATTGTTACTATTGTCCTGAATTTTTTTCAGATTTTTCAATTTGGTGCGCCGCAGTTAAAAAAATTAAAAACCTTACATTGTAAAGTATCTACCGTATTTTCCAACGGCGTCGGTGGCGCAGCGGTAGAGTGTCGAGCTGCTATATCGCTGCGAACTTTTTAATAAACGTAGGTTCGAGCCTCGAACTTCCAAGTCTCCCCTTAAGTTTTATTTTCGTTAATTACATATATTCCCTAACTTTACGACACAACGATCAATATTTATTTTCAAATCTGAAAAAAATTCAGGACAATAGTAACAATGATACGTACTTACAGTAAAAATATAATTATAGTGCAAAGACTGCTTCGATACACAATCGACATTTTTCAGCATTTTTTGACATTTTTTATTTTTCACAGCTTGGTTTTTCAATTTAAAAATCTGAAACAATTCTCTAATATGTGCCCCGATAACAGAAACGCCTCTGATTTTTTTCAAAATTTTTCATCCCCTAGTACATGAGAAATTCGGCAAAAACCCTGATTTCCTATGTTTGCCCTTTACTACCCTCCGGGTGGAGATACGAAGTTGAAAATTGCCACGAATGTTTCTTCTTTAATAAGCTTTCGAATGATTCATCGTGAGTCGAATTCGGTTCCAGGGCGCATCTGACAATCTTAACCGGCTACACCCTTTCCCGGAACAACAAACACAGTCGGGACTGTTTCTTTCCGAGCGACGTACAACTTCCCGTCCTTCTTCAGCGCCTTCTGTTTCCTCTCAGCGAAATCACCGCTCCGCCCGTAAACTTCGCCTAACATCAATGTATTCGCGACAAGACCGGGGAAGCTTACTGGGAAAGCTTACTAAGTGTGTAATTCTCAACTTCCGACAACGCGCGAGAGTTTATTACACCTCGTCTCAAAGGGATTACCAATCTTCTTCTTCGTTTTATTCCCCCGCGAGGTGTCGGTAGTTTAATTACGCTCCGCCGCCTGCCATGCCTTCCGTTCAATGGCATCGAGGGCGCACTCGGCGTGGCTAATAAAAAAGCGCAATTGATACCTCTCAAGGAGTAAGCCGCTCAATTATCGCGTCGCCTTTGATATGAACTTACCTCCTCGCCGCGGACGTCCCTGTACCGGACCCACTTGCCCAGCTTCGGCCTCCAATATTCCAGCATGTAAGCCTCCGAGTATTCGACACCTTGGCCGTTGCCAAAGCGGCCTTGAGTGCCGGTGGCGGTGATCATGTGGACCGTGTGAAGATCGATCTCCAGCCACTCGCGCGGCTCCGTCGTGATCTGCTGCTTCGGGCACCAGGCACCACCGTGTCTCTCTTGCCTCAGTCTGCAACGGTAAACATTTACTCTCGGATTATCGGCCTTCCCTTTTTCCCCCCTACTGTTTCTGCTCCCCTCCCCTTGAGTTTCCTCCGTAGCGAGCGTTTTTAAGACGTATTAGCCCGGAAAATATGACTCGCCGGATCATTTCCTGGGAACTGACAAGGGAACATCTCGAACACGGAAATTCAAAAAATTCAAAAGCTTTCCGAATATGTAGGGAATTTCCTCCTGCTTACAACACAATTTTTGTTTTCCGCCCAAATTCACTCTAAGGAGGTGTAATTGACCCCCGAAAATCCGGTTAGTTTCCCATTTTCTGCTATAACTCGTAAACTGTAAAATCATTTTTTAACAAATCATAGATCTAATTAAAAGAAGTAACTTTTGTCGCGAAACTTTTCTTCTATCTCTTACAGTTCGCGAATTATAACGCAAAATCGGAACGTAGTCGAATTCTTAGGGGTGTTAATTCACCCTCTTTGAGTGAATTTTGACAGCATACAAAAAGTGCGTTGTAATCAGGAGGAAATCCCCTACATATTTACTAAGTTTCAGAATTTTTTGAATTTTCGGCTTCGGGATCTTCCCTCGCGAGTCTTGGCAAACTCTGCGGTAAGTCTAAGATATCGAAGATAAGTTCAAGACATCTGGTGATATTTGCTCCGGGCGAGGAATATTTATTCGAAGGAGACTGGTGGATTAGGGAGCTGTAGAACATAAACGGGCGTTCGTGAAATCAAAGGATTGCTGTATTTAAACTAATCTCGAATGTGAATGCATTCAGGCTATTGATACGAATAATTCCCCGTGTCCCGCAGTCCTCCGCTAATTCCCCGCAATCTTGTCACGGTCATGTTAATTGCGCATTAGCATGGAAAGTATCGGCACGATACAGACTTCTCGCCCGAACGCGTAAATCGTGCAATTACGCGCGGTAAACGCCACCAGTGCTCGGAACTCGATAAATATCCGCGAGTGTTGTCGGTTCGGCGGTGATATTCAATGTTGCACGCGGACGCGTCGCGATTGACGTGCCGATAACGATCTACCGATAAGACGAAAGCGAAAGAGAGGATGAAGGGTGTATAATCGGAAATGTTACATCGTCGCAGAAAGGAAATCGTATAAATACGTGATCCCCGTCGCGGCTGACGGATAACCGTCACCTCGTCGGGGCGATACGGGGTGAAATTATAATTTATCGATCGAGCCGAGCCACCGGATGGCATGAATTAAAGATGAGCACGGGCAACGCCGCGAGAACCGCGCACGGGGGAAGCCACTTGGAGAGCCGGCTAATAATTGTATTCGCACATACCTTTCGCGGGCTCGTCTATAGCATTAAAAAGCACCGTTGCCCCTCCATCCCTCTCCTCCGCGGCCGTGATTGCCGCGAATAAACGCGCGCTGCGAGGGGAATGCTGTCACGGATTCCGCCGACCGCGAAGAAAACCGACTGGGGGACGAGTCCCATCGAATCTAATCGCTTCGTTCCCTCGGTTGACGTCTCACTCGCCCATGCTTATTACCATTTCACTTTCTCATTAACCGCTATCTCTCTCCGTAAATGTTTCACCGCGGGCCGCTTGCCAGTACGTGCGCGTGCTGCTCGGCAGAGTGAAACTGTGATTCACGGAGGCCTCGTCGTGCCTCCTCTTTAACCCTTAACTGGTATCCGGGGGTCGCTCGTGACCCCAAGCACCCGAAGTTCGATGTACAATTTTCGGTTGTCTAAGTTGGTAAACTGAATTTCTAATTAATTTTATAATAATACTTTCTACGCTTATATTATTTTCTACATTACCTAGGAAGAAAATATTCATAGTGGTTGCTCTAGTGTCGACTTTACAAATTTCTGTGCCCTTTTTTATTCGGGGTCTGCCACGACCCCAGTACACCAGTCACGTTTGCCAAGAACAGTATACCAGTTAAGGGTTAACCGTGTGAATTATCAACGTAGCGATTTTCGGCGAAGGTGGGACGGCGCAAATGGAATTCGTTCGATTTCTGATTGGATTTCTTGGAGGGATGAAATTCTACTGTACTTCGCGTTTTGGCAGTTCTAATTGAGAATTCGTTGCGGTTTCACGAGGCATATCGGAAAATATAACGAACCTATGGTAATGAAATTGAATAATTCCCGTGGCTTTGCCCGGGGTCCATTCTCTTCGGCATTTTGCGATCAACAAACGTGTTATTGCCGTGAATTTCTCTGACACGCAGGGGCCGGATCGAACCCCCTCTTCGCGCCGTCACTTCCAAACTCAATTCCAACTTTAAAGAAGAAAAAAATAATGCGACCTAACCGCCCAGCCCGAGATTACTTTTCGAACAGCACCGCCCAGAGGATCGCAAAGGAACCGGCACCGCGATGCGAACACCTTCGAAAGCAGCCGAGGAGGTTGGTCCGGGCGAATCCACTGGGTCCACGGTTATACATATGCGCTAAACGAAACTGTTCCTCGCGCGATAAAGAGGCGAGCTAACGCCCTCTCTGAAGGGTCAGAATTTTAAGTGTTGCTTTGACGCTGGAGGAGAAGAGGGGCAGTAAAAGCTGGGCGGCCGACGGTGTCCCTGGCCGAGCTTTCGGCTGAGAGAGCGAGGAAGATCTTGAACAGGAAAGAAGCGGGGTAAAAGCGGACGGAAAGTGGCGGACGACGGAGAGAGTTGGAGCCAGGAAGATCAGTGGGAAAGGTAAATAGGTGGAGGGAGTGCGAGCGAGGAAGAGGAGGAAGGATATCCAGCAAGGCGAAAGACCATAACTCATAGCCCATTAAGAGAGCTCGAACTGCCTTGGCTGCCACTTTGATACAGTCCAGGGCATCAAAGACATTCCACGAGCGGGCGAGCGCGCGCCACCCTGCTCCGCGATAAATCTCCGAACCGATTGCGCCGACTTCAGCTGCGGAGCTGCCACGTCGGCGGAATCGCCGAAAGCTCGGTGCCTCGCGACGACCAAGCGGCCGATTATCGAGAGGAATGGTTTGTCGAACGCGAACGAAGGCAGTCAGTCGAGCTCCTCCGCCACGGGCTCGGGATCTGTCAGAAACGGGAATGATTTGTTGCCGCCGACGACAAGTGGAGCGAGAGAGAGAGGTCTCTCCAACCACGTCTCACGATGGAAACGTTCTTTCCGCGAATGTGCCGAGTTTCGACCGAGAGCGATGAAGTTCGAGAGACACGCGAGAGCTGGACGAACCCGAAGACAAACGATGTCGCTGCTGGGTCTGAGGGTGTCTGCTTACTCGCCTACACGAGTAGAATTTATTTTGATGGAGGGTGCGTTTGTCTCTTCGTGTTGCCGAGTTAATTTGGAGGGTACACTGCCGGAATCTGCGAGAAGCATAGAACTCTATAGTTACCATGACTCACTGCTTGGTTTCCTTTGAAGACTTTTAGTATTCCAGTGGCTCGGTAGTTTTAACGATACCTATCTTCGATTCGATCAGGTTTACTGTCTATCCCACTTTTTCTAAAGTTCGTGGATGCAATGCAGCCTTCGATCGGTAAGACTCTTTTTGAGGTACAAAAGATTTCTGGCAACAGACCCGTGGTTGACAAAGTATATCCCTCCTTGGAAAGGACGTGGTACCTCGAAAAGAGCGGAGTACACGTAATACGAGTTAGATGCGCGTATTTTAGGGTAAACGGGGAGTCGTATGGGGTAAATAGGGTATTCACCGGGAAGCCCGCAGTATCAGGAAGCCATGGAAATGCCGTTGAAGAAGGTCTAGACGGTCTACCCAGTAAAGAGCGCCAGCGACGATATCGGCATTGCATCGAAAAGGCTTTCCTTGCTTTATATCGTTCGGCCAGAAGAAAAATGCCGCGATAGCTTCTTATACACGTTAAGTCTCCAATTATCTATCGTGCCTTAATACCCTCTCGAAGAAACCCCGCGAACCATAAACACATTGGCGCTTTCTTCGCCTTTCTCTCAAACCCAATATCATTCCGGAAACTCTGACCACCACTACGCTGTCAAAGAAGTTTATAAATCTTCATTCGCGTCGTGGAATCCAGGCGTTCAGTCTATATACAATTTTAAATAGTCATAACTATTTAGTGCCTATCCTTGCATATTATTTATTATGAATATTAATTTGTTTTTCTCGAGAATCTTCCTCTCTCTTTAAGAACAACTTTATACAGTTTAAGCATCCAGTTTCTGTAACTTTTTAGTAGGCACATTCAGTTTGCAGTAAATTCTAGAACGTTCTGTCACCTGTCGACAGAAGTATCAGCAATATCCACACAGTAAATAAAACGTCTTAAAAAACACAGCTTGAAAAGAAGAAACCCTATCCAAGTGACTAAAGATGATTTCAGACTTCTGAATGGTCGTATGTCACTCGAGTCACTCCTCCTTTCCGCAGTAACAATAAAAATCGTCCCGCAAGACGTTATCGAAGAATTTTAAGATCCTCCCGGTGAAACGTCCGTCTGGGTTAAACGATTCGCGAGAGCCGGTTCATTAACGTCACGGGTGGTCCGGTTGGAACTCGATGGATTTCGACGTTCCCTCTGTATTTGCCTAGCTCTCCGTTCCTCCTGTGCGGAATGGTAATTATCTGACGCGTATAATCGAAGGAATACACGCGGAGGCCACGAGTTAACGACGCTTAAGAGCCTTCGGAACGTTCGACACGAATGGCCCTGCATGCGGGACATCCAGCCGTCATTAATCCTCATTGCGGCTTGAAGGCCGAATTAGACGTGCAGTTTAGTAGTCGGTGATTAATACGGTGACCGGTCGAGTCCCGATCGCGAGAGCTATCTCGTCCGTGGACAGGATGACGGACGGGAAGAGGATCATCCGTTTAAGCCGTAGAAAGCGTCCAGAGTCAGAAACGTTATCGCGCTCTCTCGATTGCAATCGCGTATTCTTTTTCTCCTGTCGATCTCCCGGCCGCACAATTGCGCCCGCATCGACGGCCTTTCAGAATGTCCTGGGGCTATCGATACGCTGACAAATCTGTCTTCGCGAGAACTCAATGCGGAAATATCACTTATCCCGATGACAAATTTCGTTCAAAATTTGTTCGATTCTATTCGAGAAATTATTAGCGTTAATTAAGCTTTAATTTATATTAATTAATTAACATTTACTTACGTTCTAGACGGTATAGGCTCTGTTTTATGTATACATCTTGTATATTAAGGGATTTCCCGTTAAATATAATAATAATAATAATAATTATTATATGCTTTGTAAAGTCCGTTAAAAATATGATGCACGAACTAAGAATTTTTTTTGTTTCGCTTTAATGCATCCTTTCTTTTTATTACATACTGCCAGAGTATTTGTGAGGGACTACTTCCTTCTGTGGATTAGTCGACTTTTTCGTAGTATATATTTTGAATAACTGATGGGAGAATTTCAGAGTGCCGTCAGTTTGCAGAGCCTTGCCCCAGGGAACGCTTCAATTTATCCCCGAATAGGTCCGTTTAACGAAGCGTGCTGATTTCGAGGAAATTGCATCTCTGTTCCCGCGACCGGTTCATAAAGGGGAGTTAATTTTATCATATTTCCGAATGCGTATTGCATCGCATCTGCATAATGCGCTCTATAAACGAGACGGTAATACACGGTAATTCACTCACCGTCCGTGATGTGGCCCGACGTTTCCGCTATCGAAACTCGAGCTCGCCGTGATGTCTGCATCGGGAATCACACCAGATTCCATCCCCAGGGGTGCGATGCATTGTGCTGCAAACAAAGGAAATTGCTTCGATTATATATACGTAACTGTGTTCGTTCCGCGCGCTCTTTAGCTGCGCCCGGATCGTGATCACCGTTCCGAACTCATTCGCGATGTTCCCAACGATTAGACCGTTGATTATACTACACCCTTGCGCGAACGTTTAAGAGAGAAAGAGCTTCTTAGGAGAAATCGTACAATTAAATCGGAGATTCAACTTCAAACACTGAACATTATTAGATACGGTAAAGGCAGGTAACATGGAACATCTCATATCAAAAGCTTGTCAAAAGCAGGGGAATTTGATTTTTTTTTTTAATAAAACTGATACGAAGCGACGAAGGAACTAATGCATAATCACATTTACACGGTTCAGGGCAGGCTAAAATTACCAAATTTTCGTGACTTCCTTCTTGTTAGTAACACTGACGAAGTCGATCATTTCATCCCAAAATTCTTCAGGATTAACGGAAGCGATTACTTTCAAAGTTTTTTTTACAGCAATGGATTAATAAAAATCCATAGGTAAGAGGAGAAACTTGGGTTCTACAGTATCTTTCAATTATTACCTGATTTATCGTAACAGACTGAAGTATGAACTCGCATTTACCGAAAACTAAGAAATATGGGCTTGGTCAGTTTCGCCAACAAACCAACGGTATACACTTCTCCGCACTCCACGACTTTTCCTCCGCCCCTGTTTCCACAACACACTTCATCCAGCTTTTCATTACACCCCTCGGACGCCGCTTCCCCGCATCGCGCGGCCCAAACAACTCGCCATTATGGCCAAGTGAACGAGGCCCCCCCGACGTTCGTATTTTTCGTCGACGCTCGCGATAATTGCCGTACCGAGAAACGCTTTTCAATCACGGCGCCGAGGCGCGAGAAACATTCTCGGCCGTCCGAAATTACACGTCTGAGGCGGGTTTCGTACGACGGCGAGGCACGCGAGGCGCTGATCGAGCCGCCGCGAATAAAAACGGCCATACTCGAGGAAAGCCATCAAAGCGGATCTGTTTACTCGAGCCGCGTGGAATCGGACTTCCCGGGAATAGGGAAATAATGTACGGCCGTTTAACGGGAAACCGTATCGCGGGCGAAGTCGCCCGCGGTTCGGCGAACGCGATATAAATCCGGCTGCAGAATTCGGTTGGGTGAAATGGCAGCCAACGACAGCTGTTTCCTGAACCTGCTCCAAAACCGTCAGCGACCATTGAGAGCTCGTTCGCTGGCCCAGCGACCTTACATCCGCGAACCTCTAACTTCACCCAGCTCACTGGCAGCTATATCGAAAGTTCCGAGGACACCTATATCTCTATTACATAATCGCGATGTGTAGATTGTTATTCAAAGCTGATATTCTCGGTGTCGCAATCGAGGGTTCGACGTCACAAGTCGGCGCTCGTTATTTTCAAAGCCGCCGCCGAGATTCGCGCTCATGGAGGAGCGAACGGTTCAACGACGCGTTTTTCCGCCAGACTAAAGTCCTAATCCGCCACACGAACTTTCCTCGTAAATAAATTTTTAACGAGATACACACACGGCTTCGGGGCGAAGTCGCGGCCGCGCACAAGTTTTACGAGTCGACGGCCGCTTATTTCTGGTAATTAACTCCTCCACACGGAGGCACTTGTTCCCGGGAGTTGAACCGGCGCGCGTGCAACACCGTTTTTGCCAGATGAAATTTCTCCACGTTGGTTTTTCGTTCTTCGCGCTGCAACCGCCCGCTGAACGCTGACACTGTACGGATTACGATGGTAATCCTTTCGACGGGAATTGAATTTGTTGGTCCTCTGTTTTGTCGACACTATGCTGCGTACTCAGCTGGACACGCGAAGTAATCAATAGTTGATGAATTTAGAAAATTCTGAGGGAATTAGAAGTTCTATTAGGAATAAGCTGGAGGTGTTATCTTGCTAAATTAATGTCAAAGAGTGTAGGGGAGACCGGGGCTAAAAGTTGCGATTTCGATAAAACATAAAAAATGTCTGGAAAATAATGCAGTTATTCTCTTCACTATTGACTAATTTCTGGTTAAATTTATTGTATTTTCTGATTTTAAGCTTGCATTTAATATATTGCAATAGGTTTTCCATGGAAAGTAATTTATTTGTGGCTGATCGAAGCGGAACTTCTTACCCCTATATGGGGCAAGTTGTTATCGCATTGGGGTAAGTTGATACTAAGATTTGCCTTTTAATGAAATATTTAATTTTCTAATGAAATAAAACAGAATTTTATTAACAATGTTTATTTATGAAGGTTCGGACCAACAAAAATGTATTATTTTTAAAAGAAAACCAAAACGATATAATAACCATAACTATTATCTTTGGTATACAAACTATAATCTACTAATCAGTCTTACATTCAACTGTATGTAGATACCTACTTATTGAAATTTGTACTTGTAGCCTACTGTGGACTCTTGTCAACATTGTAGTATTTTAATAAATCTCGATAGAATCATGTGGCAGATATTGAATTCTCTACCGACAGTTTTTATTTATCTTTACGCATAACGTCCCTTTCCGCCTGTTATTCATATGTTCGCATCTTAAAGCACAGCAGAAACAATTTATACATTTGCGGCGGGGCAAGTTTTTACGGTAACAACGTGCTCCTACCGACACATGTAACAATTTCAAAGACTATTCTGCTTATACATATATTCAAACGATAAACACTATTACATCATGTTCTTAAATGTCATTTGATCGATAAGAACGAATCAATCAGTAATATCGACGTTAAATAATTGAAATAGACCAAAAAATAATAATAGAAAAAATTTTACTTATCTGGTACGCGACTAATAGGTCCTAAGTCGCAGACGCTATTAAAGGGGGCGACAGAGTGGCGTGATCAACTCACACGGAAAAAAATAATTTAAAGTACAACGCTCTTTTTATTTTGAAGACAGAGCCGTCGGGACAACTTACCCCCGGAACTTTTAGCCCCGGTCTCCCCTACATACGAATTAAAACAACTCTAAGAGGATTCTGCAGTAATTATCACGCAAATGGAGCAAATCGTAGTAACAATGCGTGGATCGTACGAGAGTGATTGTTTGGAGAGCGAAAAGGAAGAGGGAGGAAAGCCATGCAAGTGGAGAAAGGGTTTGAGAGAGCGATTAGAGGGAAGTCTTGCTGTGGACAAGAGACAGGAGAAAATAAAACACAGGCTCGAGATTACGAGACGCATTCGAGCAAACACGCCAGTCTTGGTAATCCAAGTGCAGTTGGGAAAAATACAGTCGGAAATGGAGCATACCACTTGTGAGTCGAGAATAACCATAACACACTCCCTATTGCTATTCCTCGATGGAAGCAAGGCCGCTCTCCAACGATGGAGCAACTTGAATCCTGAAAGGTACAGTTTATTCTCCAAGTGGAGCAAATGCTTAAAAATGAAAACTCCAGCTGAACGTTAAATAGCTACTCAGTTATTCCAATAAAACAGAACCTCGCGTGCCTACTAGGTACATGGGCCCCGAATAAATGTATGTAACTTGTCAACATTCAGAGTCCACTATGTGCGTGCGCAGTGACATTTAAATTCCACTTATCCTACTTTCATTGTTGACCTCTTGGCGATATTACGAGTAAGATATCGACGCCCCATGGACAATCGTTAGTGTCATTCCCCGGATCTCTGATTCACCGCACCGCGAAGGACGCCGCAGGAACAAGCAAGGAACTTGTGTCGCCCGGTAGGCAGGTTCGATCCCCGTATTTATAGACATCCTGGAAAAGAACAGAGAAACGAGAGAAGAAGAAGTAAGTTATGCGACGTTTGGCCCGCCCCAGCCACTCATTCGGCGACCATAACTCTCGCGGAGTGACAGCTCCGAACGGAAGGGTGTGCGCCGCCCTCCATCCGCGAGAAGAGGGAAATTGAATGCCTTCGCAACCCCTCCGCGCCTCTTCTTCTCTCCTCCCTCCGCCATCTGGTCCTCCTTCTTCCCCTCTTAACCGCGTCACTGTCAAATTGATAACCGGCCCATTCTCCTGGGACGTCTCCTCTCCTCGAAACCATCGGCTTCCGTGGAAGCCGCGGAATGCTCGGCCAGGGAACCTTCCCTCGACCATTACCGTCGCGGGACAAGTTGATTTCGACGATTTAAATCATTTATACGGGGCCTACAGATGGGGAACGAAAACACGGCCGATCGAGGGTTATTGCACACCAGGGGATGGCTAGTTTAAATGACAATCATGGGTCTGCGGAAGGATTTTGAACCTTTACAATGCTCAATAGGAACCCGAATGATTCTACTTTTATTTTTTTAAATAAAGTGGTTGCATTGGGCCGACGAAAAACCTAAACACACAGAAGTGGAAGCACGAATAGCCTACCCTGAAAGGTGAATGAGTAGCCATTTCAGAAAGTGTACGGTAATCGTAACGCATCTTCCGGTTCAGAATCTCCCTACAAATTTAGCACAGTCCACAGATTTTTCATGTCAGCGCGGAACAGAACGTTGAGCAAATTAAGGGGTTATACTTAGTCAGACGGGCGAAAAGTGGCGAATGTTTGTAATTTTTTTTTGAAGAAGCGGAAGCGTATATTTTCACAAAACTTTATGCGCTTAAAAGAGCAACATTTAAAGAACATTTGGTAATTTTTTCGTAGAAAAATATTTAAGTTTAGAATAAAATAACAAGCGACATCCAAGAAGCATTTTTAAAAATTTGGTTTTGCGGTGAGCACTGCCATTCGGAACCAGATTATCTAAAATAAAAAGACACAAAAGATTTCGTTAGTATATTAATATATCCTCTTGTTGTCGGAGAGAATTTTCCGAAATATTAATTTAAAACAAAATGGCGGCTATTTAAAGTTGAAATCCTGATTTTGTCGTGCAAAAATCACGCGAAAAATCAGGATTTCAACTTTAAATAGCCACCATTTTGTTTTAAATTAATATTTCAGAAAATTCTCTCCGTAAACCTGAGGATACTAACGAAATCTTTTTTGTTTTTTGATTTTAGATAATCTGGTTCCGAATGGCAGTGCTCACCGCAAAAGCAAATTTTTAAAAATGCTTCTTGGATGTCGGTTGTTATTTTATTATAAACTTAAATATTTTCTACGAAAAAATTACCAAATGTTCTTTAAATATTGTTCTTTTAAGTGCAAAAAGTTTTGTAAAAATATACGCTTCCGTTTCTTCAAAAAAAATTCACAAACATTCGCCTATTTTCGGCCGCCTGACTAGGTATAACCCCTTAAGGGGAATAGGCAGTCAGATCGCTCGAAAATCAAGTATTTTTTGCGAATTAATTACAAGGAGATGAATACAAATTGTGACTACTTAGTACTTTTGGATAATGTATGGTAATATTATAAACAGTAAAAAAAAATTATTTGAATAATATATACATATGTATGACAGTGCTACAGGTGCCTGATATATAGGTGTTTTTTTCTGGAGCCGCTGTAATTTTGCAGTGATTCTGGCCGTAACAAAATTGAATTATGAAATGTTCTCTGAAATTGATACTTTGCCCTGAACCTATTGAAAAAGAAAAAATAAATCAAAATTATGAAAATAGCGGCTATAAAACGGCAAATATTAAAGAAACTTGATTTCTCGCCATGGAAAAGAGACATTTTATTATTTTTCTTACCAAAACAGAAGTTTTCACAGACTTGCGCGTAGGTTCAGGTCGTAACTAGGCATGTTTCACATATGCTGAATTTTTTTTTCAAATCGACTTGTACCTCCGTTTTTCGCAATCACTGCAAAACTAAGAGGAATTATGATTCCGCGAATAACGCGTCGACCTTTTCGGCTGTAAAATCCTTAATTTTGCGAATTTTAACATCAACCAAACGGCATTTTACTCGGGACGGGTGGTACTTTCGAAAACTACAAAAAAATCGAGTTTCTGACTGCCTAGTCCCCTTAAGTAGAAGGAAAGGCAGCCCTTGGTTGGACAGCGAAAGAAATGGAAAGGAGGTGAGATCAGCTTAGAGCCTGAAAGCGAGATTTTCTATCTCGCCGGATTTAATAATTCCACCTCGGTCCGCCTTTGTTAACTCCACAATTATTATTAATGACGATGTACGAGGGTCGGCGGTCTGGCCTCGTCGCTGCCGGCTCCTCGCCTTGTTTTCCTCCTGCACGGGCGTGAATGTAAATTAATTACTCGCCGGGTCTTTCGCGAAAAACATATTAAGCGCCCCACCTTATTACGGCACGATATTACGGCATAAATCATGACTCACTTACGGATTACTATTTTTCATGCCGACGGCAGCGGACGGCCCCTCGACGGAACGAAATCCCGAAATCTCTTCTCGCGCAACCGAACCCGCCCTCGAATAACCCCACTAACGACTTTCGAAACGAAGAAACATCCGCCCTTTGCCGCGAGTATTTGTACTTGGAGCTATTTGGCCAAACTTTAAAATGAAGACGAAGAGCTGCGAACTCGCTTCGCTGACACTTTAATGCGCACGGGGCTACATTATTAATGGGCGATGTTCTGATGGAATATTTAAAACTCAGATATATATTTAAACACCGAATGCTTTATTTTCCAGCTGTACCTATTATAAGTTTGCCCCCACCCTGTAATGAGTTCTCAATGTGCGCCGACCGTGAACGTTAATTTCAATCCTCGTTAGTGTTTTCCTCGAATATCGGGGGTTGACGCGTAACTTACGTTCAACTCCGACTGGCACGTAATTACGACGTGACATGTTTAGAATATTCTATACACTCCACCTCCGGTCTCGTTCGAACCTAGCACCGATACTGAGAATCGCAAGAAAACAAAGCGAAGAGGAACTAGATGTGTACCAGCACTCAACCAGGATACGATCCCCTTTAATTACCCTATTATCACGACGAGCAGCGCGCTTTTTATTTACTCAACCGAATCAGCAGGTGGATACCTGCCGCGTTGTTTTCTCTCCTCCACGGTGCGAGGCCCATCTTCCTCATCGAGGCCAAGCGAAATTAGAACGAATGTTTGGAAGAGCGACGACCCCGGAGACGTGGGTCCGCGTGGCCCTCCCTGTTCGGGCACGCGTGCACCCTTTCGGGAACGCCAGCAACACCGAAACACAATTTTCCCCGGGTATTGTTGGAACCAGGGAGCCATTTTCGTCTCATTCAGGGAAAACAAACAGTCGTTGTAGGCGGAAGATAGCGCGAGCGTGGCGCGACAGGGCGCAGGCCCGTCGCTCTGGCGCCGGGACGGCTGCAGAAACGGAAGTACTACTTTTACACGGCCCTCTCGCTCCCCTGGCCATTCCACCCCCTTCCTTCGCCAGTCTTTTTGCACCCTTCTTCGCCCTACAAGCGACCCTCTTCTGCTAACCTCCCCACGGGTGCGACCCATCCCCGGCAGTCTTGGAATCACCGTCTCGAGTTGCGTGCACCGCTTACCTCCTCCCCGGTCTCCTCCGGGGGTCGAAGCTGCAAACCCCTTTTGTAGGTACGTGCCTCGTGGCGAGCATGTGTTACGGTCGCTTCCGTGGCCTGGATTTATCAAAAGCGAGGCTGGCTACGTCGCCCTGGGGGCGAGAGTTATGTTTCTGACCTCGGATGCCTTGGGATATCGCGTCGCTGCGCGGAGCTCGTTAATCGTGCCATCGTACGACTTTGATGTCGTGTCGTGTACAGTGTGCTACGTGAAACGTGGATCTAACCGCGGGCAACGATTCGGTACGTGGATATAACAGAGAGAGGGAAAAGGGTAGCGATGAATACTGACGAGGCTCGCGAATTCATCCCCTTCGACATTATCCACGGAATAAAGTCATCGACGTCAATTTCGTCCTCGAAACGAATCTCGAGATCGCCCTCGATCTCCTTCTCAATCACAATCGGGAGGCAGAATTCCGAAGGGTGGCTGCTGCAATGTACTGACCCTTTCTTATCGTTTTTCTCCGAATTTCTCTGTAAATTTGATTCACACTAATTACTCAAATACTGGGTAAATGTAAATACTGCGTCATCCCTGCTACTCATCGTTAACTTAGCCAATGCGTCACCTATCCAAAATCCTGCAATTCTGCCCTATCCCGTCATCCCCTCTCTTACATTCGGAAACCTTTAAAACCCATCGCAGTCCCTTATCCTAGACTCTAGAGCATTATTATTCCAAAAGCCACCAGTGTCAGTCACGGAGACAAGTTAAAACAGTTGAATCTCCAATATTCTTAATTTAATTGAATAAATATCTTTATAAGTATTATTCGTAAAAACGATAGTTTAAATTATCCTTGTGTCCATTACACAGCAACCCTTCATCGACGGCGCACGACTCACGGATATAGTGTTCGCCTTCGTGGCCTGGACTTATGAAAATACAGATCCACGGGTCGGATTGACGGCTGCCCTTCGAACCCGAAAGTCGACGGATTATTACACTCGGCGTCGACGTCTGACGTCTGACAGTTGACGTCCTTTCGCCGCGTGAAAGCTCGAGGCGCGTCCCCTCGGAATCTTCAGCCCTTCCCCCCTCGCGGTCGATACAGGAGTTGGGAATACGCCGCTGAAGAGTCGTGTAAGTCGATTGCGCTCCACTCTTGGATGATTTACCCCCGGGATGATCACAGAGAAGACGTGTGAAGTTTGCTGGTCGGGCGTGTAAACCGTCGGTTCTGGCACGTGATCAAGCCTGACGAGATCGAGGCGCGAAACGGGGTAAGAAACAGATGTCGGGACACCCGCTTGGGAATGTTTACGCCGGGAGGATTTTATATCCGAGAGACATACGACGCACACGTGCACCGCGGCCCCTTTGTCGCTGCCAGCAATTCGACGAGTTTAAACAAACTCCGCGAAAGTAGAGCCGCGATGTTAATGACGCCGCCAGGCCGTACAAAGGAGTGACAAATCGCAACGATCGCCGCGACGTGTTGTGATGGGCGTGTCAGTGCGCGGGCTGCCGCTGGACGGATAAACAGGGGGCCTGGAATTTTCAAAAAACCTACAAAAACTGCCTTCAGACAGAGGGCGGCAGCGCGGTCGGAATAGGGAGTCTAAATTTCGGCGGTGGAGCAGTTTATTTATCAGCAAAAGAAAGATGCTGAGCCCCGTGCAGCCTTCCCCCACAATTGGAATCCACTAATCCCTGTTTGTCACAATGCCATAACAAAGTTGTCTTATCGATTATCTCGCCGCAAGGGCTTCCCGGAGGCATTCAGATGTCCTACTTATCATTCCCTAAATTTAACCCCGTCGTATTTTGCTCTTACAATGCAAATTTCATCGGGGAAACTCTCCACAGTGATTGAGAACGACAAATTTATTTGCCTCACGAAACGTATCGAAATGGGAGGGAAATTCTGAAGGCATTCCCTTCTCACGGTCCATATCAATGAGTCAATGCGGATTAAAAATCGCCCCGAATTCCAGGGGCTTCTAAGATGCCGGACTCCGTGAGATTCCAGCGAGCCAGTCAGAAATCAGCATGGCACGCCGTCGCTGTGGGGCGCTCTAGCGCTTTAATTGTCACCCAGTTATGTTAATACGTGGACAATTTCATCGGTGGCATTCGCGGACCTAATGGATCCTGCGGACAATTGGAAAGGAGGGGTGTCCTCGCGGAGGTACGAGGGAGGCAACGGACCGATGACAATGCCATAACTCGGGGGGGGGGGGGTGGGCTTCCGCGTAACGATTCTCCACCCTGGACACGCTCTCCCGCTCGTCCTGGACGTGTCGTCGACAATATGCACGCGCGCGTACACGCGCATCCGCTTTATCGCTCGACGCCTACGTGCACGAACGAACGGCGACCTGTATGTTATTGTTATCAACATTCGATTCGGTTCACGTGGCGGTGTTTGCGCGAAATTACTGTAATATTGTTACCCCTACGGTTGGTTTCGCGCGCAACACGGGGTGTAATGTTCCTTATCGAATGTGCCATAAAGATTTTACCGCGCGCCCTGTGTTATCCCAGTGTGTCCAATTTTAATCGTAAGTTGACGTACAATATCAACCACGTTTGATTGTAGGGGTTCCAATTTTACTTCAACCAGTGACAAATGGGGATGATGTACAGTGGATCGCATTAATATTCGGACACTTTTTAAAATCGCATAACTTTTTTAGAATCGGTCCAAACAACTTGAGTCTTTTTTGAAAAGCTGGAAGGATTAGTTTGCTAACTGACGCGTTTCGTCGTTTTGAAAAAAAATATATTTGGTTGGAATAGCGAAAAGAATAGTAAAGGTCGATTTTTAAACTTTTTTTTGTGAGCTTGTAATGAAAATTAAAAAAAATCTGTTTGTAAAATTTCATCAAAATCGGTTAACGTTGCTCCGAGCTACAAACGTTTAAAGATCGCAGAATAAGATCGAGAATCGCTGATTTTGATGAAATTTTAGGCACGTATACAACTTACTGCAATCTACAAACTGTTTTTTTTTTAATTTTCATTACAAACTCACAAAAAAAAGTTTAAAAATCGACCTTTACTATTCTTTTCGCTATTCCAACCAAATACATTTTTTTTCAAAACGACGAAACGCGTCAGTTAGCAAACAACTCCTTCTAGCTTCTCAAAAAAACTCAAGTCGTTTGGACCAATTCTAAAAAAGTTATGCGATTTTAAAAAGTGTCCGAATATTAATGCGAGTCACTGTAGGTACACGGTTCAGATGGTAGTTAGTATGCATACAGAATTTATGTAAATCAGATCTGTTTGATTTAATTTTCAAGTTATAATCGTCTATAGAGTAATTCCCACGCTTAATGGTACGCTTCGTTTAAAAAAAATAAGAGCTCTTAAGTATGACTAATGAATAACAATGCGTAAGGGAAACAGGAAACGATTGGATCAAGTGCTGCATTGAACGCATCATTCTCAAAGTAAAGTCACGCCGTTTTTCCCTCGTTCCCACGAACGGGCTGAACTGGATGATTCATGTAACCAAGACGGGCCATAGCTCTTCTCTAAGTGAAGGTAGGAAAAAATGGGAAGAACTTTGTATGGTAGAGGAACTCGGACTTCTTGTGACTGCACTTTTTTCACTGGAACATATTCATAAGCTATAATTATACTATCTTCAGTAATTACTCTACCTCATTACTACTTCCCTTGTACAAATTCTAAAGCTAAATGAATGCCAATCAAGCCTCCACTTTCTACTTCATTGTCAAACCGCATATTCCTCTTCAACTCGACATACTTAAAGCTCCAAGTCCTTCCACTATACAGAACCATCGCGACTACTTACACGAACATACATTATTCTTACAAAGATTTAAAAAAGAAAAAAACGAATCAGACGCAATGGCAAAGGGCAAGTTCGCCCACATACCTCGCCAAAGTATCATTCTCCGCGCCCCGGTCGTCGCCCATATTCGAAACCGAAAATATGTCAATTTCCTCACGTACAGTAGTAACTACCAATCCCTAGGGGGTATTCGGACCACGTCGCGGTTCGCTCCTTTTCCCAGCAATCTCGCGAGTCGACCGTGACGGGACGCGCGCGCGAGGCGGGCACAGGCGTGCCGTCGCGTGGCGTGGAGCACCACCAAGCCGCGTGGAACATGTGCACAGTGCATACCCGTGCACCCCGGCAACACACGAAATGGAACTGCGAGGGCCCCTTCTCCTCGCGAGAGTGCGTGCACGCGCCTCTGTGTGCGCAAGCTGGCGCTACGCGTGCAGAGAGGGCTAGACCGGTGCAGAGTCGGGCGGACCGCAATCCGACCGACGTACAACATGTTTATGTATCGCAGGCAACATTAACATTGCAATTTATGCGCGCTTTAACTGCCCCGCAGCCCTCCCGGCCGGCCCTCGTCCTCTCCGCCAGCCTCTGGCCCGCTTAACACGACCGCGAATTTACCAACGCGGTTCGACGCACAAGTTCACTCACCGCAGGAGGGCCGATATCCCACCCCCGCGCCCCATCCCCCTTCACTCCTCTGACTCGTCGTTCTAGCTTTCGTCGACTCCACGCTATTTATATTTCGTCGATCCTTACTTATTGTTTCCGGTCAGCGACTTACGATCCCGGGACTTCTTAAACTCGACCGGGAGGAGTCACGTGGGACATCGGTTCTTAGGTGCACGGTGGTTAAGGATGTCCTTTTTTCGCGAGTTTATGGAGCCGGGAATAGGTGACGGGTGCATTCGCTGGTATGCCTGGACTCGAGGGTGCAAGGGAGTAGAGGCGAGGGTTGGTGTAGAGATTTCAGATTGCAGGCGTGATGGAATCTATCGCTTGTAGTAACCCCTTCGGAACTCGTGGTGCGCGTAGCGTCGTATAGTCTATTTTCGATTCGCGGCAGACTTACATTGCGAGATCACAGACATAACACTCAATTCCTTGGATCGTATTTAAGGGATCATACTGCTTCGCTCCTTGGAACGTTGAATATGTAGTTACGTGTAAGATTGAAACTTATGGGAAGCTCAAATGACAAATGAAATAGTAAGTACAAGATACCAATGTTTGTTCTTATTGCAAGGAATAATCAAGACACGCTTGAGTTTTCAGTAGAATCAGACACTGCATATCCGACAAGTTACTATCATAGACTTGCACTACTTAAGGGGAGGTTCCGGTCTAGAGTCCCAAAAAATAGGTGATATTTGGGAATTAATTAAAGGAAAACTACTATATATAATTTAATGGGATTTTTTGCATTGCATTGAGGATGTCTTAGATTATAGAAATATATTTTTTGTTTTGTAATTAATCATTGCAGACGGAACTGGGGAGTCGTTAAAGTCAAGGCGGCAAAAAATTGATCCAAATCAGTGGGACCTGTATCTCCAAACGTTATTATCTGATTCGACTGAAACTTTTTTTATTTTAAAGAATATACTTCTGGCTAGGGGGGAAACCAGACAAAATTACAAAATAGTGAAAATTTATCATTTTTAAAGGCGTTGAAAGGACGAAAAGTATAGGGAAAAAGTGGTTTCACACTTCAAGTGTCGTTATTCTCACAAAAATGTCATTTTTGTAATTTTGTCTGGTTTCCCATCTAGTCAGAAGTATATTCTTCAAAGTAAAAAAGTTTCAGTCAAAAGCACGACTATAACGATTGTTTGGTATCAAAGTAATTTAGCGTCAAAGAAACTAACGATTTTACGTATCCAATAGTCTACTACCCCCTTAAGGGGAAAATCTTATTCTTTGGGCTAAAACATAGCGAAAGTTTAGATTTTTGTTTAAGAAACTAGCGGATTCGAATAATGTCAAATTTGGACCATGTTTTTATGCATGTTTGAAGAAGTTGTAGTTTTTTTTTTATTAATTTTTAATAATAAATATAGGAGTTATGCCTGATCGACCATCATCCCGCCGTTTTCCGCTGGTGTGCACGATATTTTTGTAACCACTGAACCGATTACCTTCAAATTTGGCCTGTAGATCCAACATACTTTGATATACCTGATATACTTTGATGAACCAGGATTCCGATAAGTTATATACCTTAACGAAAGTTAAAGTTTCAAACCTTTCAATTTGAAAACTCTCCATACTCCTCAACAAAATTTTGTATTTCTTAACAACATATTTTTTGGGAAACGCCCATTTACTTTTCCGTTTTAGATTAGCAGGAAGATAAATATCACGCACACCAGCGGACAACGAATTTTGCGCAGCATGTTAGTCGATCCTGTATAGCTCTTATATTTGTTATTAAAAATTAATAAAAAAAACACTAATGCTTCCTCAAAGATGCATCAAAACATGGTCTAAATTTCAGACAATTTGGTAATCGCTAGCTTCTTAAAAAAAATCCCCAATTTTGCTATGTTTTTAGTCCAAAGACTAGGATTCCCTCCTTAACTCCTCAGTCCATTATATTCGATCTTCTATAATCGTCATCGTAACGGCAAGCATTCGGCAAAATTTCCCTTCCGCGCACTTCCTCTCGTTCCTACTTCGAAAAAAGCGCCTCCACGTTCCCCGCCCACTCCGTTAAACATTCCGCCGCCTTCGGATCTATTTCTTTCCGAAACTGTTATGTATATCGCTGCACATAGACCCGGGAGGCATGTAACCAGACCAACGAAACACCAACATCTCTCCCCTCCCCATGACCATCCATCTTTCGGTTTCGACCCCGCGGAGGAAAGAGGGCGCGCGAGGGGGGGGCGCGAAATACGTTTCGCAGACGCGGGGTTCGAGCTCGATTTCACGAACGAGTACCTGAAAGCCTTTCTTCCGCGAAACTCTTGGCTGGATACTTTGCAAGTTTCTCGGCCTGTTTACCTGACACGAGGGAGGGTGACTCGGGCTGCCTGGTATCCGTGGCCAATGGGACGGAAAGCAAGCCGAGCAGAAACCGAGGCCGAGGTTTAATGCGTGGCAAATGGGAGCGCGCCCCGCAAGGGCAACCGGGATGCCTGCTCTGTTTTTTATCGGATGCCCCGAACCTGGAGGGCCTGCTACAGGCGCGAGAATTATGGTCCCTCGGATGTAAACACGTAGCCCTGCACCTCGTCCACGGCGTGCCGACACTGGCAACCAGGAGGGATTGATTTTCTGCCAGGAACGGCTACCGCGCGCCGTCGATGACAAGTTCAAGTGAACTTTATCTCCGTGCGCGGGATTCGGGAAAGTTTAGAGAGCCGGGGCGAGATCGACAGCTTGCCACTCTTCATTCGATTCTCCACCCCTCCCCCGGAGCCGGTGTCTCGTCGCCGATTACGTCTAATTGAGGTTCGCCGGACGGGAAGATAACCGAAAAGGCGCGCCTGAATATTTGAACAACACGATGGCAGCGTGGAAGCCATCGCTGTGTGTACTCACATATGTCTATAGATCGTCCTCCGGAGAAACAGAGGATCAATAGGTAGAAGATGAGGCACGTCTGCAGGTAGTCCATGGTGTGGCGTCGATGGATCCTCCGCTAGCCAGTGGTCATCGAACTCCCATAACCGCTTCTGTAACAACACCGACAGGCAGATGTGAAACACGCGCTAACGAGGACGATAATCGTGAAGGATATATTCACTGGTGAATCTCCCATCGTACAGAGCCGTACAGTTAAGCTTACGATAACGTAAGAATTTACGCAACAGCAGGTATCATTATCAAGTAATCAAGGAATGCGTGAGGCCAGCCGGTACCAAAGAAGTCCCCACCAACTCTCGACCAAAGACCTTCTTTCCAAACAATTTAATCAGTCCCGATCTTAGCGAACTCACCCCCCACGGCACAGGAGAAAGAGATTAGAAAATCGCGCAAGCGTTGGCGTAATGTTCGTCGTAGTCGGGTGGAGAGCAATTAAACGTAAGTTCCGAGGAAGGCGTCTGGCTGGGGGCGCGGGGAACTGGCGGGCGAACGGACGAGAGCTAGGATCAACGTAGAAAAACAGGCTGGAAGCGGCCGTTTCGGCCTCCCCGTGCTTTTCGTCGGGGTGAAATGGCGCGGCTCTCGTACCGGACAGATATACGAGCGGTACAGCAGCCACGGACAAAGAGCTACATTCACGCCAGCAGCCATTACGCGTCATTATCGAGATTAGGATCGGGAGTTCGGCCGGGAAAGAGGCGGAAGGGAGATGGAAAAAGGGCACGCATAGCGAGAGATAAGCGGAGCGAGAAAGAACGTAGGAAGAACGCCGCGGGGACCTTTGGCTGGCTGTTCTTCTCTCCAACGATGGGGCGAGCTCGTGTGTAGCGGATGCTGATGGCGCATGGAGGGTTGCCGCGCAAGCGGGACCAGGAACAGGGGGAGAGGGGGCCAGGACTGTACTTTATTCACGGTGGTGCCGTCGTGGCGCGTACCGCAAGGAAAAAAGCAAGGAGGGTTCCTCGTCGGAGAGGCCATAGGCGAGCCTTCACATTTTGGCTAATTAACGGGGAGCTCCTTCGACTACCGACTGCTACTTCGCGATGCTTATCTGGCGAGTTTAGGGCCCGCATCGCAGCCAGCTCGTTATTCAACCGCGACACAGTGGGCCAGATCGAAGAATTAGCTGTTCACAAATATTTTAACGTTATTTCGAGAGTTAAAGACCGCAGTATACAGGTCGTTGAATTCGTCTTGACGTCAGCTATAACATTATTAAGTAAAAAATATATATATATATTGACAATTAAAAAATCAAGGGGCTCTTAATATTTTATTTAAAAAAAATTATTTTGATTTTTCATACTGAGATTTGTAGAAGAGATGCTATGTTTTCTCGATACAAATGATTCAACTGAGAGCTAGCAGAAAGTTCAAATGTTTATCAATGGTCGTACAATGTAAACAACGCGTGACATGAGCCTATGCACCCTTAAGATCCGCTGGGTGTTCGGCAACGCGTCTCGTGCGACGCGACTCGTCGCTGAACTGCGTCACGCGACGCTTTAAACAATAATAATTTAGAAAATATTCCACTTTGATAGAACGCAGAACTCTTTAAAACTTTAAAGATATCCCTTGGCAAAGGTGAAAAACTTTGACGATTCTCTTTAGTTCACCGAGTATTAATTTTTTAAATAAATTATGAACAATAATTTTTAATTTCAGGTGCGTTCACAATATAGATATATGCTATTCATAAAAACAAAAAATGAGTACATAATATTTAATAGGTTTTCCGGAGCATCAATATGAAAAAAGGTAATTTTTCCGATGAAAAACAGTATTGATAAAAGCCTGATTTTTCAATGCTTGTTTTAACCACAATTTTTAATAAATTTCATTAATGTTATCGTTTTCGAATGTGATAGACATTTAGATTTTTTAGAAAGATAGAATTCGATTTTTTGGCAAATGAACAGCTAGCTCTTCGATCTGGCCCACTGTGCGCGGAGGGAAAAAATCCCGGCCCGATGACGCGTTTCTTGTAGAGTCCCGAGAATGTACAGGGAGCTTCGCTATTTGTGAGCATAACATCGTGGGATGAATTCAGCGAGTCGATGTGGTAGGAAAAAGTTGCTACAAACATATGTATTCGGAATGGGCCCCGTTATCGTAAGTAACGCCCGTCGCGGAATCTCCAAACGAATCGAATTCCAAATGCAGGGCCACTCTTCGAGTACCGTACAGAGGAGACAGGGTGGGAGCGGGGCAACGATTTTAACAAAGGTATCAGAGATCAGGGAGACGAGATCGTCCTCGGAGGGCCGTTCCTCTAGAATTCGAGAGGCTCGATGATGCAAGGGGCTCGGGGGCGGCATTCTACTTAAACGGTAAATGGGAAATTCCCATCAAGATTCGGTGAATGCGACTGCGACAGCTCCATAGAGCCGCATAATCGATTAAGTGGCTGAATCGGATTATCCGACCGGCAATTAAGATACCATTCAGCATGAAGCGGTTACGTCGCCGGTACCGGTGTCGAGAGGATAGCACGATCACAATGCAGAGGATCGATTAGTCGACACAGTAATTAAGGTCATAGGGTGCAGCCAGGCTCGAGTTACTCGACTCGAGGCGGCGTACCGTGTCAGAGGAGACGGTACACTCATTCCTGGACTCCTCGAATCTGTCGTGACAAGCGATTAATCATTGGCCACGGGCGCAGGTTCTATTAGAGCGCGTCCTGGTTAACGTACCGTTAGACTCTCCTGCGTAGCATCGACTGTGCCTGATATACCCGCTTCCCTAACGAATGGTCGGGGCGAAGTTCCAGTCATTAGGGAGAAACGCTCAATTGGCAGGGAAACTTTTTTCCCTCCCCCGCCGCCCGTCCCCCGAAGACGTTTTCTTGCCGAAGCTCCTTTAAGCCTCGTAATTTCACGCGAATATAACGCGACTCGGGGAATTCGCTGGGTGCCCCGAGCCGCTCTATATAAATTTCGATGGCGGATATCTATATGTAGACCGATCGGAGGCCGTTGGGGGTGAGTTTATAGTTGCTAGTTGAAACCGGCACCGAGGTTCGCGCTATTTCCAGCATCGGCGCCGACGTAACGTCTCCTGTAAATCTCCCCGCGATACGGCGGCCTGGGAACGAAGAAATCACGTGGATTTAGTGGCCCGTTTGTTCGGTGGCCCCCACGATACGCACACTGGCCATCTTTCATCCACTGGAACACCAACTTCGGCCGCCGACTTTTACCGCGAGTTCGCAACATAAAGTGCCCTTGTGCCGTACTCTGGACGCTCGATTTCCACGGTATTCGCGCCCTTTCCCTTCCTTTAAATAACTCGTCGCTCGCGCGTCCCGCCTCATCCTTCTGACGTTGTTCGACGCGTTCGACGGTTTTGCGCAACGTGACAGAAATAAACTCCTTTTTCCACGGCTCAGACTTATTTTACCGTAAAGAATTATCCCTCCCTCGGTTGCGCTGCACGCAGTTACGTAAAATCCAACATGTCTGCTGCGCGTGTAGTGTCGCAGTGTCGAGAGTAATTTATGACAGTCTTATTCGCACGAGAGTACAGCCAGACGCCGGTCTTCCTGAGTTTTCGAGCGGCCGCGTTGAATGCACTTATATAAATCTGGTCCGACTAATTTGAATGCAATTAAAATTAAACAAGTTCTTCTGCTCGAGAACGTTTACACGGTCGTTCTACGGAACAGCCGACGATTTTCTTGAAAGGACACCCTCCGGTAATGGAGGCTAGAACGGGGGTGGGGGGGGGAAAGTGCAGTACTTGCGTACAGGCATATAAACGAGCGTGCCGTTGCATCCCCACGCCACCGACGGTTCTGGATCGTTAACTGGAGCTCGTCGAGAAACTCTCGAGCACGGGCGAAAAATTTGTATCCAAACTAGTTTCCCTCCACCCTCGAGTAGTTTCAGCCCAGGCTTCTACCCCTCCGCCCCCCGTGAAAAATATAACGCGAGCTACCATCGATAAATCCGGGCTCGCAGAATCTGAAGCCGCAACGTTTCTCGGTAACCTGCGACGAGCACAGCAATCACGTCGATCCTCACGAATATTAGAGGAAGTATAAATAAGGAACAGATATTATGTAAAACTTGAAAATTTCATTATTCGTGATAGTTCTTTGGAATGTTAGGGAATGTCTGCTTTTCACTACGGAATATGTAGGTACTTGTTAGACTTTTAGGAATTAAAATTATCAAGATCTAAGGGACACTGAAATCCACACACGTTCTTACACCAGCGTGTGTTCTGTGGTTGCGCAAGATTCCGCGAGTACTTCTGGACTGATAAACATCTCTTGCGACGCGACAGAAAAGTCAAATACTTTGAATGGAACGGCGGAGTTAGCGCATTATTCCCGGCGAAAGTTTTCGCGCGACTAATGGCCGCCAGATCGTTGAGCCCGACGGATGGTGGAACGGAATCCTCGAATTCGGTCGAGAAAACACGCTTTCCCCTGTTTCCCGGGGTGGGAAATCGCGCGGTTTCCAGCCAGAGGGATTTACGACGCTGCTGGAAAGAGAAGTAGTCGCGCGTGGCGCTCTTTGACCGGGCGTTCCCATCGTGCGGCCGCATAAATTTTGCGCGCGAATTCGCGGAAAGACGGGAATCGCGCGCCTGCGTGTCCCTGCGCCCTCTGCCCCTCTCTTTCTCCGGCTCTCGAGCGCCCAGGCAAATTAAAACTCGACGAAGTCGTCCTCGCGTAATTGCCGGGGCGCGCCGCGACTTATTTTCGTAGACCCTCTCGTGGCGACGCCGACGCCGCCACCGACGCCAACGACCAGAGAGAGAGAGAGAGAGAGTATTCGCGACGCGGGTGGGTCTGCGCGCCACCTCTTTAATACTCGAACGCCACAAAAGGTGGAAACACGTGTGCATGCGCCTTGGGGCGTCGTTTCTTACCCCCTCGCTCCCCTGGTCCAGCAACCCTTTCCACTAATTCCAGGCTTCTCGATAGAAACGTTGGCGTTGCTAGAAAGTTTGGCTTTCGTTCAGCCAAAAGTCGGTTCATTAAAAAGGAAATTGTTGGATGCCAGCTAGTTATACACCATAAACATCCTAAATACACACCAGCGCATCGCGACTAGTCACCCTCGCAAAATCCTCCATAGAGCAATAACGTCATATTAGTCGTCATCATTGACCCTTGCGCTTTCCATAGTTCTTTCCACGTCACCCTTATCCCTTCTTCCATAACTCCTGTATATATAACCCAGTCCCAAAGTCCAGGGAGCAGTTAATTCTAGCATCTAAGAGCGGAACCTCTGTTAAAACACGCCAGTTAGGGTTCTACCAATTAAAACCTCTTGTGAGACTTAGGAGTAGGGTTCCTGATTTCTCCATATTTGTTGTTTCTCGAGAAATCAGAAATGAGATCGTATTTCTTGAGAATTCTCGAGAATTCTTGAGAAATTGAAAAAATATTGAAAAAATTATGGTTTTGGAATCATGTTGATAATATTTATCAAAAACACAAGAAAACTTTAACTAAATGATTATTCCTGTCTAATTTATACGAAACTTGTGTAAAGGAAAAAAATAGATATTAAATATAATTGGTAAATTGATTTATTTAATACAAAATTTGTATAAAGCGAAACATTACTTTTTGGTTTTAAAATTTATTTTTAAATAGCACAATGCGGGGTACAATAGTCTTATCTCCTCTTTTCTATATTTCTTTTTTAATAGCCACTTCAATCTCATTAGATACTTAATTCAGCATACAATTTTTCTAAATTTTTAAAGAAGAATTTAAGAGCACCTTCAGCAGTTAATAATATCGAATCTTCTGTACTGTGATTTTCTATTGGAATTCATATAGGTTCTAATGTTATTAATAAGATGTATTATAAATTGTAGATGTGGTTATACGTTCGCGATTAACTAGTAACACATTCATTTACAAAAATAAATGGGATTTATAATATCTTTCCTAGACATAAGTTTCTCGAGAAATTACAGTATTTCTCGAGAAATAAGAAATTAGCAATAATAAAATTTCTCGAGAAATTCTCGAGAAATCATTCTCGAGAAGGAAGAAATCATTCACTACTTAGGAATATTAACATATTGTACTCGATTTCCTGCTACGAAATCCAACAAAATGTCCATTTGGCCGTAAAAAAAATCAACGTGCTTAAATGGCAGTCGAATTTTGATATTTTAGTGAATCTCCTATTAAAGCAACGGAGTTGATGCATTCGATACCCTAAACGTGGTTTATATTCATCGACACTTACAATCTCATCCTGGGTCCCGTTCCAAAAGTGCTCGTCCAGCCGGCGAGCGCCCCTTGTCAGCGGTGGATTCAATTTGTTAATCTCATTCCCGTTGCGGATACGAATGCGAGCCTCTTAAAGGGGCTTCCTTTGACGGCGTCGTCAAAATTCAGATTGCGCGAAGCGAGAGCACAAAGTGGACGAGGACCCGTCTCTCTCGGATTTTCCTACGGACGCAAATAGCATTTCCGCGGAGCACCGGCGGCGGTCAACCGAGTCACTTACGCTTTACAGTATATCTTGCCGGAAATGCAACGAGCACTCTCTCCCCTGGCGTACGTACGTGCCTCTGCGTCGGAGGACGTCGCCACGGAGAGACGTACAAACAGGTTTTACGGCCAGCCTTCCCCGCGAAATCAGAAGCGACATCGTGCGTCCAGGACACTCGCTGTCTGCTCCGAACAGGATCTATAAAATTCACAAGGGCCCCCGGGTACCTATCCTTCGATCTCCGGACATCCGACGATTTTCGCCCGTAGATAACGGGGGAAATCGGTGTCGTCGAATCGACACGTAAAAGTGAGGACCTCTTCAACGCTGTCAGCCGCGTAAACAACAGGGCGATTTGACTGCAAGATGACTGCAGGAAAAGTGTATCGGTGTTCCAAGTCAGAGGCCTCCATTTCAACACCTAACTCAAAACTGTGGCTTCTTAACAACTCGGGGAGTTCCTGAACAATTTTATTAAATTCTCATACTCTCCCTCATCAACGCTGGGGTGAGGATCAGAGAAACCCTTGGTGAGGGGCCAGCACTGTCGCTGAAGCTTAAAAAAATCAACTGCATAACAAGCATCCTCGTTTCCCTCGTAAAAATCTCCTCGAACAGCTGTTATACAGATGAAAATCTGTCAGTTTCTCGTCACGTAGCGCGGCGTAGCGCTTTGGTCGGCGTTCGGACAGTTCACAAATGGCCGCGATCGAGCGGTCGGTCGGGCATCGTCGTTTCCAGCGCGAGAGAAAAAGAGGGATGGCTGCGAGCATGGCTAATTACGAGGGCTCCCTTTGACTACCGTGTGCTGTTAGCGCGGTGGACGCTGCTGGCGCTGATGTTTATCTTCGGACGCGGCCGATGGGGGCCCAAGATGGCAGAGCATCTCCCATTTATTCAGCGCGAGAACCGGTACGCTTCTGCCGGCAGGACGATAGAAGACGAGCGCGTTGCGGGTCGAGGCCTCGGGGTATCTGCATCTCGTTCCAGTCGCTTGGTCACCGCGGTTGGAGTCGCGTACGCGTCCCCAGCGAGCGGAGCCGGTTTCGTATTAATTTCGAGCGGTCCCGTAGCTTCAGGTGAGCACTTTGTCTTCCATCGGTGGGCACGTAGTCGCGAAGGCAGAACGGCTCGCACCCTGAGCGCGATTTAGCTGGCGGGCAAGGCGAGCGCGCGGCTTTAACGACGACATCCTGCTGGTATCTAAATCAGATTCAGGTTCGAGGTGGCCGCTATCCGCAGTCGTCCATTCAACATCGACTATCCTCGGCGGATCCGCGTTTTTTCGGTCCCATCAGCCTCGAGCAAGTAGCTCGCCACGCGGAGGAAGCTCTGATAAGTGCGAGGACGGATCGCGCTTAAGAGAATGGGTTTAATGAAGCGGATTAGACAGAGTGATTTATTACAGTTTCTGCGGAGGTTTCAGGTAATCAAGGAACCACGGTCCCACTTGGAAGGCTCTCTCGCTTCCGCGAAATCTACACAGAAACTCGACCCGATACGTTCTTCCATTTCCCTATCTGCAACGGAATGTTTCATCGAGTGCTGGTTTAGTACCACCTCGAGCAACATAACTCGTCGCATCCAAATTCCCTACTAAACTTCGCATTTACGACATCAAGCTTGTCGAGCCACCTCAGCACCAATCATGTCCCAGCTCGTATCCTCTGGTTGGAGGAACGACCTCGCGGTGCAATCGTCACGGAGAGGTGGAAAATCCAAGGGACACGGACACGCACCGGCCACGCATCTCCCTTACTTTTTACAGAAACGATGAGGCGGCGGGAGGGAAACGCGAAATCATCGATCCCCTGTTTCAAAGCGGAGGAAAAAACGCCGAATGACGCGGGTTCTACGAGCGGAGCTAAGGACGAAGACGACTAGCGACGGGGAACGGGTGAAAGGACTACGGAGCAGCGGGTTAAGGGAGAAGAAGGAGACGGGGAAGAAGTGGCAGAAGACGAAAGGCAGGGAGCAGCGCGGCGTTTCACTTGTTCGGAACATAAACTGGAATGGCAGACGTGTCGGTATGAAAATTTCAATCGGCCGGGCTAAAGTGTCGGCGTAGCCGACTGCCGAGAGGAGGGTGGCGTCGCCGAAGGTGGTGGTGACGGAGAAATTCAGGTGGTGGTGGAGGGTTGGCGGGAAAGGTGGAGGTAGAGGGTACGGGTAAGAGTAAAGTGGCTCTGGACCGCGTATATAGGTGTGCACCCCGTCTCTCTGTCCCTTTCGCGCTCGTTACCACCTCGAATAACGCCGTTTCTGCCGTTTCACCGTCTCCCCTCGCGCCATTCTCCTCCTCCATCGCGCGAGGCCCTGGCCCCCGGCGAACTGCATAATTCATGGCCCTACTACACACCGACCGCCTCCCCTACGGACCCTCTTCCAGAGGGCCGACGCCAGCCAACCCTTCTCCTGCCAGCACCGCCACCTTCTCCCTGCCTTCGACCTCCTCTCCACCTGGCTTTCCAGGGTCAACGCTGGTCCGCCGCGTTATTGTACGTCAGCGCGCGCGGTACTCGGCAGCGAAGGGGGGCAGGCAGCGCGAGGACGCCAGTTAGCGAGCCGGTATGCACGGATAAAGTTGGCCCCGCCGTTCTACGCGCAGAATGTAGGCGAATATTTCGGCTGAGTTATGGAACGGCAACCCCCCGTGGAGGTAGCGGCCGACCTAACGAGAGGGACGCCACGGGCGCTTCGGCCGCCCTCGATCGTCCTGGAATACCTTCCCTGACAGCGAACAAGATTCGAACGCTGAGGTAATGGATTTTTACGAGTCCGTCCCGAGCGTGCCTCTACACGAGGGGGGGGTTGCCTCGACACGCGGCCCCCATTGTAGCGCGACCGTGTCACTTTTTATTTGGCATTGTGCGCCTTCGGATTGTATTTCAGGCTGTCTGCTGACCGGCGGCCCGACTATTCGGGGAACCGTCAGACCGATCTTGTAAAGACGCGGAGTCGCTGTTGCTTCGGAGACGGAGTTGTTAAAAAGTTATTGCTGCCGTAGGTAACTTTGTATGGACAACGTTGAGCCCTTGAATAGGGGGAGCGGAAATACCCGCCGGGTACTCATTCGTTCTGTGGGCAGGCAACGCATTGCCGCTATGTATTTGATGGCCGTTATTTAGAGAATATGAGTATTAAGTGCGTTTGCCAGTTATTCAAAGCTTATCGACAGTAGTTTGTAACTGTAATCGATTCAGATAGAATCGTAATAATAAAATGGAAGGTCGATTAAGAAATGTGGCGTTCCAATAGACTCACAAGGGAAGATTCCGAACCCGAAAGTTCAAAGAATTCTGACAACAAAAGTTGAAATTGTATGGAAAGAAAATAATAGATTATGCTGTTTCATAATTATTTAAACATCCAGTTCAGATTTCACGTGAAACAACGAATTTTAGAAAACATTATTAATATTTTTGTTTATAACTTCTTTCTAATTGTTTAAACAATTGATAAAACTTTTACCATTTGATAGATCTAATTAAAAGAAGTAACTTTTGTCTTGAAATTTCTTTTCTATATCTTACAGATTGCGAGTTAGAAAATACAATCGAAACATAGCCGAATCTTCAGGGGTTAATTTCACCCCGTTAGTGTGATTTTGGGCAGCAAAAAAAAAAATTGCGTTGTAATCAGGAGGTAGTTCCCTACATATCCACAAAGTTTCAGATTCGGGATCTTCCCTTGTCAGATAATGAAGAGATTCATCTAATATCGAGAATAGTGTTAAAGTGACTTCTAGCACGGAAAATATGAGCATCGAAAGCACCTCGAGGGCACTCCCCTTTGGTGCATTTCCATGCAGATTTCAGTGACGGGGCCGCTCCATAGACGGTGCATTAACGAGAGCTCGATTGGCCGAGGAATCTGCAGAGACGAGGCTGCGAGTGGCCCAGACGAAATGGAGAGCAGCCTCAGGAATTGGATGGAGCTCGACACTCCATTGGGAATGGATATCGAGAACAATGCGTACTGCTGACAAGGCGGCGTCCAAGTGATACTCTGATCGAGGTAGAGCGCCGTTTTATTTCTCGTTCTCCCCGAGGGCCGCGCGACGGTGGCGCATTAGCTTTTGACGCAAATTAATTATCGATTAACAGCTTCCCGCTCTTTGCTCAATTAATCAACGGCCTCGGGAGACTCGATTGCTCTTTCAGTGGGTAATTAAATCCGCGAAGCAATTAAGCTTGCCTAACGGCGACTCTCTTAAACTACGTGCGTGTCTTGGCGGCGCAAAAAAACGAGAACTCGAATTCGCGTTTATCTTGCCGCGGAGAGTTACAGCGTAATAAAAGATCTTCGAGGAGGAGAATTAATGACTGGGGCCCCTCTGGTTGCGTTCTCCTCTTTGCTTCTGCTCGCGAAACACTCGGCCGAACGTGTCATAGATGGCCGCTCGATTCTCTCCGCGTGTCTTTATTCCGACCGAGGATTTACGAGCGGTCGTTGCCAGCACGTCACGAATGTGATAATTAGATTGCGCGGGGCCGTTGTCGAACTTTCGCACGAAACAATAAAGGCCGGCGTCGCGACAACGCCTGGGATGTGTCTCTTACGTTCCGCGTAGTCCCGCGTCGCGACTTTTTAATACAGCTCGTCGCTTCGGGGGAGGTTGTAAAAAGGTGCGGACGCGGCGCGAAAAGGGAAATATTGTTCCGTGGCTGGTTCGTTTTTAACCCCCCCGACGCAGAGAGCAAGGGCGGCAAGCAACTCGGAATAGTCGCAGAAATACGCAGCTGACGCTCGCAAACTAGCTCGCGGCGAACCGCGGGAACGCAAACTTTCCGAACTCGCGAACCAATGCCGCGGTAAGTCTCGACCCGTGATAGAGACGTCGTAAAGAGGAATTATTCGCCCGTTATCTGTTTCCTCATCGATAACGCTTTCCTGGCGTACCGTTCTCCGGCTGAAAACTTGCGTTCCGCTGGAAGACGAATGAACTAGAGTTACTAGAGTATATCGATGGGACGAGATGTACCGTGCAATTATTCCAGCGAATCCGAACTGAATCGTGCGATTTTTAACGAATAACCGAAAACCGAAGGAGACAAGTCTATGATATAGCAGTAACTTTTACAAATAGGAGCATTTTCATTGATCATCAGTCTTAAGGAACTTAATTATTTGAACCTTCTTAAACCAAGACAAAATGTGCAACGTAATAAAAAATATATAAAAACAAATTTATGTTAAACGATTTTATTAAAAATGTAGTAAAAACTAAATTAAAATGCACTAAAAACTAAAAAATAATTCATTTCATGTACTACAATTTCGATGGTGATATACGAACGCCTGCAAAGTTTTAGTTTTACTATTCGTCCATACGTGACGGATCATTTCTCGATAAATTGTGCATTTTCGGTAGCCGTGATTAGGGCCGGGACTATTTACCGAATTTTTCGGTATTCGAATATTTGAATACCTACTTCAGTTGCTCAGTTATTTGGCGAATATAATTCGAATATCCAAGTATGCAAATACTATTCGAATATTTTAGTATTCGAATATTTCAGTACTCGAATGTTTCAGTATTTAAATACTATTCGAATACTATGCGAATATTTCTGTATTCGAATGCTATTCCAATATTTCTGTATTCGAATGCTATTCCAATATTTCAGTATTTGAATACTATTCGAATACTATGCAAATATTTCTGTATTCGAATGCTATTCGAATATTTCAGTATTCGAATACTATTCAAATATTTCAGTATTCGAATGCTGTTCGAATATTTCAGTATTTGAATGCTATTCGAATACTATTTGAATATTTCTGTATTCGAATAATAACATTCGAATCCTCAAATATTCGAAGTTTATTTATAGCATTCGAATACATGTAAAATATTCGAAGTTTATTCGTAGCATTCGAATACTTGTAAAATATTCGTATAGTCCCAGCCCTAATGGTGATGCGACTAGCGTCCCGAATGCAGCGGCTTTTTGTCGTTTTCGTAAAGAACGCGAGTGGCTCATTTCAAGTCGTTTGTATTTGTAGTTATGGATTATATTTATTGATGACTGGGTAATTTTTTCACCCCCACGGGTTAATTTTACTTTTTAAATATTGTATTGTCATCCAAACTACGCACGTCTGCAAAGTTTCAAGACAATTGGATAATTAGAAGTGGCTTAAATTTGAGTTGCCAGATTTAAACCATACATACAAACATACAAACACAAACATACAAACATATAAACATACAAACATACAAACATACAAACATACAAGCATACAAACATACAAACATACAAACCAAAAACAGAGGATAGAAGCTGAATAAAATCGTTTAAAAACTAAAATCGATCCTCGCCAAACGTTTAATGACCGAAGGGACTCGAGTCGTTACTCACACCATTCTGACAAGTGGTTATATCCGTTCGATCGACAAGTACCTATCGATTATCCAAGAGTTATTACCCACCGCGATGACAAAGAAGATAGCTCGGAACTCGATCGTGCGTGTGTCCCTCGAAGGCGATTAATTATCAGGGAACAACCAAGGCTGGATCACGATCGCGTGCACGTGATCCTAAAAGGAGGATCGAGAAAAAACTCTGTACGCTATCTTGTCGACCTCGTTTTATTAGGATGCATCCGTTCCTCGCCCCCGAACGCCCCGCAGCCATTTCGCCCTCATAAATCGTTTATTCATGTTTAATGCAGTCCGGTGTTCCGACCGCCGCCGCCAAAACTTTTCGAAGCTCTCAGACGGAAATCGCGGATCCGACGGGGAGGAGCGGTGGGTGGAGACGCGGGAACTTCGAACAAGGGAATGCTTTTGCATCGGTTCGAGACCTGAAACTGGCTGAAAAAAAGTCGCCAGAAACTGAGGAGTCGGATCCCTATACAGGGAGGAGCCCTTCCGTCGTTTAACTATCGGTCGATCCTCTGGCGGAGGCGTTCTTTCGCGAAGGGTAGCGTGGAACAGTGGCGTTCTAAATTCAACGCGCGACGACGAAATCGCTAAATGCGGATGAATGCTGGAAAATTAGGCCACCACATTTGCCGCATTTTCCGCGTCCGCTCGACGAGCGAGGTTCGCGAAATCTTTCGTCGCGACACGTTAAGGATTCTGGGTCTCCGACGTTCGTGAAAGGAGATAAGGCGAAGAAATGATTAGGGGGTAATTTCGTGTTGGCAAGAAACCCGCTGGCGCACGAAATATATTTTACTTTCGTGAACTGGAGCAAGAGGGACGCGATATTTTAATCAGTTTGACCTCGCGTAGAAATGGGGTTGACGATAGTAGTTCCGTGAAAGAGGACAAAGCCTTGTGACTAAATTAATATTACCGGGCAGTTGGTATTGCAATGAATTTCTATAGAGTAACACAGTGCGACACTTGCGTTTCATATAATACATTTCGCGAGCGGAAACATTGAGTAGAATTTCAATGGCTTCGCGGCAGAAATTGCAGTGCAGTGTAACATCCTCGTGTAATTGATCGCGCGAACTTCCGGCGTTCTGTTCGGCCGACGTTGGCTGGCGAAAAAATTTCCAATCCATACGGACGATTTGCCGCGCTCTATCGTTCCTCGATGTAAAATCAGGAAAGCAGTCGGGATGCGCTCTCGCGATTCAAAGAACGATCCTCTCTCCCTTAGTGCAAATACTCCGTGCACGTGAGCCGGAGGAGCGGAAATTCGAGAAAAAGAGATCCACGCGAGGGTGGTGAGGAACGGGGGGGAGGGGGGGGGGGAGGGAAAGTGAGAGAAAGAGAGAGAGAGAGAGAGAATAAGGGAGAATGTGCACGAGTGGCTCTAATCCGTCCTTCAGCGAGCTTAAGCCCATCTTCGTGTACCCTGCCCGTGGAATACCGTTTAAGTGTCGTCCGTCTGGGGGTCCTCCGCTCGAGTAAATATTTAGGAATTTTTGAAGAGCCCCGAGTGCCTAAGAAAACAGTTTACTTCGTAGGAGAAGAGGGATCCCTCCGGGAGACCGAGAACGCGAACACGAAACGCGCCCGGGCTCGAGCTGTTTTCTACTAGAAACCTTCCCCCTTCGCGATCAAACACGCTGCAATCGTATACGCGGAGAACAGAAACGTGGGCAGAGGAGGAGTGGGAAAAAAAGGAGTGGTCACAAACACGAGGCGAGCTTCATTCCGAAATTACACCCGAGCCTTTGTTCCATGGTTAAATGCGTTAAGCGCCGTTTTATTTGATCCTGGTCTGCATACCCTCGGCCCCAGACACTGCCGGGTTCTCGTATCATTTCGCGAAACGTAGAGTCGGGTGGGATCGTCTGGCAGATGATGCTAACAGGATTTAGTAATTGGTACGTGAACTCACGCGTTAAAGTCGCTCCGCGTCGACTCCCTTCCGTGAAAATTCGTTCTGCTCACCTGCAACAGAAAAATGGAAACGCGTAATAAGCGAGGAGCTCCTTCTCGAGTGCCGAGTAATTTTTAGCAGCAGCAAATATAGCTGCTCGATCTGCCGCTGCCAAATGCCTGCACGCCCGACTCTCTCGGGGTCGCAGACATTGATCGAGGGACGTTTCACCAGCGATTATTACTAATAGAAACGGGGAGCGTCGGAATCGTCTCCGGTTATGCCTTGCACTCTCCATCGGGTTGCAGCGTCTCGGTGCGCCCCTCCCTCCCACGATAATGACAATAATGCGACGTACAATAAGACGTCCTCTGGCGTTTTAATGAGAAAAGGACGACGGAGCTCTGGAGCTCATTACACCGCACCACCCCATAAAGAACGGTCTGGAGGGAGGTGAAGAATGACGGGACGCGTGGCGAGCGTTCGGCCCGATCGTTAACCGTACGGAACGGCTGCTTTTGCGTGCACTTTATTTCTGGGTCGCCACGTTTCGGGTTGGCGTGCTTTCGCGACTCAATCGCCGTCTGATGGCAATCGTCTTTAGCAGCGGGAGTAAAAACTTATTATGAGGTCCTGCGTTGCGACAGTCGTTATCATTATGATTCTTCAGGCGTGAATATTTTTTATATGCATGCGCTTAAGTACTTTGGAGATCATCGAGGGCGCAGGAAGATTGTTTGAATTGAGAAGGTTCTACATTCTATAGGAAATATTCTCGAATTCATTTGCGTTAAAGAGTGTTGCGATACCTACGCTGATTCATAGATTGAACTTGATCACCCTATGTACGTTGGAAATAAAAAACAGCGACCGAGGAAGGGTTGCTCGATGGAATTGGCTAATGAACGTTTAGATTGGATCACGGAAACGTATCGCGGCGCAAGAATAATTAAAATAGCGATGGCCTGCGCGGCGGAATAACGTTGACAATTAGTCTGGCTTTAATTTGGTAAAATTGCGATTCAAACTTTCATTAGAGGGGCCGAGCGAGGGTTGAGCGCATCACTGAGCCGGAATCATCGAACGGCCGAGGGGCGTGAGAAGCAGCAACAGCAATAAACGCTTAATTACATACGATAAGTAATTAAACGCGATTAAAGTTTATAATGTGATACGTGCAATTAGTAACGCCGGCCGTGTAATCGAGATTTACCGTCGACGAATGCATCATGCAACTTTACGAACTGCGTCTACAAAATTTATAATAAACGAGTCTGCGACGCCAGCTTCTACCGAATCTCGCCCCGCGCCGTCGCCAGGGGAAGATATGAATTCATTTACTTACACGTCGCGCTGACATGTAATTAAAATTTATAATATGTACGCCTTTGGCTGGATTTCGCGAATTTATTTTGGCGAAACGAGTACTCGGTGCATTAGTAGACACTCGTTAGCGGAACTCCGCTAACGACTGTCAGTGGGATAACGATAACACGGCCCTAATTCCTCATTTACCTATTCGCAATACTGTGAACGCGATGACAGCACGATAGCTAATGAATTCTCAGAAAAAAGTGGAGGGAGAATCGGTGTATTCCATAAACCAAGTTCGTTACGCAGCAATCGAACGAGCAATTTTCGGTGGCAGGACACCGGCGTGCCTGCTACCCGCGGTTACGTGGAGCAAGACGAAGACGACGACGACGACGTCGACGGCGAACCGACGACGCTGGGCGGTTTTAGCATCGCCACCGCGTCGCAGGATCCGCTTTAACGAGGTTGCTCGAGGGGGTTCATTGAGACGCCGGCTGGTTTGGTAACCATGTGACTTATCCTCCCCCTCTGGCTGCCGGTGCCCGCTGCAACGTTCATTTTCCTCTTCTTCGTTTTATTATTCGCCTCTTACTCCCTTCTGCGCCGGTCGTTCTCTCGTCGCGTTGCCGTTACCACCGTCTAACCTTTATTTTCTTCTTCCCCGAATTCTCGGCATTATTCAACGGGCGCACGTCTCTCATTGAGGATGCATGCACGTACCGACTACCTGCGACGACGACGGCGAGGACGACGAAGACGAAGACGAGGAGGAGGACGATGTCGGCCCCGGAGTCGCTCGAAATCCGCGATAAAAACGTCTCGCCTTGTGCAGCCGGTTCTACGCGCGCGACCAGGGAGCCTCGTCTCCTTCGAAACGGTTCGAATATCTGCATCGCAATGAGCTTCTGGAATCGTTCGTCCCCTTTTTTTTCACATCTGGCCAGCCAACGTCGGCGTTCTCATTACGTTTTTCCATCATCGAATCGCGGATTCCTCGCTGCAGGTGCTACTGACGACAATGTCGCTGATATTTACCGACCAGTTGGATTTTCAACACGCACAGATTCAGATCTTCCTCGCCGCAGGTAAATTAAATTCGATAGGCTTTAAACACCATCGAGATCCGTTTAAAAAACTGAAGACTAATTTTAGGGCACTTCCAAAAGGAATTAATAAATGGGGGAGTGTAATCAACTCGCAGGTCTTTACAGGCATGGTTACCTAGAATCTGCGAGAACGTCGAGGGTCCCGACGGTCTTGCATCTTTGCTACGAAGCAAACACTGGCCGCGTAAAATCTGAGATCTTACGGAAAGCCGGATAGCCAGCCAGGGAGTATACGAATCCTGGTGTCATCGAAATTTTTCGAAACGACCGTCGTAACGCCGCGGGACAAACGGTTTCAGGACAACGCCGGTTTATAACCGATACCGTGGCGCAGTCGTAAAAACACCAGCTGCTCTCGGCTGTGAGACTTCCACGGAGTCTCTCCGAAAAACCAAGCCACGAGTTACAAATACCGGCACGAATGTTGCGGTTTCCCATCCGCCCTCCCCGGCTACCCTTTACCCGGGCCCTAACCCGCGGCTCTGCGGTTCCTCCGAGCGGTTATATTTACCGAGATAATAAATTTCGAGTCAGATTTGAGGCGGCGGAGGCGAGAGCCAGCCGCGAATCGCGTTGCTCGTTTATCGAGGGCTGGTAAACAAGTTAAACCAGATTAGTAGCGCGCGGCCCGTAACCAGCGCGCGCTCTTTCGCCGCGAGAGTTCTTGTCCTGGAGCCGCGCACATACGCCCTTACGAAAAGAAAGGAAACCCCGCCCGGCTGTCGTAGGGTTGGCGACGAAAGAAAGAAGGAAAGGGACGAGAGGAGCTGGTACTTAAGAAAAGAGGACACGGCGCTTCATCTTCTCGAGTGCAGCACTCGGTTTCTTTCCTCTTCCTTGAATTTCCACCGGATTTGGACTTTCTTGTAAACAAGCTCGCGGAAGAATGCGTTATCTCCGAGAATGGTCGACGCTGTCGCCAGTCCGTGATCCCTTACTTCGGTTTTTCCTCCGGGAGCTGCGGCCGGGCCTCCGCTACGCCGCGACGCTCCTCGGAACCGGGCAGGCAAGGCTCGAGAGGCGCGTGTAATTGCAAATGAAGCCCCGGTTCAATTTTAATTCCATTCGTTTCCGTGGAACGACCGTGGCAGGTCCCCGTCGCGTTTAATTCCATCGGCGATGATACGCGGACGATTTTCGTAAATAACGTTTCCAGGTAATCGGAGCGAATAAAACGCGCGTTGCGATTAGGTAGGTAGACAATTTGCTGGGGGCTGGTCGAAAATTGGAAGATACCGGCGGGAACGCTCATTGCCATAACAATGAGCCGGCGGCACGCAACGATTCCCGTCACGGGGGATCAGCGCGAGGAATCGTCGCGTCGGCGCGTTTCCACGTACCCGAACGATCCTTCGTCCATACCGTCTAACGACTGTACAAATTGAACGTAGCCGCGTACACGAGCCCGGCTTAGCGAACTTCCTGAGCACGCAGAAAACCCCTCGCCTGCGGAATCAACCTCCCGAACGCGAACAATCGATATCTGTTGCGTCTCCGTAACATCGTAACGCTTTGCTGACCCTCTGCGAACCGGACGAACGTTTAGCAATCACTGTTATCTAGGGATAGAGACTGCTGACAGGAGTGGAAATGGAAATCGTTGGAAGACAATTATTCCTGCGACGACAGTTGCCGAAATATGGAATCACTCCTATGATCCATTATCCTAAAGTACCCGCTACCTAGAAGAAGCCTTCGCGAAGCTAAATGTAAGGGAGGGAAGAGAAAGTGGTAGTTGCACACGAATTTGGCCCCAGGCTCGTACCCACAAACCAGGGCTTGAATAGGTTTCGAAAATAACTGGTTCAAACTGTTATATAAAGGTTCTGGCTGAAAGAGTTATGAAGAACCTTTATTCGGAATAACCGTTGTAAAGAACCTAAATATCAGACTATATAAGTATAAGTTACGGTTCCTATATAGCTCTATAACTTTTATTTTTTAGGTTCTGTAACTTTTATTTTTTAGGTTCTATAACTTTTATTTTTTAGGTTCTATAACTTTTATTTTTTAGGTTCTGTAACTTTTATTTTTTAGGTTCTGTAACTTTTATTTTTTAGGTTCTGTAACTTTTATTTTTTAGGTTCTATCACTTTTATTTTTTAGGTTCTGTAACTTTTATTTTTTAGGTTCTGTAACTTTTATTTTTTAGGTTCTATAACTTTTATTTTTTAGGTTCTATAACTTTTATTTTTTAGGTTCTATGTAAGTTACAAAGCGGTTATAGAACCGATTCTTGTAACGATTGTACAGAATTTTACAGTACATGAAATCACAACATATTACAACTATAGATTACTCTGTGTAACCAACTTATTTAAAAATTATTATAAATAAGTAAGCAAATATATATTATGTACACATTTGTACCTATGTATACAAGTGATCCTTGCATACCGCCGAGTGTATACATATACATATGTACAAATGTGTACATAATATATATTTACTTACTTATTTATAATAATTTTTAAATTCTGTACAATCGTTACAAGAATCGGTTCTATAACCGCTTTGTAACTTATATAGAACCGAAAAAATAAAAGTTATAGAACCTAAAAAATAAAAGTTATAGAGCTATATAGGAACCGTAACTAATACTTATATAGTCTGATATTTAGGTTCTTTATAACGGTTATTCCGAATAAAGGTTCTTCATAACTCTTTCAAGTACCAAATCTTTATAATAACGGTTTCAAGGCCTGCCACAAACCCATCTCGCGGTACCAAAAGCGACACGCGAATCAGTCGATGCTCATGTAATCGGTCCATACCTGCGTCATACGTAACATCGAGGTACACGCGCGAACGTATGTGCGGGCACGCGATTGCACGCGTATCTGTGACGAACAATGGCCCGATCCAGGAGCATATAACAGCACTATGCCTTACGGCGCGCTATATGCGCCGCTGAATGACGAGCATTCGAGCGAATGGGACCAATCAGTCTGATTGGCCGACCGGTATTTACATTTCTGCGGGCAAGACCTGCCGCTGCCGACTGCTTCCAGCAACGGCAGGAGATTCGACGAGAATACGAGGCAGGTTACGACGCTGGAGCCCGCTCGAAACTGGCTCGAAAGTCGCTGCGGCCCGGGCAACAGCGCCCCGCCGGACCTATCACCAGCGGCAAGTTCGCTTTGACAACGATCGATTCACGGTTAAGCCCCGTAACTTTCTTGGGAATCTTCGTGCCGTTTCGCTTGGCAATTTCATTCCGCGCCGCTGCCACGGCGCTACGCTTTCCAGATTTCGCGGTTTATGATCGGCCAAAGAAGTTGTTGGTTTTGGCCATTCCGTGAAAGTTGGACGTGGCAAGTTCGCCCGTAGGACCGCGACGGAAGTTGCCCGTGTACAGGCAGCTCTCACAGAGAAAACTTTCGCGGTATATCTCCGACGGTGGCCGGCGTAACACTAAACAGAAATGTCTGCCGCGCTTCCAGAAGCGTAGAAGCACGGTGTGCTACCAGCAGAGATCGATGTTTCCACCGAGTTTAACAAGTCCGCCCACCTCGCTCGCCCCTCTGTTTAATTCCTCCTAAGCAAACAGAAACGCGTAGGAAAATCTGGTGCCGTTCCCAACGATCAACTAATTTCGCCGCAATGCGAAACGTCTACCGCAAACGTGGCCAACAATCACACCCGGACCGCAAACAGCCTGCGAAAAGGACGATCACGCGACAGAAGCCTTTGAAGCCTCGGCGGGCGGGGTTAATAACAATCGCCCTCGGAACCGCCCTCGAGCGACGGCCCGGTCGCGCGTTTTATCTCGCGTCGGGAGGACGCCACGACGCCGAGGAGCACGCGAAGAACTAGCCGGCGTTTGCGTTACAACTGCGGGGCATCGGGGTGCTGATCGGGATCCAGAGTTAATTGCGCTCCGCGTTCCCTCACGCGACACCTTCTCCGCGCCCCCGGGGCCGGTTCTTCCTGGACCGACGCTGTCTTCCGCTCGGGTGTCGCGCCCCCGTGCAGCACGATGGATGGATATCGCGTTGCAGCGACGCGGTGTCGCGTAACGCAACGCACGGCCGTAGATGCATCGGGCGGAGCTAATTAATAACCATGGGTAACAAGAAGCAGATGGAACGGCAGAAAGTTGGGTAGCAGAGCCCTTGGCCACGCTCGGTCGACTGGTTGCGGCTGTGCCAGCACCAACACGCACGCACGCCGCGCACGTACACCCACGCGTTACCCATTATTGCGCACGTGTGGCCCGGATGGTCGCGTGCATGCTATTAGCGAAAAGGAGTGTCCCGAACACGTTACCAGTCCACAGGGCGAAACAACTGTCCCCTACTTTTCCACGCGCGACCTTTACTCCCGATGGCTGTCTGCCCGTCAGCTATGAAACGCGAGAATACACTCGAGCCGCCACCGGTTTCCGGTTCTAACGCTCTCTCACCTCTCGAGAAATGGCCCCGGTTTTATTTCCACTGCGTTCATTAGGCTGCTAATTAACGCTAAGCGTCGGACGTGTTCACGTTAACGGCGTCGCCACGCTACGCCGTGGAAGCTGCCTTGTTCCCCTTTTTTTTCTCCTTCCTCACTGTGTTGAGTAACGTTGGCTCTTTGGTCGAGGACTTAGGGTTTTAGCTGGGCTCTGAATTGGCCAGGTCTAGATACTTGTTCATCTGGCCTCCATCTTTCCTGGAAGCAGCTGGATTTCACAGCGCACATGTTGACAGTATCGTATAGATTGAGGACAGTGTCTTGTTTGTTTGTTTTTATTGTTTTCCTGTGTTTTAAGCAGGATGACGTTTCAAGCTTATTTTTGTTTATATTGCCCAACGAACTATAGTTTCATATTTTTAATCCCTACTCTCTCCTTCGGGTCCCAGCAGCAGCAGCGCACCGGGAGAAAGGTGGTCACCCATCTTTCCCCAGTACACCGCCCCGTGATGCTTAACTTCGGTGATCTAACGAGAACCGGTGTTTTCCATCACGGCTACGGCCGCTGGTGGACAGTGTCTTATGTTATGTTATGTTTTATTGTTCTCCTGTGTTTTAAGCAGGATGACGTTTCAAGCTTATTTCTGCTTATATTGCCCAACGAACTATAGTCCCAGTTTTTTGTTCCCACCTCTCTCATTCGGGTCCCAGCAGCAGCAGCGCACCGGGAGAAAGGTGGTCACCCATCTTTCCCCAGTACACCGCCCCATGATGCTTACCATCGGTGATCTAACGAGAACCGGTGTTTTCCATCACGGCTACGGCTGCTGTTGGACAGTGTCTTAATATCATACATTATGAATTGCACGCATAGTTTTTAGGTCTTGTCCAGTTGACGTGATGCGATCTAAAGCAAAAAGTACACTAACACCAAGTACCCTGCAGCACTGAAGTGCGATGATCCGAGTCTGGATTGAATCTCGACTAAACCCTGCGTCAGTTCCCTCTGCATCTCTCTCCAAGCATTCATCACAGTCCACGTACACTTTTCAGCGTCATACAATCTCAAAATAATCATGGGCCAGCCAAGAGCTTCATCCTCAGTCGCGGAACAAGTGACCAAAGCTTTCCACCATTTGCACTTCGCGCTACCTAGAACCTTGACAAAGTCTCTCGATCCAAGTTGATCAATCGGAACGCTTGCCATCCATGGTTAATAACTGGAATCTGGCGGCACGGGGGAGGGCCCTTGTTTCGAGCTGTTAACGCGCGCGTAATGTCCCCGCGCGTCCGGTTTTAATAGCGACGTACGGAGTGGCAGTTTCGCGGCCAGGTCCGCTGAATATATTCAGGGACAATGTTATTCCAGCGGGCCGCGTGGCCATATATCAGCAACGATTCTATGCGCGGTCGCGTGCGGAGTAATTACTTTTCGGTGCGCGCCGGCATCGCTCAAAAGGCAACATTTGCACGCGACGTGGAGCCGACGTGCAAACGCAACGCGCTCACGCACGCACGTACACACGGCCCGGCAGCAAGGTATGGAGGGAGGGAGAGCAAAAAAAAAAAAGAAGAGGAAAAAAAGCATGCGGCTGCCACGTTTCGAGGATCGAGGGCGACAATGGCTTCCTGTTTCATCCCTGCGGGGCGTCCAGCTGTCTGTCTGGACTATGCTTGCACGAATGAATCGTCCTCCGACTCTCCCATTGTGCGGCCCGTTTTCCAGTTTTGCGTCCACCGATTGTTGCCTACCGTGACATCTTCACCGGCCGATCCTTCATCATTTTAGTGGACTGTTTTTCTAGCCTCAACCTCCTGCCCCCTTCTGACAGTGAGGCTTTTATTCGGCATCGTTGACTTTATACTGTTGGACGATGAAACCGTTCCCTGGGTAGGTACACGCTTTTTGAGAGGAACCGCGGTCTCCGCTCGATGCGGAACGAGCGTTGGCAAATAACTTCGACGTTTTGACAGCTGGGAAGAAATATGACGTTGTGTCTTTCTTTAGGCGACACGCAATACGTTCCTTTGTAGGTCTCGCGAGGTTTGGAAAAATGGGTGGAAATAGTGTGTCGCCAGAAGCAGGCGATCATGTCCTCTTCTGTGATGGAGCAATGTGAATGACTTGGAAAATAAATGGTATCCACTTTCAACCAGATTGTGCTAACTCTAGGGGTCCTGACGCAGGAGGTCTTAATATTGACTAATGCATGAATTTGACATCAGACAGTATTTACGTTACAGAGTTATGGTAAAGAGTACAATGGTTGACAACTTAAGTTAGAGTGTCACATAAATATCGAATAATAAATGTGAATTTAGTAAAATTGAAATGGAAATCAATATAAATAAGTACGAAAAACCCCTAATAATCTAAAAATAAATAGAGTTTATAAAAAAAATCAAGAACGTATAAAAATATACAAAAAATGTGATTAAATTTAGAAATGGGATTAAAATTATTCAATAAAACTGGATATATCTTATGTATGTATGTATTTATTAAACATAAATAAATATATTTATTCTTATACATCCTATACTTTATCAGTTATTATCTCTGACAAGGTATACTTTCTTTGGGCATTTTTCATTACTTATAATTATTGGTTTCGCTCTTTTATTTTGAATAATATTCTCCTTGTTACTGATTTTCTCTTTTTTTTAATGTTTTTCTCTCGCTGCTTTATCCAATTAATTCAACCAAATTTCATTTTTAATTCCAATTTAATTAAATAAATTTAATAATCAAATTGAATTTGAATACACCAATTAAAATTCAAATCACAAGAAACTTAAAATATAACTATACAATGTAACATACATAATAGTACTTCTTCTTTTTATTTAATTGTAATATAATTATGTAAATGCTGAATCTTTTTTAAAAATTACCGTTTCAAAACCGCTAATGAATAGGGGGCCAATAACTGTTTTACCGTTATCATGGTTATAAAATAGTTGCTGGCAGCCCGGCCAATTATTGCTATTCAACATTATTCATATGACATTTGTTGGCCTCCTGTAATTTTCATAATATATGTATAATTTTAATAAATAAATAATTTTTGTTATTAAGTTTTAACCGATATTTATCAATATACACAGAATATGAGAGATATAGATATCACAAATACATTAAAATATTCGAAAACTTTCAACTGTACTCTTATGACTTTTTTATTGAATCGCTGTAATTTTCAAGCTCTAAAGCCGAGTCTCCTATCTGCTTTCAAATATAATCACAGTATATAACGAGTGGAGAAATACTGATTACATTCGAAGCAAAAAAGTACGAGGAATATGAATATGTTCATTAAAAAAAGCATCACATTGATATTTCTTTATATTTTTTCATTTCTCAAAACGAAAATTACTGCCAGGTGGCCAACGACTGTACTCTTTACCCCTATCCAATGAATTAGAATCTCCACTTGGAAACACTAACACGACACTGTGGTGGAGGTACTCCAATCGCCGCAGCGTTTTGCAGAATTTCTCAAGCATTAAATCCGCGCAATAAACCAGTGGATTAAACGTCGATCCAACAGTGTGCTCCCTCATTTTCAATCCCGAGAGCCCCCCTTTAAAGAGACAGCTTATCGCCACGGGGTTTTTACGACAGCGCTCTCTTACTGGGTCGATACCTCCTCCACGCCCCCGATAATCAAACGTGTATAGTCAGCGATATAGAGACGAACCGAAGTCGTTTTTCAAAGCGAGCAGCGCCGCGACTCCGATCGTAGCCAAGGATCACCGTGTTCGGGATGAGCTACGGCGGAAACGAGGTATTTCGAGAGGCTGGGGCAGGGTGAGCGTAGGCTGTTGCAGTTCGCGAATAGGTATACGTAATGACCTTACGCGGCGCTTTTTTACGATGCTTATCAAATGCAAAGCCTTCTTTATTGCGATTGGCATTCTTATTAGACCTCCTCCACTTTCTCCTCTCCCCCCCGTCCACTGTTTCTTTCCTCCCCGACCACCCTCCCCACAGTGTCTTTCCTTTTTTCCCTTCCACGTCGTAACTCGCCTTTTTTCCCCTGCTCCTAGAAGTAAGAGGATTCCCGAACGTGGCCCCGACCGCGACTGTGTAACAAGATAGGGAAACGCGACCAACCACCTTTTAACTTCCCATTTGGATTACCACGGTCGCGGGGCTGGCCTCGTGTTACATTATTTTTCGCGTCTGTTCGCGGTATTTTCCGCCGTTCCTCTCCGGAAAACATTTTAACAAAGACCCCCGGGGAAAGGAAACGGGGGAATGCAGTGGCGAGACGGCATTGGATCCTTTTTTTTCCGCCACGAAATAAATATCACGACGTCCCCTAGCGGATCTCCGGGAAAGAATACTGCAGGCTCTTCATTAAGGAGAGCGCGAAACGTGAAATTTATTTCAAGTTATTACTCCCTCGAGATCTGAAAACCTATCGCAACGCGTGACTAAAGTCACAGAAGGGTTTCGATCTTCGTAATATCGATTCTCCAGCTACCCTACATTTCTATAGATACTGACTTCCCAACCAAAGAAATTCTCCGTTGAGTATTTCGAAATTTAGAAGCATGTTGGCGGAACTGACGTAACATGGCTAGACAGTAAACCGGTGAAGTAACGCGCGCAGGGGTAAGTGAATACTTTAGCGCGGCCTTCGGGAGCAGAGGCATCCTCTCCGGCTGTCCATACTCGACCTGATTGAAATCGACCGATGCGTCTGTCAATAATTCACACGGATGATTGATCGATGGCGTAACAATAACGGGCGACAGAAAATGGAGGCCATCGATTTATTTATCGAAGGCTACTCTCGCGCCGACCTTACAATGAATTATTCACCGTGGCCCAGCGGAAGCATTCGTTTCAGCCGTCAGGCCAGCCACCTTCCGTGTCCAATGCTAGATTGAAAATAGAGAAAACTCGATTGCTTTTCTGAGAAATCGAACATCCTTCGGCACTCTGCTGCCCCTACCTCCACTCTAGCTCGCATTAGGTAGCGCCTCGATCGACCCCCTCCCCGCCAGATCAATGATAACCTGGCGAAGTATGTAGTTCTAAGTAGATCCTAGCGCAATTCCGTAACACGCGTTAACAGTATGTAAAATAATATTTCCTTGGTTCTTGTGTTTGTCACACGTATGCTTGTACACGGCCAGCGTCTCGCGGAGACAGCCGCTTTTGGGGGGCTCGTATCCGGCTGGAATTTCAGCCTCGCCTCGTTCCACCGGCTGTAGGGACGTCCACCGAGGGACAGAGGGGTTGTTTTCGTGCAAAGGCACGGGGTATCTGCGGGCTGGCCGGTATCAAACTCCGCGTGCCTAGAATTCCCCCGGTAATTGCATCGCGTGGCGCCGCGCCGACGATTGCATTTTTGGCCCGCGTCGCCGCGTAAATAGGAAAAACTCGTGTTCGACGCAGCTCGCCGCCTCCTCCGCGCCCGTCCGCGTCTCCTTTCCTCTTTGAACTTTTTCGCACGGCCGCAGGACGCGCCGCCACGGGACACAGAGGGAACACGCGCGTTCCGTGGGAGATTTCATTTTCACGGGGCGGGCGTTAACGAGAACGCAACGGGCGAAGTCTGGATTTCCAGCGGAGACAAAGGCGGGGCCTGTTCACCATTCTGCCCGTGATTATACGGGTCCTGCAAAGTCGAAGCGTTAATTGAGGTTAAAAGGCCGATCCGAAGCGAGACTGGTTAGGAGCGAGGTGCTAGGTGGAGCAATGATTCACGCGGAAACTTTCTTTCACCCCTGCTAGAGCGTGGTTAACACTCGGCTGATTACAAATCAGACGGTTTTCCACTGCCGCGTCGAGTGTTTCTCTTTTCTTTTAGTAAATCCGTCTGTTGCCCGCCAAGGGTATTTGGCAGATCGTTTAACACCTGCTATTTCAGCTTTCGTTTTGAATCCTGTGATACGCTGTAACGAGGTATTACTGGACACACAGAGCGTGTTAATTTGCATGCTGTGAACCAGGCGCAGGTCTAACTACAGAATTCTTGACGAATTCAAGTAAAAAGAAATACTAAAACATCATTTATTAGGAAATTAGAATACTATATTCATCTGAATATATCTACAACTACCTGTACTACGCGACTTCCCCTGAAATTTAGATTTTCATTTTATAAACAAAAATTATTTTTCATTTTTACTTTTCTGTGAAAATAATCACATTCATCTGGAGTAGCCAGGCATAAGCAGCTGAGGCATATATCGTGACCACAGAGTTTAGCGTTCAAAAGTTTGTAGGCGACAGATAAACACAAACATATAAATATTCTACTTTATATTTGAACCGTTTATTTTGAAAGTGGCGTAAGTCCATTTATGTTCGAATCCAGATATTGAAGGGTTTAGCGTTGGATTAAGTTTAAAAATATGGGTAACATAGTAGTATAATGTTTTTGGCTTTCCAAGGGTGTCAAATTTATCATCCCAATTAGCATAATTAACATTATTTAAGAAATAATATGTGCTTGATGGCTATGAATGGACTTACGCCACTTTCAAAATCAATGAAATGACGTTTTCAATTCTTAAGAACGCACAAGTCCATAGGAAAAGTAAATTTCCCTTGAAATAAAAATAAATGTATACACGTTTATGTTATAAAATCAAAAAAATATTCAACTTTTATTCTTTGTTAAGTAATTTTTACATTAAAATTAATAATGTTTTATTAATTATTGTTCAGTCTTCTCCAGTTTTTGTATGCGGGAGTGATTTAAAATAATTATGGTGTGCAGGTGGTATATAATATAATAAATCCATTAAGTCCTTATATTGTAGGTGTGTGATTGGTCTCGGTTTTTTTTCGTCCAAGTCGCGTATTCCAATACATTTTTCGTGCATTTTATCTGTTTGCTGTAGTTTCAGTTGTGACTGCTTTATGTCCCGCAGTCATTTACTTTGTAATATGCAATTAATTTGTTATAAACAGATTATTAACAAATTGCTGAAAACTACAAGGGCATATCCAGAGACCCGTGTGAATCCGTCAGCGGATCGAAAGTGAAATTTCAGATTAAATTGTTTATAACAAATTCATTGCACATTGATAATTAAACTGCTACCTTGATAATTATATTAAACATAAAGCTGTGATCTCAAAAAATTTGATTGCACAATACTTTCCATATCCATTTGAAACTCTCACAATAGAACGTACGCCACTTTCAAAATAAACTTTTTCATCGCTTCATTAACCAGCACATTTTCGTTCTACAAATTTTTAATGATTTTAAACATATTAGTAACAATTTGCTTCAGAATGCAAAGATCTCGTAAAAATGTAACTATTAAGATAGCTAACTCGATTTTTCTGGAAAATGGACTTACGCCACTTTCAAAATAACCGGCTGGTATTAAGATATTGTACTAAAATCTTTCGTTGGCGCAGAAGTTTAAATGCAAAAGCAGCAATGCCAATACAAAAGTTGCAAAGTGCCTGCATCTAGCGCACGTAAGACTTCTTGAATTTCAGGCGTGGTTCTTCCGATTTCGTTGGGGCCCCCCCTTTGTCGGGGTGCGAATTCCCGTTTCGCTGAAGGAATAGGATACGGTGGCGCGGAACGAGATAGCGACACAATATTCCAACGCGCGCGTTCCCGGATCACTTGGACGTGTGTATAGACACGTGTTCATTTGAAACGGAACGCAACGTGAGATCCAGCCGGGGGTGGAACGATGTGTCTCGAATTACTGGGCAAGCACGCTCGATCGTCGCTGGGGTGATGACTCGAGGTGTCAATACGTAGCTGCGATTTCGGCGAACAATAGGCATCGTGCTTCATGAAACCCTATACCGGCCGAACATAAAGGAAACTGGAGTGCTGACGCGCCAGAAACTGATTTCTTTTTTATCACACCGCTGGGTTAGATTTCCATCGAATTGATCGTCCGCAGGACTTAGTCACGCCATTTTAATTCGCAGAGTTACAAAGAGTCTTCCAAACGGAAGGGGTCTGTGTATTCTGCGGAAAGAACAATTTTCGTATTTATTTTGCACGGCGGGCTTCGGGTGGAGGGACCGGGAACTTTGGAATACATTCCACGATCGAGGAGCCTCTTAATTTCGCCCGGAAGATATTTGCCGTCCGAAAAATCCCGGGGAATCGAACGGCAAGACGCCGTTGTTTAAGTAAAGCTAATCTTCTTGAAGAGGATCGATCCTCGGCACGGCCGTTCCCCATCGAGGAAAGCCGGTAAAAGAAAGAAAGGAGCTTCGATCCGAAGAATCGTCGGGCCGATACTCGACTCTTCCCCCACCGACCCCGGTACACCAGACTTGGAAACTGACGTCTTAAAAGTCCTTCGTTAGTTTCCCCAGCCCACGAGACGGGAATAATCCGATCCGCTGTTCTTCTCTCTCCCTCGCGGCCAGCAGATTCTGATTGCTCGGGGGAAACTCGAACGAATCGACTACGGCGATCCTGTCGAATAATAAAAGTCACTCGCGCGTGAATTCCAACATTGAAAGAAACACTGTTACGCAGAGTGTAAAATTAAGAGTGTTACAGGCTAAGGCTCTTTCATTTTCTCTTCTTTGGGAGTCGTTCGGCTTGCGGGGTATCGTATGATTGAATTAAGCTTCTTGGTTATATCAGGGCCACGTTTCAAATACACATATACCTATCTTTTTAGTCCATTCACTGACTAGTAAAACGACCATGCAGAATGAAAAGATAGCAGGTACAAAGCTGGAAGAAGGTATCTCTCAATCTTCTTCGCGCACCGTTCCCTTACCAGGTAAGCCGAGCAAGTAGAAGCGGCCTGCGCGTGGTCAGACACAGCTCCGTGATTCCTGCCGCGGGCGCGTCAAACGTTACGCTTCAAATTGAATTTCAAAAATACGGTCAGTAAGTAGAACCCTTTAATATTATTATACACGTGACATAACCTTCCCTTCAAAACCAACCAACCCAAATAATCTCTCGGAAGAGAATCGAAAAACTCAACTTCAAACCACTGGACCTTGAAACAGTTCCAAACAATCGAAATCGATCAAAACGAAATCACAGGTCCTCTCGTCGCCCCGGACGCTCAAGTTCTCATTACTGAGAGAGGGGGTAGGAAGGAGACACGGGGTGAAAAAAAAAGAGTCCCACAGACTGAAGCAGTTTCCCCGTTTCGCGATTGCGTGCACGCTTGATCGATCCCGGAAACGAAGGGGCTCGATTAGTCCCGGCGTGTGCGGTACAAGGTAGCCGATGGATATTTGCGCCTGTGTTTGGTCCGGTGTTACGCGGCGCGCAGGGCCCTGCGAGCACGGCAATAAAAATGCCGCGGCCAGAGAAAAGGGAGGCACAATGGAAACACAATAAGCAAGAGTGGATGACGGTGGACGATGTGGGGAATGAGACAAGAGGAGAGGGGCTGCCTCGCTCCACCGCCGCTACAATTGGCGGCGGCGGTGCCGTACCGGCCTCGACCGGGTGCAATCTCATTCGCGCTCTCTCGCATGACCGAGCAGAGAGGAGCGTACTTCACCGTGGCTCGAATCCCTTGTGCTTTCTGCACCTACCTCTCCTCCGCCGACCCATCGAACTCTTCCACTTACAATGCCTAATCCCCCGCTGCCTTGCTCCTTCCGACTTTCTAATCCCGAGCCCTGTTAATCGTTTTGCCACGAGGTTCCACCGCGCGAATCACAATACTCGGTGCTGCTCGCTGATGGGGCTACTATTATGGAGATTGGGGGCAGCGGATGCTACGAGATGAGGTTCGAAGGTATTCCGCGGTCTTATCATTTCTGATTTCCTTGGTGATCTAATGAGGCAACTTTGAGATTCTTTGAGTTAAGTGACTATGGGGTCGTTCCACGCGAAATCGGACACTTTTTGGAGTAACATTTCGGATGTGGCTGAAATTTGAATATGTTGTAGTCTTCAGGGACATATAAACATATGTCGAAGGATTTTTGACAATTTTGGAAAATGTCGGTTTTACAGCTGTTTGAAGGTAAGTGCTAACTTTTTTTCAAGAAATTATAACTATGGAAGTAGTAAACGGATGGAGGTGAGGTTTACGGCGACTTGTAGAAAAGACATTGAAGTTTTATGGAAAAATTATTTCAGTTTCAGAAACAAATATTTTTTAACCATTTTTGTGCAATTATTTTAAACAAATGCAGTTTTTTAACAACGGGTGCGGTTTTAAAAATTTAAAAAAAAAACAGAATATAGTTCTGTCCTTCCTCTTCATGGTCTAATTGTTAAAAAGATGGGCATTTTAAAATTGGACTTGTAAAAATTGTCGAAAGTTGAAACTGCGTCGCCCATCACCGCGGTACTCGCAGCGGCCAAGCGGCTATACCTGGATATTCTTATACAGGATTCCCAAAAGTGGTAAGTATTTGAAAAAAACTGAAGGAGGAAAACTTTTACTGTTTTTCATATCCAACATAATACGGTATCTGAATTTTTGGTGTTCGCAATATTTTCCTTGAAAGGAGGGTGACTTTTAGTTTTTGAAATGGAATGCAATATATTTGATTACCAAATATGAAAGCGACTGTCAAGACAAATTCAACCATATGGTATACTATAACCTTCAAGGCCACACAAGGTTACGAATGAAGTAAATATATTGAACTATCTATCTAGTAGATAGGGTTTCTTTCTTTCATTCCTAATCTTGTGTGGCCTTGAAGGTCGTAGTGTACCATATGGTTGAATTTGTCTTGGCAGTCGCTTTCATATTGGGTAATCAAATATATAACACTCCATTTAAAAAAGAAAAGGTCACCTTCGTTTCAAGGAAAATATTGCGAACACCAAAAATTGAGATACCGTATTATGTTGGATATAAAAGACAGTAAGAGTTTTCCTCCTTCATTTTTTTTTCAAATACTTACCAATTTCGAGAATCCTGTATAAGAATATCCAGGTATAGCCGCTTGGCCGCTGCGAGTACCGCGGTGATGGGCGACGCAGTTTCAACTTTCGAGAAATTTTTACAAGGCCAATTTTAAAATGCCCATCTTTTTGACAATTAGACCATGAAAGGGAAGGATAGAACTATATTCTGTTTTTTCAGATTTTTAAAGTCGCACCCGTTGTTAAAAATCTGCATTTGTTTAAAATAATAGCACAAAAATGGTTAAAAAAAATTGTTTCTGAAACTGAAATAATTTTTCCTCAAAACTTCAATGTCTTTTCTACAAATCGCCGTAAACCTCATCCCCATCCGTCTACTACTTCCATAGTTATAATTTGTTGAAAAAAAGTTAGCACTTACCTTCAAACAGCTGTAAAACCGACATTTTTCAAAATTGTCAAAAATCCTTCGAGATATGTTTATATATCCCTAAATACTACAACGTATTCAAATTTCAGCCACATCCGAAATGTTACTCCAAAAAGTGTCCGATTTCGCGTGGAGTGACCCTATGTACTTGGAGAGTGCCTACACTGTCCTGTAATCCTGCGTGAAGTTCGAGATCACGGTGGGTAGAGGCTGATCCTTCGATTCTCGTTCGTGTACTTCGATTATCTTCTGAACGAAAGTTTGCCGAGGTCAGAAATGTTTCCGAGTTTCCCCGTGCGCTTCTTGGATAACGAAAGGATCAAGGGGCGCGCTGTGTTCCGCGCGGCCATAAAGCCGAGTTCTCGTTCTAGATACTCGAGCACGGTAATTCCGTGCAATTCCCTCGTCCCCTTATCACTCCCCGTTGAGTACAGAGATCCCTCCATCGCCGGGGGAACCACTTCTTTCCATTCTCCGTTGAAAGCCAGATAACGGGGCCCGTGTAACGCACCTCGGCCCCCACCTCCTCGTTCGCCGCGCTTTCTCCAGCCTTCCCTTCGCGTCGCCTCGTTTATTTTCGATCAAACGCCGGCGAACAGGTGGGTGTCGGCCCGAGCAGATAAGAAGCGTGCGAGTGATTGGGCCGCGCGCGGTTCGCGTAGTCAAAACGCCGATAAACCGTCATCGCTTTCAGCCCTGAACACGGTATCGCCTTTCTATCCGGCGATCTTCACGTGGGACGCTGTCGCGTTACACGGCCCCTGAACAGGTGGGCGTGGTGCAGAAAAGGAACGACCAGAGAAGGAATCGAGGAAAAATAAAGCAAGTCCGAGAGGATCCGTGGTAACAGGGACAAATCTGTACCTTCTGTTACGGTGGACCGAAGAAATATAGCGAGGTCGTGAAAGCGGTGGGGGTTTGAACATGTTACCATGTTATCCACCACTGTGATGATTATTCATCGACTGCTTATTCAGCTTAAACGTCACCAGTGCGATTTTTCAGACGGTCAAACAAAGTCAGAAAAGCTTGATATAACAGCAACCATTTTTAGCATTTTGAAAAGATTTAAACCACGTGTACTGGTCCAGTTAGTCGAGAGGTTCCGCGGACATCAAGGTGAACAAGAATTTTATGCTCGTTCAACGAACCAGTACCGAAAAACGTATCTGGCAGCTCGCAACCTCAAGAGTATCGCTTTACAGACCACTCGTGGCTGTCCGGTGTAGCCCGCTATATTTCTTCCACCCAGCACGCTTGACGAAGGGAGGGTGACGCAGACGACGACGATGACCAGCGTGAATGGCGTGCACAGAGGAAATCAGAGCATAGATAAGCTGCCCGTCACCTCCAGCTCGTTCACGGTACTCGTGGCAACAGTCTGCCCGTGAATGTTACGGTATGTAGAAGGGCTGCTGTGTCGTTTACACGGCCAGCAGTAAATTTAGATCACCGACAGCACTCGGCGTTGCCCTCAAAGCCCGGGCCATGGAGGATCCATCCGTTCCGGGGAATTTTTCGAAGGTAATTTTAGAGCTGGACTAGAACGGCGCGGAGGCACCGTTTCGTTAATCGTTTCAGGCAAATGGGGCTCCCTCGAGCCCCAGGAAGTGATAGTTTCCGAGCAAGAAGGGGGAGAAAGAAGACGGCGAAGAAGGCGAAGGAGGCGACGGCTTGTAATTGGCAAGCGGAACCAGGGCAAGCCGTTCGAGACGATATTCCCTAATCCGACAGCGGACAATTATCTGGTCCGTCAGAGCAGTGCTCAGGAACAGCAGACAAGCGTGTACACTTGAGGAACGAGCGACGCGGGACGGCTTAAATTTAGTAACTCCCTTTGCTGACCGGTCACGAGCACCCGACTGTGTAAACGCGCGTTGATCGTAACGTAACTCTTGCGATCTATCTAGCCTGGCTGCGGGGGAGTCGTTTGTTAGCGGAGAGAACACCGACACGGAGGCGTTGCTGCGTTTACCAGTACCCGTGTTGTAAATCTGCTTGTCGAGTATCTTTAGCTTGGCAACGAAAGTGTCCAGTACAAAAGTTACGCGACTTTCACAGAACATTGCTCTCCCTTCTAAGTTCCCAAAATGAGTATCCGAAAAAGAGGCCAGTATAAATACAATTTCGTATTCCGTATAATCATCCACCTGCACCACACAAGTTTCTCAGCTTCACCTGCAAACAGTGCGCCATGTTGTAATACGTAATTGCTTCCCTCTTTGGCAACGTTAAGGATTGATTAGCAACGAAACTTGCCTTTGACTGCGCCAGCTAGTCATAAGGGTATAGAGGGAGCGACATGATTCGAAGCTGAGAGCAGTTTGGAGGCTGCAAAGTTCGCGAAAACCGTGTCACGAGCAGACTAATGTTCGCCTTTTACACACCGTGCCGCGAGCGTCTGCACGCGTCTCCGCAGCAACGTTGACACTCGAAACGCGGCCCAGGAAGCTCGAACGCCTCGGCGTCGCTCCGGCCTCCAAGCACTCGAGAAAGTTTTACGATTAAGGAATTAATTACGACGGGGGAAGCCCCTGGTTTCATTAATGACCGATTAGAGAGATATCTCTCGAGTGTTTCGAATAAAGAGGAGCGTCTTCTGGGTAACCGAAGACGGATTCCTTGATTTTCGGCGGAATGGGACGGGGGGGGTTCCGTAATTTCGACCCCGACGATCTCGCGTCGCCCTGGAACTTCCGCAGCCTAGAAGTTTCTTATCCATTTTTTTTCTCCCCGAGAGTTTACCATCTGGAACGATGCTGGTAGTAAAACGAGGAATTTCGCGGAGAGAGGATTTCGGGGGATGGAGGGGGGGGGGGGGGTGGGCGGTACGTCAATTGAATGTCTTCATGGTAACTAGTCCTTAATGAAGCAAACTTTTTATTTTACTTTCAGTCTTATTCCCGAAGTTCCCGCAGATGCAGTTTGCTATCTCGTAGAGTGTAGCCCCTGCCTGGCCGCGCGTAAATGCATATCCCTGCGGAAACTTCCCTCGCAGACTTTTCGTATATACAGCTTCTTTAATTTCGCCTTATGATATTCGAAGTTAAATTTGGCTGGGTGGCAGTTTGCGCTTCCTGCACTGGCGTTTAGTGCTCGTTCCTCGGCCTCGGCGGTGATTTAACTTTGGGGGGATGTTAATCTGCGTGCGATCGTTGATTAACTTCATTCACCTGGGTAATTTTGATCACGAGAGATTACCTAAGTACTCTTTCTATCAAATTGAATAGAATTTGGATACGAAGATGTCTGAAGTGATGTCTCAGAGTTACAGGTGAGTAAACGAAGCTTCCTTTCTGAAGCTAAAGCAACTAACCCTATTCTGTGAGAAATTACAGATGCTACAATTCGTTCCCATTTCAAAATTCCTACCGTGTCGCCTGTCGAGCAACCTGCCTGTCGAAGCGAAAGGCGATTACACGTCCAGTGCACAAGCACAGGGTAGTCTAAGAACACACGACACGCCAGCCGAGATCGTATCGCGGCCGATTGATCCCCGTTAAGTAAGTCAACTTACAATACGTCAGTTCGACGACCTCCCGTCGATCCTCTGATGGATAACGCTCGTCTAGATCATCGTGGTTAGACACACGATTAATTAGCTCCGTGAGATACCCGATAACCTCCATCGACGAGCCGCACCAGCGCAGCGCCGAAACTCGGCCAGCGGAGATCGACAACCCGAACAACCCTGCCGAGCGCGTAAAACCCGCTTACTGCCGGCCGTGTCGAATGCTTTAGTGAAACAGGCGAGATCACGCGGTGGGTTCGATGTATCACTTTACGGCCGTAGGAAGAAGACAACTGGCCCTTTAGTAAGACGTCAGATGTCAGGGCCTGGAACGATAACAGACTCCGATGTACCAACATGCGGCTACACCGATTCGAACGATCGCTCTTCCCCGGCTCGCTGTCTCCTACTACTTAATTAATCCTTCGCCGTGAATTAGCTTGACGCTGTGTACCGACAACGGTCGACGCTGCTTATTAAACGGCGTTTTTCGCGGCTATTAATTAAAATACGCGCGCGACGCACCAGCAGGTGGTGTCGTTTCCCATCGGACAATTTCCTCGTGTTTGTCAGTCGTTCGTCGGTGAAACGAACACGCGTATATTTAGAGTGGACCTCAGCTTTTCCTCCCCTGGCTTGCCCCCTCCTTTCTCCGACTTTTACGACGTCTTCATCAGCCGAGGACTCCACTTTCGCCTTGTTAGTAAAGTAAATACCGTTCAGCGCTTAGCGCATCTGCTTCTCACGGCGTTAACAAAAGTGACGCGTCACCCGGGGCAAGACATTGGCTGGGATGGTTGCTGGCGAACGAGGACCCGGCCAATCGAACGTCAGGTTGCAGGCTGCACCGACCAGACAATTAGGCGACGATCTAAGCCCGCGGCCGTTCGGGTCCTAAACAAATAGGCTTACGATGATCCGTAATGGGATGACGGCGTGTCACGCGGTATCCTATAAATCCTTTTACGATACGCGCACTTCTATTTACGGCGGGATGGGGGTGGGGGGTAAGGGTTGAGTTAGGGGGCACTATCCCTCTCGTCGACGAGGTATGAATACAACGGCTTCGCAAATAAAGCCCACGGCAAATAAAAAGCCTCCATTCTGCTGCACGAGTGGATCCCACAGAGACTGACGGGGAAGCGAATCAATTTCGTTATCTTGTTCTCGATGCGTCCACCGCGGGGGGGATTGATCGAGGAGATTTTAATATTTAACGCGGGAATTATGTCACGGCTGCTTATGTGCTTCCTATGAAGCTCTAGACAGCGCCAGAAGGTAGGGTTACTTAGGGTGAATCCGGTAGACGCGGTGGACTTAATATAAAATGATTATTAAAACTAATACAGATATTACTTATTTTATCAGAACGAACCTAATATGTTCAGAATTTTATGCTGATTCAGAAAAACTGGTCGATATTTGCTTTAAGACAATATTTACTGTAAATCGGGTTGAAAACTGAAATCATGACATCTGACCACCTCTCCCGAGGTGCCGGGAGAAATGGTTTTCGTCGTTAGTAGAGACCACTCACATAGTTATTCATGGAGATATACCGTGAAACGGGGGAACATTGGCAGCAGGGGATAACATTGGCACATGCCCGGGTTACATTGGCAACTATACGCATGTAATATACTCGACTAAATTTTAATATCCACACGCGAAAAATGATTAAATTATTTGCTAATCGACTAAACTACTGGACGTGTCTGAACCAATCTTTACTGACTTCAGAGTAGTAAAACTTAACCTGTTACTGCTATTTATACGATGTGCCAATGTTACCCCGTACCGGCTGGTATTTAACATGTATTAACGAAGAAAATGACAAAAATTTTATGCATTTTAACACTTGTAGTACAATCACGAAACATGCAATGTTATGATAGGATACTTAAAGCAACTGTAAACATTTCCCCCATTTTACGGTGACAAAGAAGAAAGCAAAATTATTTATGAGTGAATACAACTACAGATTCATTGATATTTAAATTGTTTATGATAAACAAGTAAAGAAAATGTGAACTACCTACCGGCAAATAGCAAGGCAAGTGAATACAAACGTGAATGAATAAAATAAATAAACAAAAATAATAATAAAATAAACAAAAATAATGAAAAAATCATAACTCGACCATCTCTCCTTTCTGTAGCGAGAGATGGTATTCTCGTTAGTTTTAAGAGGATGAGTTAATATTGCCAAATACTTTGGCTGCATTGTCCCTCAATATCTCTACTAGGTATCTCATTATCCCAAACATTAAACGGAAATAAACTGAGAAGTATATTTTAAATACGATTCCGTACACCGTTGTGCGACAAGAGAGGCTAAATGTAACCTCAATTTACCTTTTATAGCCTATAAATCCAGAAAAATGCAGAAGGCAGCGAAGTGACGCTATTCATTCAAAGAAGTGATTGGTCTGTCGTTAAAGCGTTTTTACGCATAGAGTCTGAAATATAGCGACTCGACCAACTCTCCGGCTCGACCGCGTCTCCCGGATTTACCCTATTAGAATGCGAGCCTTAAGGGTGACTGACTGCTGAGTCAGATTTGGAAAATTATTAGGAAGTCTGTATTGAGTAACGATCGGGATGAGTAATGAAGGCGTCACTGATTAATCGCTATTCAAATTCCTGCTCAGTGGGAGTAAAGTTAAGATTGGTAGATGATCAATGGGAGGTAAGAAGTAAAGCTGAATCGACGAGCCAGTGTCTTAGTTAACGGCGCAAGAGACAGAAATTCGTCGTGGCAAGTGACTATCTCGTTTAGGAAACTAGGTCCCATCCCGAGGTCCGTTTCTCTTTCTCCCTCTTCCCTGCGCTCCCCGATTTAGGGTGTGTGTATATATATATATATCTAGCCGTCAGTTGGCTTATGTCACTCGGGATTAGCGCTGTTTGGACAGAGGAAATTAACTACTACACCCGGGGCGCGCCATCTGCGTGGGCGTGCACGACATTGTGTCGCGGGCATCCCCCTTAAGATTTCGGGGCAATGTAATTCAGCGGCGAAACCGATCCTGAGGGGGTGGCCACACGTCGGAGTGGCACTGCCATTTCCGTGATTAGAAATGACCCCGGAGTCAGTTCGTTTGACTCCGATCTCACGGCGTTTCTTTTATCCTGTCACGGGGAGAGATGGAAAATCGATACCATTAACGTCGCGTTAATATAGCCTCGTCCCGGGGTGCCCACGACAGGGAATTATTTCTGACCCCGTGCACCCCTTCCAAGTGTCTTTCACCCAGAAACTGTTGGGAAACGATTCCACCCTCTCCGAGGAGCGATCGTTCCAGAGTTATGTTAAATTCACGAGTTATCTGGCCGGGATCGATAGCCTCCGCGTCGTCTAGCAACGGTAGGGCGCACGATCCATCCTGTCCGGAGATATCGCGCGATCCGATTGCCTTGCTCGGCTACAGCGCGACTACCCGGAGCAGCCTGCACCTGCAACAGGGCCCGTGTCTCCCTGAGAACGATCACGTGGAACGTCATAAATAAAGATCGCGTCCGGGGTGGTGATCGATTCTGTAAATAAAGATCGCGCTCCGCCAGGACCTGCCCCGCGTAGGAGCAGCACCAGCAGCGATCCCGCTGCTTCGATTATCAGCGGGCACGCAGGTAGGCGCCTTCTTCTCCGCCGACCGACGGGCGGAGCAGGAGAGACGGAGCTGGCCAAGGTGACGCAGAAGAGGATGAAAAGAAGCCACAGGTCGGGGCCGTGGTGTGCCCCGGGTACGATTTTCGCACCCGGCGGTAAGCTCGTTAGCGAGCGATTGCGATCAATGACCGAAGATGAACGCGTTCGCACGGTTCAGACGGAGTAAGGTGTACGGGCCGAGAGGAGCAACTTAACGGCGGGTAAAAAACAGAGGAACAGAGACGGGATATAAGATCGCGGAGAGGGAGGACCCAGCGAGTTGCTTTGCAAGCGTTGCTCAGTGGTACTCTCGGTATGCTCGTTAGTGCCGGTCCCTTGCATCGGCCCGCTCTCTTCCTCTTGCCCTCGTCCTTTCCACCTCTTCGCCCGTTCTCTATCGATGCGCCCCCTCTTCCCTTAATACGTGTTATTCGATACCACCGTAGGTGGTTGCGGTGGTAATTGCGTTCACACTTAACCACCTCGTCCGCTGGGGGATAACCGTTCCACGGGTACGCTCGATCGAGCGCGTCCTTTTTCTTCTGGGCCACGAAACGCCGGGGTAAATATACTCATAAGCCGGTGGGAGTTGCCGTTCGCCGGAGAATCTCTACTACAATCGCCGCTGGAACGGGCACCGCAACCTCTCCGAGCTGCTTCACGTTATCTGCCTGGCTCCAGCTTAATGAAGTCGCAAAAATGCGCCCAAACTGGGTGTCGACGGGCCTCCCGGTGAAACTGCCGGCAGTCGTCGGCCTTCGGTGAGTGTTCGAGAGGCGACGAGCGCGCGATACATCGGGGCTGGCTTACCAAGTTTCGAGTGTGGGGTAAGGGAAAGTTACGGGGTGCGGTGTAACGCGAGGTAACGAGCTTTCGCGAGAACAACGGAGTCACGGTAATTAGCGGCGGTGCGATCAATTCTGCGGCGTGGAACGGGGTGACGCGTCCTCGAGAGAATGCGCTTCGGCGACAAGTGTTGGGTGCATGGACTTAAGGGTGACGTAACGAGCGACGCGCGTGATCTGAAAATTCTGTATCGAAACGTAGAAATGATAATTTTGGGGTAAATCCGGGAGACGCGGTGGACTTAACATAAAATGATTATTAAAACTAATACAGATATTACTTATTTTAGCAGAACGAACCTAATATGTTTAGAATTTTATGCTGATTCAGAAGAACTTGTCGATATTTGCGTTAAGACAGTATTTACTGTAAATCGAGTTGAAAACTGAAATCATGACATCTGACCATCTCTCCCGAGGTGCCGGGTGAAATAGTTTTCGACGTTAACAGAGACCACTCACATAGTTATTCATGGAGATATGTAACAAAGAAGAAAGCAAAATTACTTATGAGTGAATACAACTACAGATTTATTGATATTTAATTTGTTTACGCTAAACAAGTAAAGAACACATCAAAGAAAAAGTGAACTATCTACCGGCAATTAGCAAGGCAAATGAATACAAAAGTGAATGAATAAAATAAATAAACCAGGGGTTGAAACGGTTCCGAGAATAACTGTTTCAAACTGTTATATATCGGTTCTGACTGAAACAGCTATGAAGAACCGATATTCTGAATAACTGTTATAAGGAACCGAAATTTCTGGCTATATCGATTTCGGTTACGGTTCTGCAGAACTGATATAATTAATTTCCGTAACGGTTATAAATCGATTTTATAACAGTAATGTATCTTATCTGCTGCGCATCGGGTATGCGTAGCACGTTCCAAAATATTTACGATCAATGTCACATTTTTCTAAAGGAAATTCGATTTGTTTATAAGTCTTTTTATCGCTGGGCCTCTCAATCTGGTGTCTCTCTTTTCAAAACTCCATCAATGCAGGAAAAACCGAAATGAAAGACAGCATCTGTAAATTAAGTATTGAAAAGAGGGATTCTAGATAGAGAGGTTCAGCGATGAAGGATCTTATAAACAATCGCGAAGAGCGATTCTCTGAGCTGGAGGGTTTAAGACCAATTGGCCAGAGTCACTTGTATTCCTGAGCTAGTGGCGAGTGTTGCGTGCGTACACTTCCCATCTGCATAATAAAAATATTTTAAGACTTCTTCTCGAAGCCACATAATAGACTCGTAAGGTCAACATATTATATTATCTAGTATTTGAACGAAGGATTTTTTTATCCAATGCTTAGTTTTCTTATAATTGACGAAAATCAGGCACGATTTATGATAAAAATTGAAACTTTTACTTTAAACATCAGCCATTTCTTCCCAAACCAATATTTCGAAAAATCCTTCGTTCAAATACTAGATAATATAATATAATAAGTAAATTCCTTTGAATTTTTTATTTTATATGATCGACTTTCGAGCAGCAGTGGTCACCGCAGAAGCCTTTTTTTAGAGAGCCTTCGAGTGATAGACAATAACTTAGTTATTGCTAAATATTTTTAAATAAAAAAATTACGATGTGCGGCACTAGATGCAATCCTTAAAAGGAAAAAAGATTTTTTGAGAAATGTGTTATAGCTTTTGAGTAAAAAATTTCCAAAGACCACCCTTTTTCGGCCTCCTGACTGAGCATGACCCTTTAAAAAGAAAATTATTTCGAACTACTTTTGAGAACCAATTTATTCTTCACAGATTTATTATTTAATCATAATTTAAAAGGTGCTTACGCGTGGTTAAGGCGAGTCCAGCCCACAGCGAGGGTTTACTGTATAACCGATATATAACCGTTACGGATAGAGTCTGAAATCTGGCGACGCGATCAACTCTCCGGCCCGACCGCGACTCCCGGATATACCCTACGCTAAAAGTTGCGGGGAATCTTACTTCACCCGAACGATACAAATACGTACTCCAATCATAGGAACTAGAACAGCGCAGAATATTGGTGTCACCAAGCGTAAGGTATCCCTTCAAAGAAAGGCAATTTGTCACAATTCACTGACAGGAGCCTCGTTTGTGGTCCCGTTCGAGCAATAACACGAGTGAACTACTTAGTGGCCGAGTTTTTTACCGGTTTTAAATCAACACCAAGGTCCGAAACCCGGCGCCGGGCATATCTGAGTGGAGCGGAAACTTCATCGATCCCGTCTATCGGCGAGCCGGCTGTTTCACAAGGGTTGGGCAACGTGGTTCCAAGGTTCCCATAGTGCAACGCGCACGGGCGTCACGGAACGCTAAATAAAATATCCTCTGGGTCAGCCGAGCAAGCCTTTTTGGCTGGGATACTCGCCAATGGCGCAATAATATCGCAAATTCAATTCGCCGCGGCACAGAGACCCCCAACGTTTCCTGAAGATCCGTGCAAATAGAGCAGCACGGGCGGCAGGGAAAAAAATAAGTAAGAGGTTGCGGATCCCCGTCGCTACCAGTCGAATGCAAATATTTTTTTTAAGTAGCCGCAGCCCCGGGGTGCAAAGTTTTCGGGGCTACCGTGTGTCAGGGCGAATATAAACGTGCTCGACCGGTCGAAATTAAAGACCGGCGATATTGGTGCTTGAACGGGCCAATTTGCGTCCCTGGCAATTTTCGTGACGCCCAGTCGGGGGAGGATAGTGTTTTGTTCGAGAGTGGCTCGTTATTTGCCCGTGCTCCTAGGGATCCTCGTACCTGGCTGAGAATTCGAAAGAGATTCGGCGGTAAGAAGCGGTTAGCCTGACACTGTACAGAATATTCCCCACAGTTTCGTTACTCTACTCTAACTATGATAAACGATTGTGCGATTGAAATGGAGTTTACTGTACATTGAATCCAATACTGAACACATTCATCATCCTCTAAATTTTAAAGTTGAGAGGTCGAGAGCCATTGAGCTCCTCCTGGGACTTTCCAAGCTGACCTCAATATCTTCTCAGCGTTTCCCAGAAAGATTAAGAGCCTCCACATAATCGCCGACACAGTAACACGGGGGCAATTATTCTGAAAATACTAGGAACGCCCGGTGATTCAACGAAAGAATGAGAGACAGGGCACCGAACGAGGGGAAAGGGAGCAAAGGGCTAGCGGGACCCGTCCAAAGGAAACAGGCGTAATCGACTGCACGAAATGCATCGCAGGAGGAAGCTCTCAGGGAATCAATAAAATTTAACTATCCCCCGTCGTCCTTTCCCCGCTTCGGGGAGATTTGGCTTGAAGCGTTTCATGCAGTCTGACTTCATTCAACTCGGCCGATTCTTCTCGGTTCCGTTCGGTATACAAGCTTATCCCGAGCGCTGCCCTTCGCGATCTCCCTCCCCGGTATCTACATAATCCAATATATGCTGATGCCGCCGAGGTTCGGCCCCGGGGTCGAAGGTCCATGCGAATCGTTTGTTAGCCTCGCGCTCCCGTCCGACCGAGCCCCCTATTTTTATTATGTCTACCGGGAAATCTAGCCTCTCTTTCCCTCGGTTTCGTCTACGAGGAACCATCTGGCGGTCGTGATGTCGGCATCGCAGGTAATCCGGTAAACATCGGCGTGGTTGAGCTCCAATTAGTGCCTGTTTGCCTTTCCCTTTTCCTTCCGCCCTCTCGACCACCGCTGCCCCCTCCCCCTTTTTTAATTAAAACTCGCAAGACGCGCTCGTCCTTTTGTCGATGGGCAATCATGCCCCAGCGCTGATTTCTTTTCTCGGTCAGCAGTGGATTCGAACGTCGATGTTAAACTCGGAGCTGATACTTTCGAAAGGTGGCGCACAGTCTATAAATGCAATTATATCAGGAACGAAAGGATATCAGCGGGTTATTTCGATCTGGTAGATTCCCTAAAATTCCAGGTGATACATTCCACGATTCGACCACGAAATACCGAGTATCACGCAGGGATAGCGGTTCGTGATCCAGAGACGCGGTAGCGTCTCGACGCCAAGTACAGGAAAGAAAGTACAGAAAAGATACCCTGTATATGTCGACTGTCAACTTATTTCATTAATATCTCATCACGCCTGCAATATTTCCTAAATTTAAAGGCATTTTTCTTATGTAAACCGCATATAAGCTTTCGAATAAGACCAATTTCAATAAAATCGGTCCGCGCATAACAGAGATATCATAATATCATCTCATGGATCAGTTGGAAATTTTAAGATTTTTCTTCGTCTTCTCCAAGAAATTTTTTCGTCAACATAATACGTATACGCGTTACACGCACACCTTCAGCCAAAACGGAACTAACACATGTTTCGTTCGTCAATCGCTATCTTCACTATGCAATCTACTCCAAATTTTGACAGCTTACCGTCAAGTTATAACCAAGTTATAAACGTGTTTTTACAAATATGTATCGTTGTACCAATGAATTGCAACCAAAATGCAGTCTCAAACACAAGGTAAGTTGCCGAAATTAGAATTGCGACATGTTTCAATATCATCAAACTGTTTTTTATTTGTAACTAAACCGAGGATTTTATGTATATATAGATAATCGAAGCGTAAAATGATGCTGTGACTGGATTTAAGGTAAATGTCCCAATACCTGGACATTTAAGGTACGGGGGAAACGCGTTTGAGAATTTTGCTAAAATGGTGTAAACTGAAGAATTCAAGAAAATTTATTTTTATTATGAGTGTTACACGTTTACTAAAAAAAAATATTACATGAATATATATTCTATTCTTTTGTGATTTATTTGATTTCATGTCCTTGGCGTAACTTTTTTACTTTTTTGAAGTTTTTTTATGGGGATCTCACTTCTTTTTACAAAGATAATTTGCATAGGGAATGACTTCAGATCATTTTTAATATTATACTTATTATTATGTTCTATTTTTTGTGATTTATTTGCTAATACTCTTTTTCCTCCTCGACTTTTTTATGTATGTACTTGGCGTATATTTTTTTTACTTTTTTTTTAATTTTTTATGGGGATTATAATAACTGTTTTCAGTGTAATTACACGGGCTTTGAAGGCCTACTAGTGCTCGCGAGGCAATAGCAATAATTAAGGAGGAGTTCGAGGAGAACACTCGAGAAATGTTTCCTCGGGTTTGTTTGCTCCGCGGCGTTTGTCAGACGCGATGCAATGGCAAGCGATAATATTCTCGCCGTGCATTCCGCCGATAGGAGCGCATAGAATAATTGCGCGGGCGGGAGGGAGAGGCGGGGACAGGGAAAGCGGAATGTAGACCAAAGTTGTATCACGGGCGGAGGTGAAACGGCAGGAACGACGCTCCGTATTTCGAGTATGGCACGATTATTTCGGAATTCCCGAGGCACGCTTCGTATTTACTCCACTTCGCTTTGTTTCTTCCTTAAGCGCCCCTTCCTATTTCCGTAACGACGCACGAGGATCAATTGTTGGCAACGCTCGCGTTCTACATCGCATGCGTTCCCGTGCAAGAATGGAATTTGAATGTAAATGCTTTGGTCGCCTCGGTTGCATGTTTTCCTAGAGTAAACTGATGGAACATGCAACGTCGAATGCAAATGACGACGGCGCTCATTGCAGATTGCCACGGAAATGTATAGGGACCCGTGCGATGTACGAAAGAAAGGGAGCGAACCCGGGGGGGGGGAGGGGGCTAGGTTAACGGAGAAGGAGGAACGGCCAGGGAGGAAAAAAAAATAGGGGGGAACGCAAGGAAATGTAACGACTGCGACGGTATACGGAACGTTGAAGCTCATGCACGATTATAATAAATTGCTCTGATCGGCGTACGGATAACGGCGAGGTGAACGCGATCGTCAGAATTGTAACCTTTAAGCTCGTCGAGCCTTCTAAGAACCTTTCTTGCGCGAGACAATGCAGCGAGCCAGCTGAAAAATCCGCGAACAAAGGGGAACTCGTGTCTTGCCAGTATTTAACGTGACCATCGACTGACGATCGTCTGTGATTCGACAGTTTCTATCAGACGCAGTGGATCCGTCAAGATCCTCAAAGATCCCAGCGGATCGCATCGACCGTCTCACAGTTCCTGGCACGAACTCGCTTGGAATAGACGTACTGTTAATACACCGTCATTTTAGTAAGATCGCCCTTGTTCATGCCACAAAATCATTCTCAACAGCCTCCGACACTATGTTATTAGCCGACACGGGGCCAGAGTAATAGAAGCACTTTTTCATTAGCATTAAGGAGGGTCCCCGTGAATAGAGACGACCACCGGTTGTTCTCTTAATCCACGAGGCTATCGAGACCGTCGTCATCGTTCGTCACGCGAAACGTCTCTTCGATGTGATGCGTGCATCCAGATGATTACAGCAAAGCCAGCGTGGGCCGTCGGCCCGCGGAACGATCCCCCGCAATCGAATAATTCGAAGAACGAAAAGCTCGGGGCAATTCCGCGTCATCGGAGAGTCCGGTCGATGTTTCAAGGCAATTCCGTGGCTGGTAAGGGCTTATCACCGGGTGGCACGGCATCCAACAGCTCCGACACCGCCTCTAGTCTCCTATAGAAGTTCCACCGAGGGGTTGTTCCTACCTCTTACGTCCCTCGACGGGCCTCTTACCTCCTCCGCCACCCCCTGCTCCACTCCCACCCTCGCCACTTCAGCCTCGGCCCTACCCCCTCAGGGCTCGCTGCTTGAATTCCTCGAGCAAAGAAGGATCGATAATGGATCCAGCCGGCTTTCCAGTCTATTCTATACGCATCATTTGACACCCGCTAGACGCAAGGAGAGGGAAGAACCGCGAACCCCCGGGGTGAGCACGCGAACGGGAGAGAGCGAGAGATGGAATTCAATAGATAGAAATCACTGGCATTGTCGGGACGCTATATGACGCGACGAAATCGTGGAAAATGAGACGATCTCGACGGCGGAGGAAAGAAAAATTATATCGACGCTGGAATCCCTTAAGATCCACCGTTCGAGCTGCTTTCACCCTACTTCTTCATCCTCCTACTCTTCCTCTTCTTTCTACTTGTTACTTTTTCTCATACTTCAAGCTCCTGGTTCTCTGTTTCACGAGGGTCAAGTTCCCCGCCTTCTGCCCTTCTCCCGCCCCTTTGGCACGAGTAACGGTGGCCGTGATGCGTTCTGACAGCGGGGAAATCCTCGCGAAAATACCTTCGTTCATACTCATTTCCTCTTTTTCCCGTTCGCCAGCGCTCTTCCGGTAATCCTGTCTATACGAATCCAGAGACCGACCGGACGAAGCTCTCGAGGATTCTCCCGGAGGACGCCTCTATCCCCTGCATTGTCGATCGTTTCTGCGACTCCCTGCGGTCCTTCGTCACCTTTCACGACCTCGAAACGCTCCATTTATAAGAGAGTCCTCCACGATTGCCAGCGACTTTTTCACCGCACAAAGGGTGGATCTTTCGCCGTCTCGGTTTTCCCTTACGGTCACTTTGCTGATTGCGTGGGAGATAGCGGGGACGAGGAGTCCTTCTCGCCCTCCATTGATCGACGGGTAAATAGTTTCGCGTTCAAAGGAAAGCGGTCTCGCGGCGGAATCTGTTTCCGCGCCATTTCGAGCGAGTCACGTCTCGACATCATAGAGGTATCCACGTCACAGCTGCCGTTAGTTGACCAGGAGAATTATTCCCATTGATGTCCATTGACCGTTCCCCCCCAGCCCCATCGACATCCAGCTCGACCACCCTAATTCCGTTCAAACTCCATGATCCCGGGGGAGGAAAGTTTTTCGTTCTGCCACCGACAACAGACGCGAACAAGATTGCATGCAAATGTCGTGTTCCCGCAAAAATGGCTTAACCAAGCCGTCACTTGCCCTTAGCCGGCGCCGAGATTGTTTTTGCCTCAATAAGACACGACGTGGCCCCGTCGCGCGTGGTGGTTAGCGGAAGCAATTCCTCCTTTCTCCCTTCTCTCCTCTCTCCCCCCTTTCTTTCTTTCCTAACAACGCCGGTCCAGAAACGGATGCGGAGGAAGGTGCGCGGCGGAGTGCCGCGGAGGCCGGGCCGGTCCGTGGAGCCCGAGTTTTCGAGAGACGGCCGTGGCGAGATTATAATTATGCAAATGCCTTGTTGCGGGGACGAAGAGAGCGAGCAACAGATGTCTGGAACGGCATCCCCGGCGAAAGAGCGGGGTCTCTCTGGCACGGTGCTGCTGTTCCTGTTGTTCCTGGGGCCGACGATAGAATAAGGTGGGGCTGAAATGAAGCATGGCTCGGGAGGAGACGTCTTGTACTCCCGGCCATTCCCGTGGCTTTCAGTTTCGTGCAGCCACCCGAAGACGCCGCCTCTTGATTCTTTCATTCCTCTCTGCCCGACGCCGACAGGTGCCGCAGATTGCGCATCGCCACGGCCCCGAACACCTGTGTTTCTTTTTATGAAACCAGCCAGCCTGGCCAACGGGAATTGCTACTCGTAAAGCTGCGCCATCCGCCGGCGAGTCGATACGATTTGTCGGTTTTATTCGGTATTCCCGATCGCAGGAGGAAGACAAGAGGCCAAGATCGACGAGCTGCGCCCGACCGTGGGCGTGGTTGCACGAGGTCGCGATAAAAATGAGCGATTTTTTATGGGGTGAGGAGGAAATAATCGTGACTCTGTTGCTTTGGTTCGTTAAGAGCCCACGGTGCTCGATGCGCCGCTGAATCATGATTGCGTCGGTCTTATAATAATGTAATATCGAGAAACCTGCTTCAAATGGATCTGTCTCGGCCTTTAAACGGTCCTGGCAGACTGTTCATCAAGTACTCGAAAATATTGCGCCCCCGGGAAACGTAGATCGATCCCCCGATCTCGGTGCCGGGAAAATAATTTCTAAGCCGGTCCGAGACAAGAAACGCCTAGGGGAAACCTGCAAATTCCGCTCGGGACTACGTTTAATCTCCGTTACTGGCGCGGAAGTTACCGAATGCGCTTCAAACCTCTGAGGCTAATTGGAAGTTACGAGCATCGTCGCGACGAGCCTGCATGAAGCCGTTCGTGGCGTTTCCAGTTGTCTCGTTTATAAATCATTCCACCCCTCATGAGCCCGCACCCGTAATACACAAGACGATTCTTCCCCGATCGCGTGAATCCATCCCTCCTCCGCGCGTTTCTGTTCTTCTACGCTTCACCCCGTCCGAGCCGCGTCAAAACGGATAGGTGAAGAATTTAGTTTCACCGATTCTCTTCGAAATTACAGCATTTGTCGATAACCTTGCAGAAACAAAGTATAATAAGAAATATTTAATCTTAAAGTTTCGAAAATTCAAACAAAATCGGCTGACGCGTCATCACATAAACTGTAATATCTTGGTCATTTTTAAAGATAATGCCACCGTCTTGGGCTCATTTTAAAACTCAAGGAATGCTTTCTCAACCCAAATCTGCTCACCATATAAAAGATTAGCAATAGTAGGTAGCAGATATTCCTACTATTTTTCTCGAGAATACCGAAAATACGGAAAGAAAAATTTGTTTTAACCCATCGTATATAAATACTTTCCTACGCTAGGCTATTGTTTTGAAAACGCGTGCGTGCGGACTGACCATGGGAACCGTGCAGTTCCAAGCGGTGTGCACTATTGTAAGTTTTATTTTTTTATTAACTGTTCCCAAAATTTCTCCACTTTTTTGACAAAGGCATTTATTGGTTAAAGACTTAACGAATCGAATGGTATTTTTTTCAAGCCGAACTGTGGGTGGGAAGGACGTCAAATCGCGATTTGAAACTTTGACATCGATTACTGTTAAGTTTATTAACAATAAATAAAATATTTTATGCACGGGTTGAGAAAGCATTCCTTCAGTTTTAAAATGAACCCAAGACGGTGGCATTATCTTTAAAAATGACCGAGATATTACAATTTAATTTAAGGGATGACGCGTCAGCCGATTTTGTTTGAATTTTCGAAACATTAACATTAAATATTTCGAAAACTATTTGACATAGACCGTCGAAATTTAGTATACTTTGTTTTTGCAAGGTTACCGGCAAATGCTGTAATTTTGAGGAGAATCGGTGAACTAAATTTTTCGGAAGTTAATTAATAGAACGCGCAGTAAAAACTTCAGGCTGCAGACTTTATAAGGGAATATTTGAATCCTAATTACCATCTTCCATAGTTTTACTACGCGATTGCTGTTGCTGAGTAATTCTTCATGATTTCGCAGCTTAAACCAAAAGCTGAACGATCAACTTATCCCGAAACTACGTAACATAGCAGCGAAGCTGCCCATGTTTCCCCGTTTCTCGCGGCTCCGTTTTAGCGGTTTCCACGTGAAAAGGCCGCTTCTCCTTCGAAACGGAAGCTCCGGTAAAAGGAGAGGCCCTTTTATTGTGCGCCACAGACTTGGGCGAAGAATTCTTATTACTGGGGTGGCCGTGCTCGCGCCCGAACAAATCTCATTACCTCGTGCTAGGATAGAATTGCGTTGACGAAAAGTTCGAGAGGAGGTGTTAAGGCTCGCGCGCAAAGAGAAAATCGAAGGAGACAAAGTCCATCTGGCCGGACCGCCACCTCCGCCTGCTCCTTTGCCCCACGGCTGCGCCTGCTTCGTCGCCTTCATTCTCGCGGCGGCTAGCGAGGGGTGGAAGAAAAGGGAAACTCAATTCTACACGGATAATAAAAAACAGAGTATTACTTAGAGACGCGAGATGAACGTAAATTAAGTTTGCGTTTCGGGGGAGAGGACGTTGCCGGCTGGTTTGCTGCATTATTTGGTGCAACTGTTTGTTAACCTCGGGATAAGATATTCGAAATAAAATGGAGCATACTTGAAGCGCAAACTTGGCGGAGAGTTCGTCCATCAGCTGCCGAATGAACGACTGAAATGGGGCACGGTGTCGCAATCGGGTTGCAGCAGGCAGGCTTTAAACTAGTAAGAGCACGGTATCTCTTCTTCCTCCGCCTTCTTCGGAGCGTCCTCGTACCAGGGAGTTGTGACACGTGTGTATCGAGGAGAAAATCGATGCCAGGCAGGATGGTAAACGTTGTTTAGATACACACAATACACCGGAGGGAAGATTAATGACAGAGGGCGACGGTATCATTGCGACGGAATGCATCTCGCCGTTCATTCATCATCTTGTTCTCGAGTCGCCTCCATTCTGTCGCTGACTTATTATTTATTACGACGAATCCCGCGCGTTTTCCGCCTGAGGAAAACCTTGCGTCTCCTACACGAGAAATGTGTCCCCTGGTTCAAGGTGCAGCGCGTCTCCATAAATAACGCCCTGCGGCCCGTTAACGTATTCGTCACGGCTCTGTACTCCCGTCTCCGTAAACGGTAATTAATTCTTAAAAACACGATCAAATGAAAGGAGCAAGGATCGCGCGGCGCACTTAGGTGCACGGTTACACGGCTCTCCAGCGGCCTGAGAGGGGGACAATAAGACCCAATGAAGAATGAAAAGTGGGGTGCCGGAAAACGGATCAACCGTAATTATGGGTGAGCAAGCGCGAGTCGTATGCAGCCACTGGGACTCGAAACGATCCATTAAACTATCAACCGGCCATTGATTTACGTTTCCTCGTTGGCTCCTTATACCTTCTTATTATAACAGCTAAATCGAGCCATAAATCAAGCAGCATCGCACGAAAAAGTCCCCGTACGAATTTACACGACACCCCCGTTGGCTCTCCATTCTGCTACCGTAGTAATCTCCCTCGTAAGCTTGTCTTCTCGTGTTTGACGGAATATTGGGGGGAAGTCGGCACACAAATCATTTGCGAAGGAACCTCATTTCATTTCATTTCCACTGTTACCAACCTGGCTGTTTACTGCAATTACATCTCGACCTCCCTTGACTCTTTATCGCAGGTGGACACCATTTTCACCGATTTCAGCAAAGCCTTTGATTCGGTGTGCCACTCTAGTTTACTTGCGAAGCTATCGGCCTTAGGCTGCAAAGGTAACGTACTATCGTGGCTCGAAAGCTACTTATCGGACCGTTATTAAATTTTGAAAATTCGGAGCACATGGCCTTCGCCTATTGAAGCTACCTCTGGCGTACCGCAGGGCTCTCACCTTGGGCCTCTGCTTTTTAACATTTTTGTTAACGATCTTGTCGATGTTTTCAGACATAGTAGGTTCCTCCTATATGCGGATGATCTTGAAATATTCAGCAAGATATCCTGTTATCAAGATGCTCTTAATTTGCAATTAGACATCAATAATTTTGAGGACTGGTGTCAAAAGAATAGGATGGGCCTGAACCTCGCCAAATGTTATGAGATCATCGCGCTGCACTAACCCAATTGTTCACCCATATATGCTTGGCGAAACTGAGTTAGCAGTAACCGATGAAATTAAGGATCTGGGAGTTCACTTATCTCCAACATTAGACTTCTCTAAACACTATAGAGTCACTGCTAACTCTGCTATTAGGACACTCGGGTTTGTCTTACGCTTCTCGTCGGATTTCCAGAATATTCATATTTTAAGATTGCTATATACCACTGTAGCGAAATTTATAATAGAATATGCGTCTATAATATGGTCCCCTTTGCAGTTGAAATACGTCTCACTGCTAGAAAGAGTTCAGCACAAATTCCTTAGGTTTGCCGCTTATAAACTGGGCCGTCCAATGTCACGCGATAATCACAATTATGACCAAATTCTTGCGTCCCTGAACCTATCTACGTTAGTGTAGGCGAATTGCCGATCTATGTTTTTTATTCAACATTGTTAATGGTTGCACCGACTGTCCTGCCCTTTTGCGGAATATCTCCCTCTATGCACCATCCAGAAACTTAAGAGGAAGAACACCCGTTTATTGTTCAAGCACTAAATCTAAGTTTGGTGCTCGCGATCCTGTAAATCGGATCGTCGGCGTTGCCAATTCCTACTCAGACCACATCAATTTTTTCGGGGGATCATTGCAAACATTCAAAAGCAATCTGCACAAAATTGTCATAGATTAAGATAGGGGCAGTACTTAACTTTACTTAGTTTTTTGTCTTCTTTTTATTTTTTATAGTTCCTGTACGCATGCCACTGTTTTTCTTTATTGTACAAATTGGGCTTGCCCCGTAATAAATAAATAAATTTCATTGAATGGAAATTTAGACTTGACTTGTGATTCGGAAAATGGTAAGATCGATAGTTTGTCCTCCTACGAGAGCAGGCCACTTAATTCGGAGTGGAATATTGAGATAGTTAAGCAGATAGGTTAATACCACTACTTAACTAAATAGAATAATGCCACTGGCAAGGGCGACGCGGCTACTTAAGTAGACGATGGTAATGTTACCCACAGTTCCGCTTTTCAGTCATCGTTAACCTCATGAATTTTCTGTAGATATCACGCTGCAAGATAAACTAAATTCTAGGAGAAGGTAGAGTACGCCACAGCAAAGCAAGAAAACTACCAAGTTTCGCGCAAACATAAACACCACACGTTCACCAAGTTCCTCACATTTTCGGGCTCCTGCTGAAGCCAACTGCGATCCTGAGACGTGACGTTGAAAAGTTTGCAAAACAACAAAGCTCAGAGAGCCCCAAGTATTACAGTCACGACCTACGAGCTTGTTTACTCATCCAATCATCGTAGCTACGAAGAATTATTACTTGGACCATTCAACTCTATTTCTTATCGCTGTGTACGCGAGTACTTTACCAAACGAAAAGTTAAATTTCACTGCACCGCCAACTACCCACAACCTTCGTCTTGTCAGCCCTGACAAGCCACGACCGAGACATCCTCGACATCCGCACCGTCGACGCTCACCGCGGAGGGCAACATCTTCGGGGCTGATTAATCCTCCCCCGTCTGGCGTAGCCTTGGCATCCGTTTTGGAGCGGACTCGCGGCAGATAATACCGCACGCGGGCATTATCTGCACCCGTAGAGGAGAGCTGCACCGGTTGCATCGCGCTGGCTGAGAGACAGGGCGCAGAGGCCAGGATGAGACGCGGAAACGTGGTCGTGAGATAGACAGAGATAGGGAGGGGAGGACGATTGTACGGAGACGGGAAAGAGGGGTGCAGAGGGTAGGGGGGGTGGTTAAAGAGAGAGGCCCACCCCCGAAACTTGGATGTAATTACTCCCGTCTAGCGTGTAAACTCTCGTCTTGTCATAGCTATCTGGGCTGCCGGGTTCAGCTGCGCCACCCGGCCTCCAAATTACTCTCGCTTCCTTCTTGCCGACTAATCAGCCGCGGCTCTTCCTGATAAAGTAAGAATCCTGTTAGCGGCGAGACCGAACCCCTGGCCGTTGCTGCGCGCGCGCAAACACATCCCGGCCGCGTCTTCCTCCGCGCTGATAAAACACTGTTTGAACAAGTGCCACGAGGCGAGACACGGTAATTGTTCGGCGCGGCAATCCGGGGGAAGTGATTCCAGCCAGAACATTGTCGGCCGTTCCTTACGGCTCTGTCGTTTGCGTAGGTGATTGCTGGTTCAGCTCGGACACCCTGTGATCACCGATTCTAAATAAACCGTAGAATTTATGCCGGTGTCGAGTTGCAGGCTCGAGCAGCACATAGATCCATTGTAAAAAGGGGGAGAGAGTATTTTCTGGGCCTCGCTAACCGGTAATCGCTGGCTCATTTGTTACGACGATTGCACACGCGTGCAGGCGGCATACCGGTCGCGTGGATGAACAATAAATTTCTCGCTTTATTGTGCTTTCTGGCGGAAAGAAAGGAGCTTATCGATCTGGCCAGCGTCGCCAGAAATTATGATCGACAAGCAGGTCGATCGGGTCTCCCGGCTACTTCGACTGGTCGGCGCGGATTAGACGCACGCGGTGTGGCGAAAAAGAAACGGGACTGAACGATTAGCCCACGTAATTCTACGCTCGAACAGATTGCGCGGACCATTTCTTTCCGAGCGACTTAGAAACACACTTGCCACGCGTGTGGCGCAATGGTGGCCTGAGTCTCTATCCTGCACTTCGCAGCGTGCACGAACGGAACACGTTTTTCAAGATCGCAATACAAGAGTTCTTTATTGGATCTGAAACGCCTGTATTAAAACAAGCGTACTATCTATTTGTCCGTAGAAGAGATACTACGGCATTTAAAGTCATCCAAGCGCGTTTGTCGATCGCTAACCATCGTACATTCAGGCTGGAAAGGATTCTCGAGCGATCTCGCGGACGATACGCTCGCGCTCGTCCAAGAGGAAGCGGCCGCGCGTACGCGTCTGGCGTGCAGATTGGATTGCAGCGGCGCGCATTTCGAGCGATCGACAACGGACCGTTTACACCTTTATATCATCAATCAAGTGGCCCAGGTAGCGCAGGTGTATAAACGCGCGGCATCATTCCGGATTGATCGATGAGCCGGCGAGCATAAAACGAAAGGGTACACGCGGCGCGGTGGCGAAACGAGAGTCGGACGGAAGTTGAAGGGAGAAAGGCAGAGGGACAGGGCGCAGAGAAAATGAGAGAGGAGGCGGGGTGGAGGCGAAACACAGTCGAAGGCTCGTCTATATTTTAACGGGAAGCTCGACAGAGCGTTAAAACGAGCCGTCAACGTGCCTCGGCGCGAGGGTATTAATTACGAAGCGATGGACATCCAACGTGGTTCCAACGATCCGTCCTGGAATACGAGGGCCAAACGGCTCGTCACTCACGACGGATATTATGCCGAACAGATATACGTGGGCGAAAATTCTATACATGGAAAAATAACTTCTGACTCTAATTGGTCTGCTGTAACGAGGCTCGATCAATCCTTGACTGTAGTTGCTTCAATGTAGGTATGTACCTTGATCACACATTATAAAGTTGCTTCGATCCGCGACAATCTCAGCAACATTAAATCCTTGGCCTTTGACAGCACGAATTTCTGCCACAAAGTGCTTCTAAAGTTTTGAAGTGCAAATTCCATTGGACTAAACTTTTGTAGCAGGTGAGAACAGAGTTTTGACCTAGTATCAGAATGTTTCGAGTTGTCGCGATAGGTATCAGAAATCCACGCCTTTATTTATTAAGCGACTTGATGTGCAATCGCGAATAGTTGAGTTTCTTTGGTTCTAGAAGGGTTGCGGGGGGTTTAACGCGACCGGAGTCCCACTGCAGTTGAAGGTTCCGCACGGGTCAGCCTCTTTCGAGGATCTCCGAGGCGTGATTGTAGTCCTGTGTATGGTGCCTATCGATCGACCTCGGCGGAGTTTAATTTACCGGGACCACGGGTAAACAATTAAAAGGATCGGGCCGGTATATGTAGTGAACGGAGGAACTAGAGTCGGGAGAATGGCTCTCCGAGTACCACGGGGCGGAACTAATAACATCGAGAACCGATAAACGCGAGTTACGACGTCTGGTTAACATTCCGCGGGCGACTTCGCTCGCTCGGAAGAACATTCTTCCTCGTCGATCTATTCTAGTACCAGATCAAGATCCTACATTAGGTAGCACGCGAACTACCTACGTGCCTAATGTCTCCGTTCAGTTATTCGCGGGCAGAAGCCTGCACGAAGACCGCGGACCTAATGATACCAACGATTCAACTCGCCATGGCAACCATTTACGCATGCCCCACTAACAATAGCCTAAAAACCGCGAATCTTGCATCCACTTAGATACAGTCTAATACCGAACTTATTAACCTTTCAATTAAATTACTAATTCATAGAAGTCGTTATATATGATACGACGAATATACATCATATGTACTCCATAATCCGCAGAGAAGATGGTAGAGCAGTCGACGCTACAAAAGATACCCCTTCCCAATTTTGATATAAGTATTCAACCGACCACTAGAGAGTCATTCTTCATAATGAACGCCCGCCTCGCGTCGTCGACGACCGCATTATCGTGGAATCAAATTTACGAGCGTGTAACGAGGTTCGAGGACGAATCCGCCGTGTCGGTTCCTTTTTTTTAGATCTCAAAGGTCCATCCGTTACACGCTTGGTTACCAAGGAGCGAAGAATGGACCGGGAGCCACGTTTCTTGGTGACGAAATTATCGGTGCACCCCCTCCGTGTGCTCGCGCGCGCCACGGTGTCGTTTATTTCCCCAGGGCCAGACCGAGTACCTACGTATTCCGCTCTTAACGAGATTATTGTCGCCTGGGCGCGGACGTGCCGAGCGATGCGTATCGATATAACCAATCACTTGGGCCATCCAATGTACGAATGCGTGTACGCGTTTCTCCGTTTCCTATCCGCCCCCTCGATCGCGTTTCGACAGACCATAACGAGACGCGTGTACTTTCTCAGCCCTGCCTCGCCGGCAGCACAATAACGCGGAGCTCCTCTGTCGTGTAGAAACGGGAGAAAAATCCCGTTACGCGACACACGGAACGAGCCCGAACTCTTATCCGCCGTAGATCAGAGATTTCCTTCGTTATAGACGGGGGGCAGTGGCAGGCCGCTAGAAATTTCACGTTTAATTAACGGACGAGTTATGATTGTAAACCGGCGCGCTTGTCCGAACGATACGCCCTGCCGCTGATAGCTGACGGTAATAATTAACAACAACTTTGCTCGCCCGCGGACTGGTTAACCCCCCGATGCGAGGGGAAAGAGGTTTCTACCTCGCGATAAACCGACGCGATGGGAATTGCTTCGACGAACGTAGAATTGTAATAGAATATCTCGTTGTTTGGTCTGTGACGGTAGCGTCGGTTCGCTTCCTACCCGATGCGGTCGATTTTTTTTTATGTTTTCTTTACGATGTAGCGACTGTGTATATTTCACTGTCTTCCTGGAGAATATTAGAGGAGTGAAGAGGTCAGGAACTATAAGCGGAAACGTTAAGGGTTCGCGTAGGGTGAATGTCTTCATTGACAACCACGTACCTTTTATCGACCCTTGTTTCTATGTTCCCGTTAGAAGTGGCAAATGAATTTGGCTTTACCTGTAACAAACAAAGGGCAGGTATTAGAATGATTATATTCTCATTGAAGAAGGTATCGTGACTCGTTAAAAACACAAACCAGAGACCTCCCTTCGGAACTCATTAAGGGATATTTTATATAGAAATATATACGATGGAATTCTTCGCAGAATTATATATTCACAACACCAAATCCATCGCAAAATACCATACAAAATTTCACTTTATTACGTCCACGTTAAAACCACCCTTAAGGGGTTATGCCTAGTCAGCTTACGAAAAAGAACGCGATTTTCGGGAATTTTTTGTGGAATATTTACTGTATATTTTATTACAACTATTCGCTTGTTTTAGAAGTACATATATGTAGCAACTCTCAGTAATTTTGTTGTAGAATAATATTAAGAAATGAACGAATAACAGCCATTCTCACGGAAGATGTTTTGATAAAGGAGCTGTGCGGTGAGCAAGTTTTCTCTTAGCCGGATCAGCTAAAATTAAAAATTCAAAAACATTCTGTTAATATATCGTTGAATTCAGTAGATGAACGAAGGTTTTTACAAAAAGTTGGTTTTTGACAAAATGGCGGCCGTTTGACGCAAAATCACGCTTTTCCGATGTCTGAATTGTTCGTTTTTCGTTAATTAAAAATAGAGTTTTTGTTAAAATAAAAAATCCTTCGCACATCTACTAGTCTTTGGTATATAAAAGAAGTCTGCAAAAGTTTAGGCCAATCGATACAGTGGTTTCCGAAATATCTTGCTCACCGATATCAACACAGCTTTCGCGAGAATGGCTGTTATTCGTTAATTTTTTAATGTTTTTCTATAACAAAATTACTGAGAGTTGCTGCATATATGTACTTCTAAAACAAGCGAATAGTTGTAATAAAATATACAGTAAATATTCCACAAAAAATTCTTGAAAATCGCGTTGTTTTTCGAAAGCTGACTAGGCACAACCCCTTAAGGGGTTATACCTACTTAGTCAGGCAGCCGAAAGGAGACGAATTATTGTGATTTTTTAAAAAAAAAAGCGGAAGCATGTATATTTACAGAATGTTTTGCTCAAAAGAGCAACATTTAACGAACATTTGGCAATTATTTCGTAGAAAATTATTTACGTTAAAAGGCTTCTTGGATGTCGGCTGTTACTTTATTATAAACGTAAATATTTTCAACGAAAAAATTACCAAATGTTCTTTAAATTCTGCTCTTTTAAGTGCAAAAAGTTCTGTAAAAATATATGCTTCGGCTGTTTCAAACAAAGATTCACAAACATTCCCCTCTTTCCGGCCGCCTGACTACTTAGGTACAACCCCTTAAAGCATCGCCCGCAACTAACGAACCACTCGGTATAATCCATTTAACCCGTCTTTCCGCGATGACAACGGAATCTCGACCCTCGTTTCACCGCTAACATCTATTGACACCTCGCCCCAGTCACCAGACCGGCGAAACTATTCCAGCAATTATCAGTACACCGCGCGTAACGACATTAATCGTCCGTCCCTCGAAAAAAAATATTCGATTACACCGCAATGTCGCTCGATCGCCTAGCGGATCGTGGAGATCGATCCGGCCCGAACGGAAGCCGCCCTCGTCGTAACGGGCGGGGAGGCGTCGCGATAATTACGTATATCGCTAGAGGGGGTGGCCTAAGTGCCACGCAACCCCGTCCACGGCGTTTCCTCGCAATTCCCGTGGCATCGGATTTCGCGATAGAATCGCCGCGGCCGATAACGGGCAACGAGGAACGCCGTGGCACCGAGCAATCAGCCCTCGTCCTACCAGGAAGGCCGGCGCCTATGTCTTCGTGATCGTCGCTCGCCGGCGGGCAACGAGACGCAGCCGCAACACTCGGCACCGAGCTAGAGACGGCCCCCGTCAGGCAGACGCGACAATAAAGCTAATTGTGGCCCTAACGTGAGAAAGCCTGGCCGTGCGTTCGTATACGAGAGATTTCAATTACGCCTCGTTATGCCGGCAGATGGGCATAATAGTCCTTCCAGCGTACGCTGCCGACACTTCGGGGCACGGAGAACGAGGCGAAACGCCCACGAGCGGGCCAAGCCTATGGCCAAGACGCTCCGCCGGGCAATAACTGGGGAAACGGTGACGGATAAGATTGGAATTTCGCGGGATATCTACTTGGATTTACTGTCGCTCGTTTCTGCAACCCCTCCCGTACGCTTCTATTAGGCGACTGCGAGACTGCGAGAGCTTCGCGCGGCAGGTTGCGCGAGTAGGTTAACAGTCGAGTTAGGGGGGCACGCGTAATATCACGGAGAAGGTAGTAGGAAGGCTTCGTAAACGTGGGTTGTGGGGTCTTTATGGATGTGGATTCATTAGTTGCGTGATACACGAATGTTTTAGTGTAGGTACGAATTAAAACTTAAAGCTGAATGGATATTCAGGTGATATTCAGCTCTCATGAATATTCTAGCTGGGTTGATGGTGGGAAGATGAAGGGACGTTTCATTAACAATAAATCCTGACTCTGAAATATTTGATTCATAAGACTTCCTATATTAAGGGGCCTACCTATTGTGACGGCCTGAAAACAAGGCGATATTTGGGGATTTTTTTAAAGAAAAAGCATCAAATTATATTAACCCTTCCTTGATACACCTCTTTTTTTATCAACTTTGATATACCTTGTGGCTCACACCCAGAACAATTTTTGAACCACTGCCATTCTCATCTGAAGAATCCAATCGTTATGAAAAAATCATGGGTCAATTTCATGGTCCATAGAATGTATTCCAATAGGTTTTTGATTGAAATTTTATCACAGTTCTTGTAAAAAAAATCTAGATTACCATATGTCGAGAAAACACGAAGAAAATCTTTAAAAAATTGTAATTTTTACAAATTTTAATATTAAAAGCTAAAAATCTACAGAATTATTGTTCGGATAAAATATTTTGAGAGGAAAAATAGTTTGTAAGTTGGCTTTGGAAAAAAGGTATTTATTTTGCATATAGAAGCTACAGAGCGTCAAAATCAGCTTATGGGTGGCTCACACCCAGAGTGTCAACGAAGGGTTAATTAAAAACTTTATGTCTATAGTGGCACATATTTGGACAACATTTTAAACAAAAATCAATTCAAAATGCAGCTGCAGTTACGAGTTGCAGGGTAATAACCAGAGCGCTTTAGAAAAAAAATCTGTCCTCGGCGCACACGATTGCGGTTGTTGCTGCTTGCTGATGAACAAAAATCAAGAATATTCTTAAGCTATGTATGTATTGTTATCGTTGGACCTACGGCAAACGAAACATAACGATAAGTAACAAAATAGCGGCATTTTAAAGAAAAGATCCAGATTTCTGCGAAGAAAACGGCAGTTTTTTTAGTGTCAAAAGTTTATTTTAGCAAATATTGATCTGGTTATAGGGCGAACGCAAATAATGTATCCCACAAACATATCCTACAAATCTTAAGTAGATTGGTCCACGAGTTTTTTAGAAATCGTGTGCGCGAGCTTTGACCATACAGTTTTGAGAAAAACGCATTTAAAGTTTTAGGTACTGTTTCTTTACTTAAATTTTGTTTAAAATGTTCTCTAAACATGTACAAGTACAGGCTCAAAGTTTTTAGTTAGTATAATTTGATGGTTTCTCTTAAAAAACCCCAAGTATCGCATTCTTTTCAGGCCGTCACACTAGCGAGACCCCTTAAGACCCCTTCTGTAGTTTCCATTAAGGGGGTTAGTGGACTATTTCAGCTTCATAAAATCGATTACTTTTTTTTTACTGATTTTGAAAGTCTTATCCTTTGTGAAAATTTTAAACAACATTTCATGAAGAAATTCACATAATTGTTGAAGTTATAGCAGCGAACGTAATTGAGTGCACCGTCGAGTAACGGCCTCACAGAGCGGTATTGGCACAGGGCACTTAAGGGGTTACCTACCGTCAGGAGGTAGAGAAAGAATCGATTCTTTGGGAATTTATTTCAGAAAGTATATGCATATTTTTATGCAATGGATTTTGTATTCAAATGAGGGACATTTTTACAGGTTATTATATTATGTTTTTGTATAAAAATATTTAGTTATTGCAAAGTTACAACTGATTTCCCGGAAGCTGTTTTTAGATCGGTGATCACGATTTCTTCAAAATCGCTTCACCAATCTTTCTGAAACTTTGTAGGATTCTTCTAGACATGCAAATCTAGTCTTTAATCAAAGCATTTGTTTTTCCAAAGCATAGTTTTTATTTTATGGATGCGAAATAAGTGTTTTTTTCTACGAAAATCGATCATTTCACTTTAAACATCTGCCATTTCGTCCCAGATTAATGTTTCATAAAACGGAACGATTAAAGATTAGATAAACTATTGTACTAACTAAATCTTCTTGGTTTTTTTATTTCAGATAACCCAGTTCCGAATAATGTTGGTCATCGCAAAACATGCTTCTAAAAACAGCTTCCGGGAAATCAGTTGTAATTGTGCAATTACTAAAAAATTTTATACCAAAACATAATATAGTAACCTGTTAAAGTGTCCTTCATCTGAATACAAAAGCCATTGCATAAAAATATGCATGTACTTTCTGAAATAAATTCCCAAAGACTCGATTCTTTTTCTACCTCCTGACGGTGGGTAACCCCTTAACTTTGAAGCCGGTTTTCTCGAAACAGCATTTTCAGAAACGGTGTACATCATAACTCTTGAACCAATGAATATTTTCACTGAAAATTTTAACTGGAGCTGTAGAATTCTATTCTCTATCGTGTAGAAATTCCGCATCAGCATTGGATGTTTGTAAAACATTTTATAATTGATTTTTTCCCGTAAAACTGTGGGGAAAAAATTGATTCGTGTGTAACTTCCACAATTTTTGTACAAACTCATCGGCAAGTTTCCGCACTATAGATATTTGCGTATAAAGTAATCTCCTCAAAGCATTTTGCTTTCAGATGATTGGTTCATCTGAATCGATGTACACCACCTGCAGCGACGCGCCGTACAGGACTATCTTCTACGATTAATAACTTCGACAATTTTATACATTCCGACGATTATTTTGCGTAAATACTCGCAAAGCGTGCCCACAATATATTGTCAAAAGCGCGACTACAACGATTGTTTCGTATCAAAGTAATTTAGCGTCAAAGAAACTAACGATTTTACGTATCCAATAGTCCACTGGGCACCCCCTTAATTCTATAATATCTATATCCCTCAAATTTGCTATCCAACCCGCTGACTACCAAGTATAACTTGGCGCGTGTTATTTCAAACTTCCGTTCATAATAATTTATCCAGAAGACTGACATTCCGTCGATACAGTCATCCCTGTACCTCGTTACTTTATCTAGAGCAGAAAGAAAAAAATGACAGGCCATCAGCCTCGATGATAGCGAGCTACGCGAAGCGAATTACCGTGTTATAAGTCTGCCCAGTGCCGGTGATTTTCATTTCCAGTCGGAACATCGCGGCACATTAAAGGACAGTTAATTATGCGGCAATACGAGTAGGCGTACCTGGTCGATAGTTAAACGTTGCCGCCGTACACTAATCGGCCATGTACGCCGGCCTCGTATCGATCGTTAAGTAGATGCCGCGAAAAAGGGGGGAAAAAACGGCTCGGGATTGCGCGTTTCGAGTGGTCGAAACGACGATGTCGCGACCGCTGGCGAATCCTCGTAACACGTATGCACACGCATCGTGCGGCCCGCCAGAGGAATTGATACGTTATTCGTGGCAACGGCGGTATAATCAACGTATTTACTCGAACGGAAAAACAAGTAGCGTGCAACCGGCGTATTTATGCGCAACAGCGAAAGGTTTAACGAGCTGCCTCGGGCCATCCCGCACTCCCTGCACTCGCGTAAAGTCGTATGATTCAAGACGATCGTGGCCCTGAATACCTTCGGCGTCGGATGGAATTCATTTGTTAGTCTTGTTTGGCCGCCGCCGACGTTCCAGGCTGCTTATTACACGGCCCAGATTAATAGAAAATGCTTATCATGGCATCGATAGAGTATGAAATACACCGGCGAGCCATGAAGACGTTAAGATGAGGATCGAAGTTCGCCTATGTTTCTTTTGCGCTCTGTATAACGATCGAACTAATCTGGATAAAAAATCTTCGTCTTACTCAGCTGGGAAAGGAAAGAGATTATCACCGACGCATGTTTCTTATTTAAAATAATTACTATCCACGTAAGAGTCCTCATCTGCGAACTACCAGGCTAACTGTACACTGAAACTCTGGAACCAAGCGGTGCTCTTAAAGCAATCAGAAAACCCTCCACATTCTTCTGCCACAGTGGTCCACAAACTTCGTTACAGTCAATTAAAACCAGCGAGCGATTTCCAAGAAACCTTTAAACGCCACACACCGAGAACGCGTCCCACGGCAACCGTCTCAGAGATCGCACACGGCCGAGCTTCCCCGCGCGACCTCCGCCGCACGATTTCCACGCTCATGCCTCGGAATATACGACCAGCCGCCGAGAAAGCCGACGAATAAATCGTCCAGCAAAAACCGAAGAGGGCTGACCCTTGTTCGAAAATCCCTCGGCGAATCTTGCGACGAGCGTGCCCCGAGAGAGATCGGCCGTGTCCTCGTTTCCTGAGACACGTTAAATCTGTCGCGAAAGGGGTTAAAGGAGGATCGTGGCCGCTACTGCGTGGCTCTCTTGTTGCACGAGCCACCGGGACAATGCGTCACGATTTCGGCGACGGCCGCGGATCACGCCTTGATCGTTATTAATGGCCCTCGGTTATTGTGCCACTGTGACACCCCGTAGCCTTTGTCCTGCTCCCTTGGCCTGTGCGTACACGCGATTCCTCAGCCTCACGGATTCATTGCTGGCTGGTTGCGGAGAGCACGCGCAACTTGGTGTATTTATCACGACCGCTTCGTTAGACGGGGCTTCTTTTCTCGTTGGTTCCGTACGTCGAAGCTCGGGCTTGGGTCCAGACGCATTTTCGAGCGGCACGCATCTTTCGTTTGGGTCGCGTAGATCGTGTGCCTCGATTGATACTAGAGCTACTGCAGCTGCGGATTTAAGTATATTTAACCCTTAACTGGTATCCTGGCACGCAAGGTTCGCTGCAAAATATTTGGTTGTGTAAGTTTGTAAATTGAATTTCTAATTAATTTGATCATAATAGTTTAACTTTCTACGTATCTATTATTTTATACATTACCTACGAACAAAATAGGTATTCATAGGGGTTGATCTAATGTCGACTTCACAAATTTCTGTGTCCTTTTTTATTTGGGGTCTGCCACGACCCCAGTATACCAGCCACGTTTGCCAAAAACAGTATACCAGTTAAGGGTTAAGACCTGGAAGCATTCATTCCTAATGTCCCCTTTGCGCGTACATCCACGGCCGAATGGTTTAAGAAGAGAGATGCTTCGAAACTGAAACGATACAGTCATCTCCCGGACGAGTCGGTCGCCTTCCTTAAAGCAGCTCGGTACGCAAGAAGTTCGAATGAACAGTTACGTTTGAAAAAAACAGTATACCAGTTAAGGGTTAATATCTGAAGTAGCTTCTAACGTTGCGAAGATTCTGTTCACCAGTCACTCCGTCTTGAGCTTTATTACGCGCTCCAAATCTTCCGGCATTCCCCCGGCGCGCCTTTTATGCAAACGTCTGCGACCATCGAGCGAAAGGAACGCAGATTTCCCGGAGAAAAGTGAAACGCTGGGAATGTTTGTCATCGGCGCGCGGCACGAAATATAAATCGTAAACAGGGCGAGGAGCTACAGGTTGAAGGGGCCAACGGGAAAGGGGCAGAGAAATGAAAATACACTCGACTTGCTCGCCACGTTATCGCGGCAGCTCTGAACGGCGCACCCCGGTTTCTCTCCCCTCGCGGTGTTGCACCCCTTCTTCGGTATTTTTCGTTCACCTGCCCTCCCTTTGCCGAGCATCTACAGAAGCACGTAACTGAAAAACGTGCGCGACCGTTCGACTCGAAGCCCGTGGCCTGCGAACCAGCCAATTTCTGTACACACCGTCTGCAGAGCGATTTCACCCACCGTCTAGGGTTCTACGACGAGCTACGTACGTCGGAATATATCGAGCGAACTTCGCGTGTGAGAAATAAACGTATGTACATGAAAGCTTTTTACGCTCCGATCGGGAAGCCTTAATTTAAGAAATAAATGCATGGCTATCTTATACTATCATCTTGTAAATGCTCCTGCTTCTCATGGAGCACCGCATGGAGAAATGTAATGGTGAAATTCCATGGTGATATTGAACGCTTACGTGCGTCGACTTCCCGAAGAATCGCTCCTAATCTTCAACGTCAGGTGAATAGCAGGGTATTCCGCTTCTCTTCGAGAGAACGAGACCCGGTTTTCCATTTTATCGCCCGAACGACTGCTCGATTTTCGAGCGTTCGAATCGACAAATCGAATTCTAGCTGTTTGTTCACCTCGCTCCTCACCCCTGTCTCCTCTTTCCCTCCCTCTGTACACAGGCATGCTACACCCTTACGCGTCCCTTTCGCCCGTGCACGCGTACCTGTAGAACGGACCGGCGCGATTCAATTTGAAAAAAAAAAAACGGAACAGCTAAGGCGTCGACGTCGTCTGCGCGGGGGAAACAATATTTTAACCGGAAAGAAGGGGCTTCGAGAGCCCCTTCGACGCCCTTACGCACCTCCGTTCGCAGAAAGAGGAGAAACACTTTCGACGGAATAATAAAAAGGCACAGGCGGAAGGCTCCACTATGTTGATAAAGGAGACCGTTCGCAATTTCAGATCAGCCCACTTAAAAATTTCCCAACTTCCAGAGCCCCTAACACTGTTGCTGGAACGATTCCACCTGGTGAAGCAGGAAGCTCTTAACGCAGCGAGATATATCCTGGAAGAAAAATCTGATTTTTCAATTACCAAGCGCAGAAACGGTACAAATGGTATTTATGCGCGGTTTCGATGGGTGTATCTAACTTGCGCAGCGAGATTCTCGTTCCTCCGTATCGGGAGAGCCGTCGTAAAATTCGCCTCGACCGCGAGAGCGTTCCTTTGCTAACAAAAGTATCGGCCTCGTTCGTTTCCCCCCGGTATGACACACGCTCCACCGTCGTGTCCTCTTATCGTTAAGTAGAATCGATATCGTGTCGCGCCCAGAAGGTTACTGGTCACGCCCCTGCAGGTTACTGCACCCAGAAGCGATCGTTAAATCTTTTCGCGGGTATCGCTCGGTCATTGTATACGTCGCTCGCGGACGCTCGATGACTCGCGCGAACCGATACATCCGATCATGCACGCTCCTCGTTATCGTCCCCTCGCATTTTCTTCGTCCCCTGCGCCCCCTTATTTGTCGGGGCACGTCCGTCTTCTTATTGCGCGCCGCGTCCCGCGGATCGGCTCGTAACCACCGTTTTTCGATTTCACTCCGCCGTAAAATGTAGCCCCTCGACTTTCGCGATGTCTTCTTCGATACGTCGATGCGTTTCGACGGGTCCACCGGCGTCGACAATGAAATTGGAAACTGTACACGCGGTTTACGATCTCGCAGTGGCTCCCGCGAACTGTCGCGCGAAAACCTGAAATACGAGGCATAAATGTGCAAGTTTCGCGTGGAACCGCCTGCTAAGTACGCGCCGACCGCAGGATCCTGCGCGCGCTGGATTTAGGTGCGATCGAGGAGATCCAGGAACGATCGTTTCAGGCCGATCAGGCGAATAGTCATCTGGAAGCGACGCTCGCTCGCAACAATGGAACCGGTCGCGTCGATTTTTGCGAGAATCGATATCTCTGTCCAGCCGCTTGCGGCCGACCGATGTGTCAACTGACCTCGATCGATCGAACGAACCTTGATCATCCGTCTAATTGATACTCTCATCCACTTCCGTCGACTATGTCGCGGCCGACCGTTCGCATCTGCAGCGCTGCTCCAACTTTAGACACTGACGTTGACGGTAGAGCTTTCTCTCCCCCTCCGAGCAACGATTAAAATTACATTTGTTCCCTTCCGCGCAATCAACGTCAGACTCAACGATCCAATATTTACCCCGGCGAGAGAGGCGAGTAACCCTTCGCGGTTCGAAATCTCGAAAATCAATAGCAGAAAAGGGTCACCGGCCCCCTCCGGCCCCTCTTTCCCTGCCGGGTCAGCCTCCGTGATGAGCATCCTCTTGTTAGCATACTCGTCGGGCAATCGGAAATATTGGAAAAGTTTCGCGACAAGCGGGGACACGATCGAACGTTAATTGAGCACAAGTAAATCGTAGAAATCTCGATGGAAAATAATGCGAGGGGGAGATTCGTTATTGGCAGCACAAGCGAGAGCTGGTGGACTCTTTATTACTACTTTGTTATGAACTACTTTGTGATACCAGTTCGTATCCATCACTGTGCAAGTGACGTGCAAAGGTGCACGCATGCACGAATGAGTAGGCTATAATTCTTAAGATCGTAATGAATTCGAGCATAATTATATCATACATTAACCCTGTACACACTTAAACTATAGTGAACAAGGCAATTAAGAGGCAGCAGTTTATCCTATTCCGTAGACAGCTCGAAAAATGGTTGCGTAAATTGCTCGGCTCCCTTCGCGGGGCCATAACGAGCTTCAAAAATAACGACGACAGCAATGAATTCTTCCCTCCGTGCATAGAAAGCGGGCGAAGCAATTAACAGATCGCTCCGTGGCAGCTTATACCGCGGCCCCGCCGCTCCTCAACTTTTTTCTTCCTTCGACTGTCGTCGCGTCCGTGGTGTGTTACTATTTTAGCCGAACACGGGCACCATCTCTCGAACCCACTCTACCCAGGCCCGCGGTTTTCTAAAATTCTTTCGCTGTCCCTGGCCAGGGTCTGACGCGTTCACCCCTGGTCGCCTCGTGGCCGAGAGGAAAGCCAACAAAGGGCGAGGAAGGGCGTAGCCGCGGAGGATTACTAACGGCGATGACTCGACCGTGGGCGAAGGAAAGCAGCCGTCGAAGAAAGAGAAACAGAAAGGAAGGATAACGTCAGCGACACCTTTGAAAGCGAAAGCAATGGTCACTCTGATTAATATTCGACGACGCGTCACAGCTGAGGTGCGACGGCCCGATTCGTTGGCCGGATGCACGGGCACAATGGGACACGGGTTTACGAGGTACACGCGAACTCTTCCTGCCACGCATACGACGACCTGGTCCCCTGCGCCCTCCGTCATTCCGCCGCGCCGGCAGCCGTGCTCTTCTTCGGTAGCCTTTCCCGTGTCACGAAGAGTCGAACCACCTACCACGGCGGGGGTTTCATCACACCCGTACGCACGTCGCCGCACGTGACGCGCATTTATCCGTCCGCTTTTTCGTCGAGCCAGGGCCAATTTCCCAAAGACCACCGGGCATTAATCACAGAAGAGACGGGGCTAATAACCGGCGGATCCGCGTGTATCGTGCGAGCAGGCGGTTAAGAGGAAAGAAGTGAGCAAGGGAGACGGAAAACACGGAGGCCACCGGCTATTGTCATTATTGCCGGATGATACGCCTCGGGATTGCTGGACGAGGTCCTGGGACGCGAGACGTTCCGGAGTTTCCTCCTGTTAATCAAAAAGTTTCATAAAGGGCCCAGACTACGACACCGCGGCGCTGCAACGGTGATCTATTGGACGGGAGTATGTTGCAGCGTCCTGAAATATGTGTTCCAGTTACTTTAGCTCCGCACGCGACTCACCGCCACGGAAACCGCGTTCCTTCCACGCCTCGGCAGCGAAGGAAGCGCCACTGGAGAGTGCATCCTCCTTGACGCGTCTCAATCGGGCCGCTCAGGCTACTTTATTACGCGCGACGGTCGTTAGCGCGTGAAAACAAGGCGTAAATCGTTTATCCGCGGTTCCGACGACGACTTTCGAAGCCAATGGACCGAGGAGGGAGAGCGTCACGCGCCAACAACCGCGAACACGGTGTTCAGTCGCGCTAGTAAATTTATCTGTCCCGCTGGCTTACGTAATTCTCAATTTCTGTCGCGATATCGAGATGGCACGATGCGGCTGGGTATTAAGGTGAATGTCCCAATTTCTGCTCATGTCAGTATTTCGGATCATTTCGTATTTTTCTTATTATTATATGCGTTACGTTTGTAGGGGAGAGCGGGGGCAAAAGTTAAAGCGTAATGAAAGTAACACGCCTTCTCCCGCTTTCCACAAAAGTTTCCAAAACGTTCGCTTTACATAGTTACGCGTGTTTAGTGTTTCTTTTGCTTCACGAAGTTACGCTGAGCAATACGACGATTCGTATACCGTAGGCAAGCTGACTTTATTATTTCGATTATTCAGGTAAGTGCCTCCTCTGTTGTTGTTTTTTTTTCCCGGTTTTATTAGACAGATGTCTTTCCTTTTTTCCGGAACATAGTACCTAAGGTTGTTACTTGTCTCCCGTCACATTTGGGAAAGCGCTTAGAATAGAAAACATATTATAAGTATACCACGAAAATTTAGTGTTAGTAGGTTGTGAGCACCGAAGCGATCTGGCAACCTAGCGGACATATGTAAGTACAAGCGATAGACTATTCACTACAGTGAACGATGTGATATTTACTCATTGTAATTTTTTCTTGAATAAATATTTAAAAAAAAAACCTTTTCCCACGGCCACAGTGCCTCAATTGTTTTTCAATCTCATCGCGCAGTTCTCGTGTAGTTCTCGCATGCGATCCGAGAAAGTCCAGTAGTCAAGTAACCGACGCACTTTACGACGTCCTTTGTTTCCGACGCGTCCCGATACCAGATAACGATAAAACCGCATCTCGCCGTTAATGAAATTTACGATCGCCGGAAACGACGAAATCGCGGTCCGCGTGTACGTTTTTTTTTTTTCCAAGCCGGTGGCGATCTGACCGCAGAATTATGCGTTTGACTAACTAACAGGGCAGAGATTTACACTCTCGATCGAGCACAAAAGCCTGGCTGCCTTCCGTCGACCGCGCGAGATATACACCTTGTGTCGCCGTGGTTTAAGATTCATGCGGATATCCCTTAGGGGCCATCCGCATTCTGCGCGAATCAATCCGACTGTAAATAACCCTCGCGCCACTCGTAAAACCCGTCGAACGGAGAGGCATAAAATCCTGCTTGACCTTTTTAGTACACTTTAGGCTGACAAACGCCCGACCGCGGCGGCGTAAATAAAAAGCAATTAACGATAAATTTCCAAACGCCAGTCTTGGCCGTCAGTCGCCGCCCCGCTTCGGGCGCCCCGCTAGAACTGCAATTATGACACGCTAAAGTTTTAATTAAACGGGCCCGTTTGATGCCGGCCGGACAGCGACGATCGAGTTTGCTGGATTAAGGATACCTGGGCTGGATGTAACCGGGTCTGCATGCGTAAACTCTGTTCTTTTCGTCTCGCGGCCCCACCTCCTCATATTCTTCCTCCACCTTCTCCGATTGCAGCCAGCTTGTTGATGGTGTTCGGTTTCTGATTATCGGAAATCGATCCTCAGCAGGCCGTTAAGGGCACGGTTGACTAAGCGGTAGGCGCGCCTCCGCCTCTCTCTCTCTCTCTCCCGCTCTCTTTCTCACTGCTTTCACCGCGAAAATGTACAATTGCCGGACCCGCGATGCGCTCTTTCGTTGTTTCCACGTGCGGCCTTTTTTCCCTCTATTTTCTTTCGAGGACGTCTGACTGTCAGTGCATATTGAGTCCAGCCCGCGAGTGATTGGGCTCGAGGAAGATTGGCATTCCCGAAGCTGCGCGTGCGTTTATATTTGATAATAAATTTCACTACTTTGATCGCCGTAAAATAGAGAGAGAAAGATCCTCTTTCTGATTGAAACGTCGTGTCGTGTCACTCGAGTATCTTCAATTTCGTCCAGGCAACTCCGCCGGCCAGTTTAATAACCGTTAATGCGCGCGCCGCTCGATTTGACTGACACTGAAGGAGGAGGCACACAGAATCGAGGGCTCGAGTTTGGCAAATACAGTAACCGGTGTTCAGCAGACCGTGGCCGGGGTTCTTTTCCTCGATTCGTCCTTCTTCGGGCGGGGGGTTCGGGGCGAGGTTCGATTCCTGATTATTGGAAATCGATCACCGACGGCCCGTTAAGGACACGGTCTGGGAAGTCGATGCCCGTGCAGGGTACCGATGCAACAGTCCTGTATCCCTGCCGATACACACGATTCAGGCCCCGGGACGGTCGTTCACATTTAAATATCATCGCCCGTCGCGACGCTGTCTATTTGCCGCTGCTGAACTTTCGGCAATTCCGGACGCTTCGAAAAATCGCTGGTGATTGACATTTTGCCACTTGTTCCTAGGAACCTTGTCATTCGCGCTGCGACAGGTCAAACTTTATTGCTAACGCTCGTTTTGCAGGCTACGCCCGCGCAGTCGCAGAATTGGGCGTTAATCGAATAAATTCTTATTCGTTATTCTGTATACAAAATTTATTAAAATAAACATTTATTCGTTATTCTGGGATAGCTTCCATTTTATTCGCAAATCTCATTCGAAATTATTAAAATAAAAATTTATCCTCGAATAACCTCGTTTCATTCGAAATAAGATTTTCATCCGAACGATGCCCAACTCTGCGGAGTTAACAGTCCATCCATTTAAATATCTTCGTTACACAGTATATTCCCCGAGAAAACAGAAAGTACCGCAAGAAAGGAGATTTCATTGGCTATAATCGGACGATTCGTATGGTCCTCCACGTGCCCGTAAAGCGCAGAAGGAGAACATGGAATTAGCTTCCTTATGAGGCAATGCGTTCCCTTCGCAGGGAAAGATACGGACGGACAAGCTAGAAAATGGGCAGACTATTCTGGAGAATGATGCCACGGAGCAGAATGGAGGGGAGGAAAATTGAGCGGCGAGGGCGGTCGTTGTAAATTAAATTTGGTTGCGGAGGAAGTCATAACGACTGGCACGTGCCCCGCGGTCGTTACACGGTGCATGGGTGCGCGCGCCATAGGATTACGGAAAAATCTTCCAACGCACCGGCTGTGCTCGAGGGATTCTTTCCTTTTTCTTTTTTTCGTCAGGAAGCGTGGCTGCTACGTGATTCGAATGCGTCAAGTTCGTGTGCATCGAGGCAAAGCCAACGGAAGAGAGGGTCTAATTATAAGCTGATTATAAACCGCGCACGGATTTATTTCCCTCGTCGTCTGGCTAAAGCGTCTGTGCGACAATTTTTCAACCACAATGACTCATTCCTTGACACTCGTACGGGAGAGAAATTACCGAAATGGATTGAAGCAGAAATTTTCGTTGTTAAAGGTGAATCGTTAATAACGATTTCCGTTGATTATTATATTCGTTGATTGTGCTCCTGAATCTCGAATTGAAATGGTGCCACATATGGTGCAAGCCAGAGGCTGGATATAAAGACCCGATTAACTTCGAAAGCGACAGTGGCCCGGTTCTATACAGAGCCAGCTAGAGTCATCGAAAAAGAGGGAATTACGTAACGCGGCCCGGTAATATTTCAAAACGACCGAACGCTGCCTGCACATGTCCAAATATATTGCAAGGAAAAAGCAATTATATAACGCGACCGGAGGATATACGATTTTTCATTCGGTCAAATTAAAAGTGCAGCCCCGAGTGCATCATTTTTTGCCGGGGCCGTATACGCGGGCGCGCGCACTCGAAACACCACGGTGCCGATACAAACTTTAATTACTCGTATCGTTAATTAAATCCGTCTGCACACAGCGGACGTCAGTTGACCATCGGGAACTGGGGCCTTCGTATTTCATCGAGAGCTCATAATGCACGGGTAAATAATAAGGGACGGGACCGTTCCTTCCATCGTAAGTACAGTTTACACAATTTCCATCGTCGAGAGCGGCCAGCTGGAGGGGATGGATGGAGGAATAATACCATTTTTTTTTATCCCCTCCGCCGTTCGACCCTCGCGCGGCCACTGAAACCCTTTCGACTTCGATGCATTTCAACGAGGTTTGCCCCGAGATTGATGAATCGGAAAACAGTAGTTTAAACCGAGAGGAAAAACGCGGCGATTAACGCTTCGCGCAACCGTGCCGACCCGTGTACGTGTGCACACGCGCGCGCGCTCTCATCGAGGGTCGAACGCTCTGGCTGCCACCCTCTTTGTAATCGATTGCAGCTGAGCAAACGAAACCTCGAAATTAACGGGCTATTACGAATTTAAACGCTGTAATAACCGCCCACCGTGGAAACTACTCCCGGGCTCGTTCCCCTTTCCCGGCAATTATAGTTAAACCGAAATAAAATGGCCGATCGTTCCGCGTGCCGCCGTAAATCTACGCCGAGCCTTTTTTCCCTCTCGTCGCGCGAGCATGACTGTAATTTCCCATAAATAACGCGAAACACCCGATGGATTCCTGCGCGCGGTCACGTTTTAGCGTTCCGTAGGTGGACCGGTCGTTGTACGACCGGAAACAGGTGGTTAGGATAAAATTGCGGCCCCGGACACACGGTTTTTTCGCCGGCGATCTAATCAACGCGAAGTGACTTTAATCACGTCGTAGAATTACTTCGATGATAATTAGGGAAATTTCAATCAGTTCTACGGTTCTTTGGCACCTTGGAATTTCAGAACAAACAAAAAGCACATAGGTATGTTCGCTCCAGGTGAATGTGCTAGGGAAATTGGCCTTTCGAAATACATCTACACTCCGCAGGCTTCAGACATTGCGCAACGATTTAGAAGCAAGTGTGATAAGCTAATAGATAGAATATCTGTAACCTTTTAACTACGTTGCCCAAGACGCTTACCTATTTGTCACTTTTAATGAGAAGATACAAACGAGCTGGCTGATTAAGTGGGACAGCACTGGGGACATTCACTGCGCACCACTAAATTTCAATTGCGACGCCATTGTAAATATTGTAATCCATTGAAATGGCTGAAATAGATATTCGAGTGACCCCTATGCTGAAAAAAGCCACTCATCCCCGGGCCAACATTAACTGTCCATCCTTCTTTCACTATCACAATGACTATTCATCCCGAAGCAAGTCAACGTCCTCTTTTAATCACCCCAGTGCACTTAACCCCCGCTTCCAGAGAAGCCTGCCGCCCAGGCGCACGATTCCACGACCTTTTCGAGGAACCTCCTCCCTCGAGTACACTCGCCGATCCTCCGCGGGATACCGAATCCTCGTGTGTACGTGGAAGACCGGCCGCGGAAAAAAGGCCCCCTTTATTCGTTCCCCGAGGCGGGTTTATCGTCGCTATCGCGCGCACACTTGACCGAGCCGAGGAGAGAAAGAGAACGGTCTCGCGCGATGAGCCTCGATCATCAACGTGGCGCCAGCATGCAAACGAGCCGGGACTCAGCGGCTGACCGAGCGCCGAAAGAGAGAACAACAAGCAACGGCTTATTCCCAGCGAGACACGTGATGGCTGCTGATTGGTGTGCAAGACGTGTTCACTCGTCACAGCTAACGCAGACGGAAAATGCACGAAGGTGCTTGAGAAACCAGTCGACCACTGAGTGCCTCATCTGGAATAGGTGTGCTAGCTTAACACGATGCTCTACCGAGTTCTTCCTTACTGCACCTAAGCAGCTGGCATCGCGGGTCCCAGTTTAGCTACAAGCCTAAGATCCATCTAGATACTAACGAACGACTATACATATTGCTGAATAAGAGCGAAGAGTCGACTATGCAAGCAGAGATTCGATCATTCTGCGACCAGGGAACCCATCCGAAGGATCCTCTGCGTCCTCCGCGAACCAGTGGCCCGTTCCCCGTTTCCGGAGTCCATGCGGCACGTGGAGGGCTGTATTTTTAGAACGCCCATCCGATACGTCGGCCCACCACCGACAGGTGGATCGTTAACCGTGAACGTCGTCGCTTCGTTACTTCCCCTTCGTTTTTTCACGGTGCTTTCCTGCTTCATGGACGGTGACGAATGTCCTGGCTCACCGCGCCGAGTCGTCACCGTGTGCGGTATTTCTGAGGACCTCTGCCTCGTCGCGCGCGGAACAGAGCTTCGGAGCCTCGTCCTCGGCTTATTTACGACCCCGTGTGCCACGGCTGGCAAAGATTTTCGCCGAGTCCGATGCGCCGCGGTCTCGTAAAGAACGAGTTTATAAGCGGGTGATCCGTCGGGGCTTTTCATCGCTCGTTCACCTCGGGAATCGAATGCCGAGAGGGATGAGATCCCTCGGAGGGTGGGTTCGATCCGAGGAGCGGAACTAAAGTCGAAGGTATCGCCGATACGCTTTCCCGCCTCGAGCAGGGATTGTTAATAATAGGAGGGGCATAAATCAAAGTCCCATTCGCGTCTTTATTGCTCTATTAAATGGGACAGCTGGTGCCTGGCGTCGGTTCTCTCTTCAGCGCCGGCAGAGGAGACGGGAGAGAGTTTAAGGGAGGGCAGGGGGCTGGAATCAGCCCGGATAGCTTCCGCGATGGCGCATTTGTCTTGCAGCGGAGGATATATACCGGGGATGGTGTGAAAACCCGCGGTCTAGAAAGTTATGTCGATCCGTATCCGGCCAGGCGTATTGAGTTAATATCATTAATTTCCGTCAATGATTTCGCCGTCGTCGGCCCGCGTGTCGATTCCATTATGCCGTGGCTCCGTGGGGGGTTCAGGGTAGCGATCGAACCTTGTTTACATACAAATGCGTCCGGTTATATTGTGTCCCTCGAGCGGCTAACGCGGTTTCAAACTAATTCGCTGCTGGTAATTTTCTATTCGCACCGAACGCCGAAGTTAATTGGCCGATTCACTGCGACGAGATTCCCAGGCCTGACAAAGGAGAAACGAGTCGCAACGATTTTAATAACGTCACACCTCCGCGGTCACGGTATGCTGAATACCTTATCAAGACGAAATGTCCTTTATGGAACAGTCGCTTTCAATTTTCTATCAAAACTGACAAATAGATAAACGAATTTATTCGCGTAGAACACTCCTGCAATCTCGTCACTTTCTTGCCAGATCGCGCAGGCTAGACGCTCAACGCTCCACAGGCGTAATCCTTGAAACATCCAGGTCGATCGCAGCGGGAAGGCGAAACTTGATTTGCCCTGGTTCCACCGATAATCTGCACGCGTTCGCCGAAGCAGGAATCGCATCGGCACACGGTGCAAGCTGGTACAGCCGCGGTTCGTCGGTTGCCGCGCCCCATCGCTCAAACTCTGACGACCCACGACTTGCCTGGCATTTGTCGTTTGAAATTCATAACCGTCGAAAGGGTGCAACACGTGCCGCCGCTAGGGAAGTTACGCGACGCGTGCGTCGCCGGCCGACGGCTCTCCTACCGGGTTAATAACATTAATTTCCGTCAACGGGCTCCCGAACTGCAATTCTCCGGGACCTGGTGGGACGATACCGTGGCCGATCGAAACCTGTTTACATACAAATTCGCCCCGTAAAAGGCCAGCTGCGATGCCGAAATCCCGAACAGCGGTCGGCGCGGCGGCAGGCTAATTTTCGCGCAACAACGCGCCAGCCCCGTGGACAGTGGTCGTGACAAAAGGCGAAATTGCGGCCGACGAACTTCGCGTGGCCGGCCGATCGTAAATCGCCGCGACGAATAGTGCCCCGACCGTTGCAAAATGACGCGGAAAGTTTCGCGGTGCAGTTGCATAACGAACTCGGACGCGCAATAAATAGGCGCGATAACGCGCGCGGATTCGGCGAGCTTTGATCGATGACAGCGCCCAGCGACGACGATCCAGGACCTGGACGTCGCGGCAGCGAGGAGGAAGTGGAGAAACGCGTTTATTAGAAATATCGCGAGCTTTTCAACCGTTCGCGACAACGTTGCCGCTGGAATCGGCTACGCGATATGTATCGAGGAATGTTCCGCGTGGAAATTCCGAGCATCTGGAACCAGGCCAAGCATTTTTATTGCCACGAGCCTCTTCGACATTTCGTAGAGCGTACGCACGACGTCGCTGCGCAGCATGAATATCCCTGTCCTCGCCAATACGATTCTTCGAATTCTTTCGAGCTGACGACGGTACCGAGGCACCGCGCCGGAGAAGGTCGTCGCCTGACCACCGACCTCCGGCGTGAGTTACTCTCCGGCGGATAGTTTCACGGTGATTTCTACGCGAAGGAAGATTAAGGAGCAAGTTCGATTGCGATAACTGGGTCGCGGTCTGATCGTTTTAGCAATAGACGAACCGATCGAGCCCGCGGTTGGGCGGTGAAGAGAGCGGATCGAGGAAGGAGAGGAAATTCTATCGAGGCAGATGCAGCCGTGTTGAAGCAGAAACCGCGCGTACGAAGCACCGAAAATCTCCCACGGATCCGTCGATTTTGCGGAGTCGACGTTAGATATGCTTCAGGGAGCATCGCGAGCCTCGGGAAACCTTCGAACGAGCTTTTCTAAGCCGGCTGGATTCCCTTCGGGGCCGAGCTCTGTATCTGCCTCCCTCGTTGCGCTTTAACGATGATAATCTCGCTGGTAATTCGCGCACATGCGTTTCGACGTTAACTCGCCAACAGGCGTATAAAACGCCGATTCAAGATGATCGAGAAGTCGTCGGGAGCTGTCGCACGCTCCTTGGGTAAAGTTCTTGAAAAATCGTCTTCAGAGCTTCGACACGACGTGAATCAGCGAAGATGGATGACGAATGCCCGTGGAAAGCAGATCTTCACGGACTAGGCGGAATAATTTCGCGACTACGGGGCAAGAAAGGGAGCCGTGATGGCCCGTGGTGCACGAGAGCACGTTTCTTGCCATGAGAATCCGGCGGATCGAATCCGCGCGAAATCCGCTCGATCACGAGCCTCTTCCATCTCATCGTGATTCGGCCGATCTCGCATAAATCGAGTCACGGATCGGCATCGTGGCCCCGCAACGGACTTACAACGCCGTTGGATAAAGAACGGAGACAAAGGGGGCACGCCACGAATTAATCAGTCGGCCCTCTTCCAAACGCATCGGTGGTACAGAAATGACAGTTTAATAATAAACCGATGAATGAGGACGTCAGCCGGGGAGCAATTAAAATTCAGCCACTTCAAACGTGACTCCCTTCGAAGCACGTATGTTTAACCCTTAACTGGTATCTTGGGGTCGCTGATGACCCCGGGCACGCAAAGTTCGCTGCAAAATTTTTGGTTGTCTAAGCTTGTAAACTGTTTCTCTAATTAATTTTATAATAATAGTTTAACTTTCTAGGTTTCTATTATTTTACACATTACCTAAGAACAAAATATTCATAGAGGTTGATTCAGGGCCGACTTTACAAATTTCTGTGTCCTTTTTTATTTGGGGTCTGCCGCGACCCCAGTATACCAGCCACGTTTGCCAAAAACAGTATACCAGTTAAGGGTTAAAGTATTAGAGAGAGAGAGGAAGACAGCATAATCGTAACGTGAAATTTATTTAACCACTGGCTGGCGCAGCATTGGCAACAATAACGACGTACAGACTTGTCAGCATTGGCACGGCTAGCTTCGCATATATTACACTGGACGAGAGTGTGCGAACTTGTGTAGCTGACTCTGTACACCCTGCATGCAGGAACCTATCGTAGCTCGATAGGAGCTCATGCTAAATGCATCACGGCAGTCAAAGTTTTAAACACGCCGCGCCGAGGAATTCCCTTTCCTGGGCATGTCGAATCGCCGAGCAGTCCGTTCATAATGCGCCGCAGCTGAAACGACGACCCGGGGGACCGGGTTTAAAGGGTCGCGTCTATCCCATTGTCGGGGGCCTAGTTTCGTACCGGGGGAGCCCGGGCACCCTGACTTTCCGGGCCCCGGTGGGCCTCTTGAGCGGCGAAAGAAGAGGGGAGTGCAGTTTCGTCGCAGTCGCTCGATGCGAGAGCCCACGCTCGCTCGGTTTATTCGAAGAGACTGCGATTTGCGCCAACCTCGAGTGGTCCTCTCCACGGGACGTCCTATTATCGTTCCCCTTTCCGTCCTCCCTCTCTACCCTTCACCTTTTTTTCCGCGACTCCCTGCGTCGGCTAAGTGGATTATCAGGGATATCCGTTTGATCTCTCGGCCGAAAGGACGGCTCGGATAAACTTCCGTGTGCCTCACGGGCCCGTGCAGGTGCAGCGGATAAGTTCTTTCGTTCGCGACAGTCGGAGACGGCGAGTATTGAATTTTTCAGAGGCTTCCTCTCGTATCCAGCGCCGAATCTAGTATTCGCCTTTGGGGCCGCGATATTTTCGTTATCGAGATTCCGCGGCCTCTGTTGCGCGTGTATAATGCTCGCGACAGATATCGTTCAAACTTCTACGCGCACCTCGCGCGGCGAATTAAATTTGCCTAAGTAGTTGGTAGTTTACTACTCTGCGAACTAACTTTATCGACTAGAACACGGTGAATGACGGATGTACGCAGTACCGTGATTGACTCGAGTGGTGCGTATCTGAGTTCTGCTGAGTAGCTACAGTGACTCGCATTGATATTCGGACACTTTTTAAAATCGCATAACTTTTTTAGAATTGGTCTAAACAACTTGAGTTGGCTGTACTTCCGAAAACCGGTCAAACCCAATTCGACTGAAATTCTGCAAATAACTTCATTTTATCTAAAAACAATGTTTGCGAGAAGCGTTTTCTGCGACTCGAAAGTTAAGATCCAAATTTTACGAAAAATGTATATTACCATTTTAGTGTCACTCCCTGCAATTTTGAAAACTTCCATCTTTCGATTCGACTGAAGTTCAGAAAATAGGTTTCTTTTACTCAAAAGTAATATTTGCGAGAAAGATTTTGGCGACTTGAAAAGTTAGACCTTAAATTTTACGATTAAGGTTTTACTACTGTAATGTCACTTTCTGCATCACCGACACAGCGTAGGATGAGATTATAGCATAGCGGGAATGCTGAACCAAAATCGTTCCAAGAGCTGTTTACATTACTAACACTTGAAATGTGACTACGTTACACTCAAACTCTCCACGTTTTCTCTTTGCATTCAGCAAAAGATACAGAGGTAATTGTGCATAAAAGGATACACTTTACAGATTTTCTTTAATCACTTTACCTTGTTCCCCCTTCTTAACAATATTTCTGTTGACTTACACCGACACAACGCATTCCACTTTCCAACTTGTCCCGGGTATTAGTATTGGTTGGGGCTAGACCGGCGCGGGGGGCGCGCGCCCGCTCGCGGGCGCGTAAAGCATCGTGTCGAACCGATGTGTAAAAACGACCAGAGGTGATCGATTTTACCAATTATTACAAGATATAAAATGTGTATACACGGGGAACTAATAAAGAGAATGTACTATATATACTGTTGTAATTTTATTTTAGGCAGTGTCGGTAACGTTGGAAATGACACTGAAATGGTAAAACATTTTGATCTAAATTTTGGGTCTTAACTTTGGAGTCGCAAAAAATCCTTCTCGTAAACATCGTCTTTATGCAAAATAAAACTATCTTCAAAATTATAGCTAAATCGGGTTTGACCGGTTTTCGGAAGTTTCGCCCTTGAGTTTTTTTTTTGAGAAGCTAGAAGGATTAGTTTGCTAACTGACGCGTTTCGTCGTTTTGAAAAAAATGTATTTGGTTGGAATAGCGAAAAGAACAGTAAAGGTCGATTTTTAAACTTTTTTTTGTGAGCTTGTAATGAAAATTAAAAAAAAAACCGTTTGTAGATTGCAGTAAGTTGTATACGTGCCTAAAATTTCATGAAAATCGGTTAGCGTTGCTCGATGCGAGAAAACCGATGCGAGAATCGCGAAAATTCCCGAAATCAGCGATTCTCGAGAATCGCGAAAATTCCCGAAATCAGCGATTCTCGACCTTATTCTGCGATCTTTAAACGTTTGTAGCTCGGAGCAACGTTAACCGATTTTCATGAAATTTTAGGCACGTATACAACTTACTGCAAGAATGAACGGAAACCTAGTTAATGATATATTAGTAATTCGCTTAAGCCGTAACAAAATTATAGATAATTGAATTTCTTAACAATATTTCTTGAAAATAAATTCTTAATATGCAGTATTCTGTAAGCGTAATATCTACTTATTTCAATTCCTATAAAACCGATGCGAGAATCAATTCCAGAACCGTTTTAGAACCGATATAGAACCGAAAAAATAACGGTTCTAGAACCGTTATAACCGATATAATATCGGTTCTATAACCGTAACCGAAATCGATATACTCAGAAATTTCGGTTCCTTATATCAGTTATTCAGAATATCGGTTCTTCATAACTGTTTCATTCAGAACCGATATATAACTGTTTGAAACAGTTATTTTCGGAACCGTTTCAATCCCTGCTTCTGATATACAGCTGATACTGACACATTCTAAGTCATACTACCACAAGCTACTGAGTCAGAGACTAACCGACTGTTAGAATGCGTCAGTATCATTCATTGTGGATGGTCATGATTTCGGACTTTTGTCCCGCTAGACCATCTCACTTGGCGGTCTGGTCAGTACGTCCTGTCTTCTTTTCTTTTATTAATTTTCCGTATTAAGTTAAGCCTAGGTTGAGTTATCGTCTTAGCTTAAGTTGAAAAGCAGTCCCTGACTGAACTTCGCCTTTGCTTGTCTTTGTTTACTTTCTTTTCGTTGTTTTCCGCTTGTGTTGTGCAATAAAGACGTTTAATAACAACAATAATAATAATACAGACCACTGTGCGCCGAGTGGAAACGCTCTGGAATTTGACAAGGAAACTTCGCGTTAACAGTGTTCTAATAAGACTCGGTACCTAAATGAATTTGTGACTTCACGGTGAAAGTGAAATTGTCACAGCGTACCAAGGCTTGTGCGTTAAACTCCCTGCGGGTAATCGCGTCCACGGTAGCTTCTTCCCCGTTGACACGATTGCTCCCTCCACTTACTCCCCATATTCACCCGCGCGATATTTCAGTGCCCGGAGCCAGAAGGTGGTATCGATTTAACTCGTTCCTCCTCGTCTCAAATTCCCCCTGGCTCGCTGTTAGCGTAGCGCCGTGGTCCCTCGAGTCGCTCGTCGGGACGCGGATCGCAGGCGACGATGACGCCAACGACTTACGTAGTCGAGAAGGAGAAGCCGCCGGTGAGTTGCCGCGAGGTCTGCTCCACCAGCGGCAACGATGACTTCCTTCGCGAGGGTTTCGATTCAATGGGGTCGCGATGATCCGACAATGGAGCCGAGAGTTTGGTCGAGGGAAAGAACTGCCATAAGGGGGCTTCTGGAGGGATCTCCAAGCGAAATAACGAGTCACGCTCGCCTCGGTGGCACGATCCACCGGTGGCGAGTCTCTGGAAGGGTGAAGAGACGAACGAGTGGAGAACAGAAGGACGAATGGTGGGGTGGGGGGAGGGGCAGGAGTTAAGGCGTTCGTCGGAGAAAAGGATAGGGGTGGGAGAGGAGCCAAAAAAAAAAGAGGAGACGTGTGACAATCTTATTGTCGTTTCTGGATCCGCAGAAAAGTCGTTTCTCCACCGGGCACATCCAACAATGAGACCCTTCTTTCTCCTATCCATCCTTCTCCGCCGCCACTTTCGCCTCGTTTATTTTTCTATCCCCTCTGTGCTCGGTTCGCTCGCCCCGTCCGTCAGAGTCCCTCGACGCGCAAGAAGCAGTTAAAGCGATTAAAGTCCCCGAAAGCTCGGCGAGAGGCGAAGCGCGATAGAAAGCCTTGCGAGTTCTTTGCTGGCTCCCTCCCCTTTTTCTACCTCTGCCAACGTCTTCACTGTGGGGGCTGGGATATTGCGACTCGCGCTTGGAATTGCCCCGAGCAATTGCACCGGAATCTAACTTCCATTGGGACTTATTATTTGAACAGGAGCAGCGGCGTTTCGATCGCTTAACGCTCCTCCGAGCCCCCAATTCGCCCTGCCCACCTTTTCGTGTTCTCTGGATCGATGTCACGCTATCGAACAAGATCGATGGACCGTGAAAGAGTTTCGCTTCCTGAATCCACGCAAGCTGTGTGGAAACGGAGCTACTCGTGTACACACCCTTTCAATCAGAACGTGCTTCAGAAGCAGAAGACTTCGCGTTCCCATGAATAACAATCGCGGCACGGCTGATCCGCCCGAAAGCCACTTCACGAAATCTCAATGAACTCGCGGGGCAACGAGGCGTGCTCAAGGTCGCGCGCGCTAATAATCCCCTGCCTCCCCCGATCGTCTCGTGGGTGAAACCTAAGCACGCCAAGGGTCAAGGATTAAATCTCGCGTCGTGGCTCACAGCGAAATCTCCGAACCGGAAGAGCAATTACTACTGATTGACCTGCTCGCTTGGTGCTCGCCACCCGAACCGTGTAACGGGATTAATAAAGGTCTCCGGCGTTTATAATCCGGCCGCAGGGGCGAGGGTGGGCGCTCCTCGTGATGGCAGGGGGGAATCGGAGCACGTGCTTTTCGAAACTTACCGCCCAGGTCCTCGCGAGCTTCATTTTTACCGGCGCTAATTGCTCGTGCAACCACGCCACGGTAAATTAAGAAGCGCTGTTCATCGAGAACGTTTTCTCGGCTAATGCTCTTAGCGCCGGGCTAATTGGGCGCGCGAGACAATGCTCCCGGCGTCCCGGCTCCGACATGCGAACGAAAATGCCGTTTAACGAATCGTTCGAGGTAGCTACCCGAGCGAAGGGTACCGAACGGAATCGATAAAACGCGACGTGTTGGTGGGCTTCGCGTGTTTTCAGCGAGGAACACACGCCAGCAGTGTTAAATGTATAATGCGACGGAAGGAAAATATTCTGACCATTCGACAGACACTACGCGACGTGTAGTTTACCACAATTCCAGGGGGTGACAAACGTACCGATCGCGATAAGACGTCAAATTGGACGTTAATACGCGATGCCAGATTTGAGGAAAGAGAGGGACGCTTAAAAAAAGGCCGCGTGTTCGCGAGGATCAAACGATCTGCCCTGGCTAAAACCGTCGATCTATAATCACAGGACGCGGGAACTCTTTTTTTTTCTCTTCCTCCTTTCGTTTCCGTTCCTTTTTAATCGCCGTCGCAGCTCGCTCCCCGAGATTTCCGAGAACGGCGCGGTAATTGGACCGGATCGTAGTCACAAAGTCGATAACCGGGCGTAATTGAATCCGTAAGCAGACTGTCGATCAACGGGAGTCCCCGAGAACGTCGACAGCCCCCCGGTTCGGAACGGTTCAATGGAGGAGCGCTTTAGTTTTGCAGCTGGCAGCAAAGAAAGATGAAAGTTCGCCTCCCCGTTTTCCCGTTCTACGGCCACTAGCCGCCCCCGTTCACGGTAATTTTTCGTTTAATCGCGCACGCTAGCGTCACCCTCCCCGGAAATGTCCTACTGTATGACGTATAATAGGGGGACGGAGAACGGGGCGGAAAGGGGATCCAGCCGCGTGATCCTCGCTGCGAGATAAAATTGTGCTGGCCACAAAGGGAGCCAACCGGCGGCCTTTATGCCCGCGCTTGCAAACATTGAAAAAGATACGTCTTCATTCTCCGGAACAAATGCTCGTCGTTCGGGTGCCTCGCAAGCGGGCGCGCGCGCCCGTCAGGTACTCGCGGCCTTTGCCCGCTCTGCCAAATACGTGGACGGTTCTCGCGATTCCTTTTTTTCCCATCGAATTTCCGCGCGTCCGCTCGAATTTCCGCCTCGATGGCGGCGTTTTTCCGTGGAATTTAACGTCGACGTTTGCTGCTTCCCTTTGTGCGCTGGTCCCCCCTATCTTTGGACAAGTAACGTGACGAGAATTTGAACATTTGTAGATCGCGTGGCGTTAAAAGATGCGGGAAATGATAGTTCCAGTAAGATTCATAAACGCGAACAGTGTGTTCGTGGGGATTTAATCTGTGGAGTAACAATTCAGCATACTTCTTTTGCGATTTGCGTCTTATCAGTTAGGGGAGCCTCTGAGTTTTTTGCCCCACGACTATACCGATATAGCAACTCAGTTGAACATGACGGCACTGGAAGTTCGCAGGACAACCAGCGATCTTGTATTCCTGTACAATTTAATTAATGGCCACTAAAGTGTCCGAGCCAGCTAGGAAGCGTGAATTTTTATGTCGCAGGGAGGGTTCTTCGTCAGAGCCCTCTATTCTATGCAAGACGGTACAGGACCGATATTGGTCATCTGGATTCAGTTACTCGGAGTTGTAATTGCTTCGACAAACTTACTAGCGACTCTCACTCTTTTGACCTTTTCTCTGGATTCATCAGAACATCAGTATTTAGGTATCTTGTAGGCGCTAAGGGATGACACTACTTTGTACACTTTGTATATATGTATATATTTGTAAGCGTAATCAACGTTAAGTGCAACGACTTGTAACCTAGTAGTAAGTTTTTTTTATTGCTTCTTATGTTTGTAATAATTGTATTTAAAGGGTTATACCCGTTAATAATAATAATAATAATAATAATAACAATGGTCTTCGGATTGAATCGCGAAGATCATTCAATGTTGGAAGAAACCCGCAGGTTCCTGCTGGACCGAGTCCATCCCCTCGGTTGACATTATCTCGATCGCGTGATGCCTGGAGATTTCTTTTCGCAGGCCGCACATAATGTGGGGCACGCGTATGGGGGATCGAGGCTGGGTGCTTTGTGGCCTCGTAGCGAGATAAAACTGCCTCGCGATACAACGATCCTCCATTCCGCGACCTCCGAGTAGAGAATCTCGGTGTAAAGGGGTCCAACGGCTGAGGGAGAGTGGTGCTGTCTCGGTTCCTCTTTCCCCTTTCGCGATTCTTCCCCGGCTGGCTCGTCGTCGGTGAGCACAGGAGAGACGAATGAAAACGTTCGCCCGTACAGAATAATTCATTGTCCTCCTGAAACCGGCGGTGCTTCACGCTTGTTTGGGGAGCGGATTCATCTCGTTCGAGCCTCGGTGATCCTCGACGAAGGCAAGCCGAAGCGTACGGATAATCCCGCGGTGGCTGCGTCTACGGTTTGTTTTGAATTCTTAAAACGCAGCACCATGCCCGAGCTTTATTGTTCCCCTTGCTCGCCCCCTGGGGACCAGAAATGGGTGCTCTTCCTCCACCCACTCCCCTCCTAGGATTCGAAATTGATTCCACGTTTCTGCGAATGGTTCGGTCGCGAAAACCGCGGCGAGCCGAGTGTACATTCGGAAACGGGAACAAGGAAGAATCGCCTCTCTGATGCTCGGTTGAACAATCGGAAGAGGAACAACTGTGGTAACAATGCAACTGTTCTTGGGGCAAACTGAATGTTACGTTATATAACCCGTGTGTACTGAGGACGATTTTATGTAGAGCTAAATGCCGTGCTTCAGTCGGATTGCGGCGAGCACAGTTGAGAGTTTGGAGTTTAGAAAACGGCAGGTAGTAAATGTGGTACGAGGAGGCCGAGGGAAATAAGGTAAGCGTCCCAATTAGCGACCCAGTCCCAACTATCGACACAGCCGCATGATAGGCTATTAACGAGTAACTACAATAAATACTTTTAATACGTAAATATGTTAGAACGTGCGCGTAGATCTTATAAGATCGCTAATTGGAACATTTACCTTAGTGGCGGATAAGCAAAGGTGATTTATCACGTGTTTAGTCTGACTAAACCCAGAAAAGTAAATCTATCGATAACCTTGCTCAGCTGATTTGCATCGTCCAACCAAACGCGTACTTACTTTCGGAAGCCCACCAACTAACTGGTTCAATTCGACAGTGTCGAATATTCCCCCGCACGCACTTCATCAAACTCCCACGATCGGCCGTAAGAGAGAAGGAAACGAAGCTAGGTAATAATAAAGAAAAACGTAGGCAGGAGCGCAGAGGGCCACGGGAAAAGTAGACAATGAACGACCGGGCAGGGTAAAAGGGAATATGAGAGTGAAATGGAATACGAAATGAAGGGAGGCTTCTTGTGTCCACGTTCTACTGTCCGTCAAGGTGGTGGTTACCACCTCGTTCCCACTCTACAGGCCAGAGAGAGCGCCCACCTTTTGGTCATATATACCATCCTTTTCGTTTCATCCACACCACACGGGTTACCCCCTTCTTTCCCTCCCCCGCGACCGCCTTTCGACCCTCCACGGCACGCGTTGTATGTCCGGCCCGGTCCCTTTACTTTCACGTTTTTGTATGCGGGGCGAGCAGCCCCCGCCGCACGGTGGCCACTGCTCGAAAGGGGGAAGATGAGGAGTTGAAGGGCAGGGAGGAGGCGGAGGGTGGCAGGGAGGTGGGCGAGAGAGAAAATCCTCAAAAGGCACAAAGGACGCCCGCATGCATTAAAGGGTAACAATTCCTTCACGACAGAGGCCGATTCTACGTGTCCGACGTTTGAAAATTCGTCTGCCGGTGGCCACGCGACCCCAACGACTTTTTTTTTCCGTCCCTTCAACGGCGGATAATGTTTTATCCAACATGGCGCGCGTTTAGGCGCACGGGCGCGGACCTGCATGCTAATTTCACGCTAGACCCGGTCCCTTTGTTCCTCATTCCCCCCGAGAGTGACGAATGACAGGGTGCCTGGCCGAGGCGGGGATGAGAAATCGCGTACCCGTTGCGAGGATAGGTATCCTTCTAAACAGGACTGTTCCGTCGCTGATTCGACCGTGAAGCGCGTGTTTTCACGAGCGCCCAGATTACTGGGCTTTTCCCTCCGTTCACTGAGACCCGTGTGGTGTAAGAAGCTTCCCACGGAATAGGGAGCAAAACCGTAAAACGAGGGAGAAGCGAGTTCGCTATCAGGGAGAAACGAAATGTACTGGGAAATCCAGCGGAAGCTCCCTTATCCGCAACGCCGAGTTAAACTCTAGAAAATCGCTGCAAGACGCTAATTGACGCTAGGCGCCCTCCTGATGACCGCTCCAAGATTCCGAAATCCGAAAGTTCGCTTCGCGATTTATACCTACTCGTTATCCACCGAGGAACAATTTCCTGTTCGAGTTTACCGAAGATTACTAATCGCGGGCAGGCGAACTTAATACGAAACTTCTTAACAGGGTGAGCACCGATCACCCTCGTCGATCTACGTTCCAGGTGATTAACGATTTTTCCACTCGATGGAGAACTCTCATCAGGTGTTTAATAATACCTGGGGCGCTCCTTCGGGTTGTAACGGTTCTTTACACAGAGTTTTACAGTTCCTGTTATCGTCGAATCTTCCAGGACAAACGAATGCTCGAGCGCGAGGCGCACGCACGACTGTGCCTTGAATTGATTGCAGCTTACGGGTAACGTTTAGAGGCCGTATCCGCGTGGACGACGACGACCGGCTCTATAAAGTCGCCACGGCGGAAATTATAACTCGGACGCCGCGGCGGGCCGCGTAAAACGCCCCCTTTTACGAAATAATTTACCAGCTGGACTCGTTAGCGGAGTATTCAGAGTGAGACGCGAAGGAAGAGCCTTGTTAGCCACGCGTACTCGCTCCTTCTCTCCCTTCCTCCCGCTTTCTGCCCGCTTCGGGCGGTCCACGATTTTTCGGCGAAACGGGAACCGCCGGGCGACCGTCTCCAGCCGTCGCGATCCCCTTTTATACCGTCTAATTGATGCACCGCGATTTGCATAACGTCGCCCGGTCGCGCCGAGCTGTTGACACCTTCGAGAAATTTTAATGTGCCCCTCGGTGTATATTCGTTGATAAAGTATGCAATATCTTCGCGGTTTTACTCGCGGCTAATAAAGGCGTTGGTTTCTTTCCCAGCGAGACGCATACTTCCACTTTGGTGCCCTCTGGCTTTAACGACCGAGGAGTGTAGGATCTTCGAAAGTGTGCTCACCGAACTGGGAGGGGATGAATCTGCGACGTCGTGGAGAACGTACCCATGTTTTGTGCAGGATCAGTTGGAAACTGAAGCGTCTTATTTTAATAAGTCAGGGTATTCATGCCCTGTTAAATTCAAAGGAAATCGTATTTCTATTCCATAGGGGTGGGCAAATTAAGGATAGAGCTATTCCACGTCAAAACGAATAGGTGACAAATTTAGTTTCACCGATTATCTTCAAAATTACAGCATTTGTCGATAGCCTTGCAAAAACGTAGTATACTGAATTTCAACGGCCTATGTCAAATAGTTTCCGAAATATTTAATCTTAAAGTTTCGAAAATTCAAACAAAATCGGCTGACGCGTCATCCCTTAAATTAAATTGTAATATCTCGGTCATTTTTTAAGATAATGCCACCGTCTGGGGTTCATTTTAAAGCTGAAGGAATGCTTTCTCAAAACGTATATAGAATATTTTGTTTATTGCTAATAAACTTAACAGTAATCGATGTCAAAGTGTTAAATCGCGATTTGACGTCGTTCGCGTGCGTGCGGACTGACCATGGGAACCGTGCAATTCCTAGCGGTGTGCACTATCGTAAGTTTTATTTTTTTATTAACTGTTCCCAAAATTTCTCTATTTTTTTGAGAAAGGCATTTATTACTTGAAGACTTAACGAATCGAATGGTATTTTTTTTTCAAGCCGGACCGTGGGTGGGAACGACGTGAAATCGCGATTTAAAACTTTGACATCGATTACTGTTAAGTTTATTGACAATAAACAAAATATTCTATATACAATTTGAGAAAGCATTCCTTCAACTTTAAAATGAACCCAAGACGGTAGCATTTCTTCAAAAATGACCGAGATATTACAATTTAATTTAAGGGATGACGCGTCAGCCGATTTTGTTTGAACTTTCGAAACTTTAACATTAAATATTTCGAAAACTATTTCACATAGGCCGTTGAAATTTAGTATACTTTGTTTTTGCAGGGTTATCGACAAATGCTGTAATTTTGAAGAGAATCGGTGATACTAAATCTCCCACTTATCCGTTTTGACGTAGAATAGCTCGATAGAGGTGCAAAGATGTCGGGCATTGCAGGGTTTCACGAGCGTTTTGTAGGAAACAAAGTGTTTAACCGTGACGCATTTTCATTCCGCGATCGTTCAAATTTTACGGTCGATCCCCGCCCCGAGGGTAGGTTGCAGCGCGTTCGAGCGCGGACAGCCGCTCTAACTTCGAAAGCGGCAGCTTGGCTAAAAGCTTTCCGCAATTTTCGAAACGATTATGATTTCGCGAATGGTAATGAGGTCAGGACCCGAACGCATTACGCCCGGCCAGCCGCGGCAATTCCCGCTTCGAAGTCACGACAGTTTAATTAATTTATTGACCGGACTTTTCTCGTTACTGGCAAGTCCGTCGCGCGGCTCGGACTGTTTAGCAAACACGAATGCGCACGTTCCCAAGTAATTACCCTGCGCGTCTTGATTTACGATTATGCCGCCGCGACTCCGCGTCTGCATTTCTCAAGCATCTCCTAATCTTGCTCGCGTGAGTCGAAGGGAGTGGAAATTCGAGACCGATGCCTCCCTGATTGGCTAGAGATCCGAGTTGAACTGTTTTATTTCCACGGATAACTCTCTTTCAGGATTCCCAGTCGTCACGGTTGGTTTCACCTCGCGGCAAGCTCGTCCAATATTGCCCGTTCGTATGACTCGACTGTTTAACGCGTAAAGTGAATAGTGATTTAGTGGCGTCGTAACGAAGTTGGTGCAAAGGGAACGGCAGACGCGCCTTCGGAATAACTGTTTGTGTTTCGCGTCTTTTGAAGACCTGAGGCGAGGCTCGCGTTACTATATGTTTGTAAATGGAAAGAACTGGATATCAAACTACTTGGTATGCTTGTTTTTCAGGGTCAAGTTAAATTGTTTGACCAGAGTCCCAGCCCTCTAAGCTCAGGGTCAATACCGAAGCATCGTGCCAAGTTCGATGCTGAGCCTTCGAGGCCCTGTCCAACCTCTTTCGCGGCTGCAGTAGTCGAACGCTGGCCAAAGAAACGCGATGTACGCGATCGGCGATGCGTCTTCCCGCAGAATCGCTGCTCGGACGATGAATTCCTCTCGTTCGTCTCTCGCGGGTCATTCGAGTTGGAGCATTTCAATTCCGCGTCCCGTTCGGGCGAGGAACTTCCACGACGAGAGGAGGACGTAGCTGGCAACGAAAGGCAAAGGTGACAAGGCAGACAGAGAGGGAGGAGTAGAGAATTGGAGGACGAAAGGAGAGGAGAAAGTGTCGCGGATAAACGATCTAGATAGCGGACTTTATGGTTCCGCGGGATTACGGGTCCATTGCATAAATTGCAGTGGCAGGTATAACGTAAAACTAATACGCCGGTTCTTCGAGTTCTGGCGGAGTGTTCGCAGCGGCGAGGAACGAGCGTGGATCGTATGGGGTTGGCAATCGAAGGTAGGCCGCGGGGAAAGGGAAGAAAGAACGAGGAGAGGTAGAGACAACGCGAGGGCGAGTGGTTCGAGAACGCTTGGGAATAGTAAATTTTCGTTGCAACGCGGCATCGTTATTAGCATACAAGTATTTAGAATGAGTTATTGGCCGGTCCGCTTATCCCCCAGGGTGGATATATTCGGTGCAGCCTCTCCGCCGGCTCTCTCCCGTGTCAGGTGTATTTCTCAGGAGGTAGGCATTATGTCCTGCATATTTTATCTCTCCGTTGTCCCCGTGTTCCCAGGACGCTCGCCTTCGCGGAGCGGGACGAAAGGAGACGGAGCTAGAATAGAGGGGATCAACCGTGGCATCGTTTAAAATTGAAGCGGGACGCGCGATAAGGGTGCAACCTGCATCGTGTGCTTGTCGAATCGCGACGTTTCTTCATTCTATCTTGCTCTCGCGCGATATCGAGGCACTCCGCGTCTCTCTTCCCCCCTGGCACTCGCGTTAAGTCTAAGCCATTCAGATTTATGATCGGTTTAGCCGGGCCGAAGGATCGATTCTGCGGCTCGTATAAAGAATCGCTGGCCGGGCATTATAGCGCAACAACGCCAGTTAGAGGCAGCGTTGCTTAAAACCGGCCCTGACAAATGGCCCTGGCCCGCAGAAATCGCCGCTAATCGTTGCGCCCGCGACCAGCCACCCCCTTTCCCTTGGCGATATCCGACGATTAAACCACTCTTGCGGTCGCCCCGCGGGCACCGAGCCCCGGCATTCTTACTTTATTAAGCGAGAGTTATGCGCGGACCTCGTCCCAGATCTCGACGTCGAGGGACAATAACGGTCAGGACTCTCGGGGAGAATCAGCCTAACGAGGGGAATAAAAAGTCAGACGTCTCACTCGCTTCTCCAGCGACATCGACGACCCTCGGAGGCCTTCGATTGCTGCGATCGTACCCAATTCTACCAAAACCACCCTTACCGGTGACTCGAATAAGCCGCAACGAGACGAATAGGTACCGTAAAATGGGGGAACATTGGCAGGTTTTTCATACATTTTGTTGTATAATGTAAAAATTAAAATGTTTACAGTTGCTTTAAGTATCCTATCATAACATTGCATGTTTCGCGATTGTACTACGAGTGTTAAAATGCATAAAATTTTTGTCATTTTCTTCTTTAATACATGTTAAATACCAGCCGGTACGGAGTAACATTGGCACATTGTATAAATAGCAGTGACAGGTTAAGTTTTACTACTCTGAAGTCAGTAAAGACTGGTTCAGGCACGTCCAGTAGTTTAGTCGATTAGCAAATAATTTAATCATTTTTCGTGTGTGGATATTAAAATTTAGTCGAGTAGTTTAATAAAACAATCGTAAATTACTAAATTACTCGCTACTCGACTAAATTACTGGACCTGTCGGTTCCAACCTTTAGATACATTGACACTTAAATTTGTTTATTTTATTTTATTTTTTACATCTCAACTAAAATCTAATCGTCATCCAGACAGACTGGTCATTCATAAGAAATTGTTTCGGTTCCTCGATTACAAGTTCCGCAGACCCACTGACGACACGTTATGCATTGCACCCAGTCGGGTCCTTTATATGTTTCCCATTTACAAAAACATATTTTGCAGACATTATCATCTATTAAATTAATAGTTCTATTTATAATGTCATGCAAGCCAGATGTAGATGGTATAGAAATGTTGATGTCTTCGAGGTGTGACGATTCCCTACTAATAAGTGCCTTTCCTGGGATTATTTTTTGTTTTTTAAGTAACGGTTATTTACTCCTTTTTTATCGAGATATTTTTTTACTTTCATGTCAAATCGGTTTAAAGGATAACCCCATGTAGCCACCGCCAACATTGTATTTACTATAACTTTTTCTTCATCAGTGCTTAAAGTAGTTGGATGCCCCACGCGCTTGGTACAAGAACGTTTCAAATGGTTTTGAATAGTACCTCTACTTATATTATATTTTTTACTAGCTTGCTGTTGAGAAATTCCAGTTCTAACATCAGCTAAAGCTTTATCAAGATCGGAGTCTATAAATGCTTTCTATAAATCTAGGCATTATTGCGATCTAATGTTATTAATAATATAACGTATAACGTAACAAAGTTATCTATTTGACAGGCGATTATTGGATATCTAAACGCAAACGTTGAAACAATTGAGTACCTAAAATCTCGATCCCGAATGCGACTTTATATGCTCATGCGTATAGGTGCCAATGTAACCCCGGCATGTGCCAATGTTATCCCCTGCTGCCAATGTTCCCCCATTTTACGGTATTACCCCTTGTGCCTCTTTATTCTAGAATAATTAATTACAACACTAATAATTGAAACACGTCAGCCTTGTCTTTTAATTGTATCAGAAAATATGGGTCCATAGGGAGGAGATTATACTATAATCAATCAGACCGGTATGCCTTCTCCTAGCCAACTTTACGGAACAAGTGGCAGACATTCAGGAACTAAGCTCAAGGATCCTATTACACAGTTTCAGCAACGATCGATGCAAGTCACACAGAAGCCCCGGCGATAGAAACGAGAAGTGAACGCGGAGCGTACAAAAGCGGCGGAAAAGTTCCTTATTGGCAGGGGGCGGCCGTGTCGCAGGCCATTTCACTTTCCCGGCGCGAGGCGTATATCGTTCACGGTCAATTTCCGCGTGGATCGGGCCCGCGTGACGTTACCGAGTGGATCGGCGAGTGGCGGCTTCTTTCCTTCGGGCTCGTTTCCACGTCGCCGTCCAAACACGAAAACGAAACAGCAGGCGGCCTGTGGGCACGATGATGGCCCCGCGTCAACGGGAATATATCAGGCAGCTGCCGCGCCGACGAATTCAAAGGCGGTCGGGGGTCCCTGCACCTGATTGCCGGACATCCATCTACCCCACCAGCCAGAAGGTGTAGAAACTCCGCGGGAATTCGGCCCCCGCTAGCGAGCGTTTGTTCCGCAATGAGTACACGCGCATCACCGGCAGATACGTAATGGCTTTCTAATTGCGCCCATGCGCCGGCTGATTTCGCGCGGGACCGCGAAATCAGGAGACACCCAGGGAGAAAGGTAAGCGGGAGAAAGGCGAGGGTCGGGGATGATGAATAGAAAGTCCAGGGTGACTCGTGTCGCCCGCGAGCAAATTAATGGGAAAATCGGCACCGACGCTGCGCGATAGAATCGACGTGTCGATTCGATAGCGGCTTTTCGTAGCTGGATAGACAGGGGATGCTCCGTATAGCAAGTCTGAATTCACTGTGGGAGGTGACTGATCGTGTATAACCTTAGCTACGCTGCGCAGAGTTCTTAAACGGTGCGACACGAATCACCTACGCCTCGTAGAAATGGTTTTGTAAGGATTAGGCTCGGAAAGCGCGAGGGTGGAAAGCGAGCAGTGAAGTTGAAAGATTGCTATCTGACGGAATTGAAAGTTGCTCTACCTGTGTTGTAAATGTGATTTTAACTCGTTACGTGTACGGTTTCGCTGTTTAGATAAAAGGGACAGAAAGTCACTTTGCTTTCAATCCATTCTCCCGGCTCGTTCTTCTTACCGTGAATCAAGTGAACGGTGTTCATATTTCATAAATTGGATAATGCATCAGCCGCTCGTGGCCCCGAGTGATACATCCCTGCGAGACGGAGGAAATCTACGTCGGCAATTGTTGGCCCTCTCATCATCTCGAGCGACGGAGGAAGGAAATGTAGCCGAAAGAGAAGTTATGGCGGCCAGACTGCGAGGGGTGCTCTCGGCCGTCTCTCGCGCGGCCCCGAGAAACGCGAGATTTTTCGGAAATTGACCGTAAACGACTGGGTCAATTTACGCTCGTCTGGCGAAAGTGACGGCTCGGCTCGCTTCAATCGATTCGAGACGTTGGCCGCCCTTAAGGGGATGGCAGAAAAATGGGAATTTAAACGACCTCCGCCACGCGACGCTTTCTAGAATCTTAATTGGAGTGGAAGACAAAGGCGAGCCGTGCGCCCAAGAGGAAATTACGCTCGAATGTTCGAAGGCGTTTCAAAAACACCACTCCCTCCCCCCCCCCCTCCACCCCCCGCACAGTCGAATGGATATTCAGCGATTCAATTCGATTCACCGCCACTTTAAAAGATGACTGGTGGGAAACGTGATTGGCCGTCAATTTGCATCGATGATGTCGGGCAACTTTCGAAAATCGCTGGAAATGCGTAACAGGGGGTACTCCCGCTATTCATCGGAACGCGGTGAATTCCCTGGCAACGATTCGATCGCGTTCATTTCCGAGGAGTTAATATTCAAAATGAGCATTAACAGGGGGTTCAGGGCTACCGTTAATCTTCGATGGCATGTGGAACCACTCGCGCCGGTCGCTTTATCGCGCTCGCGTTAATTATGCAAATGAATAATTAGCATTTCGATTATTTCGACGACGCAACCTGCACCGACCGACAGATATTTATTGATACTCTCGGGCACGAGCTCATCTCCGTCCACTTCGGTGATCTTCCCGGCGTATCTTTTCGGCGGCGATCTGTTCGAGCATGCTCGCGAAACTGTCGCCGCGGTTATTAATAATAATCTAAACGCGATAAGCGAAGACGCGTGCTGCTTTCGACCGGTCGATTCGTCAGCGGGCAAACATGAACTCGTTGCAAGGTTCCTGAGAGCCTCCTTTCATAATAAAGACGCTACGAGGCGGGGTGAAAGGTCGCGCACACAGCACCGTTCATAATTATTCATACTGCTTTACGTGTGAACGAAAGCGACGATTGCATGTTTCGCTTTCGAGAGATATAGGTGTAGGTATATTACTTTTCATTCTTTCCCCTCATTCATGACAATTCACTCCAAAATTAACAGCCTCTGATTGGACTATGAACTTTAGGAAACGTATAGGTACATTTTTTGACGATCGGGCACGCGAAAAGTTAAACGAAATTCATGTAAAATAAATAGTGTATTATCTGATACATAGATGACATTGTTTTAAGTTTTCACTTATTAGTTAGAAGAAGATGGCGTATTGTTTAAAAGTTAACAATTAGTAAACAAGTGACTATTCAAAGCGACAAGCTTTATCGCCAAAAAAATGTGTCGCAATAAATTAGTCCTCGTTATAAGTTTTCCAAAGTTGCATGTAAAGGACCGTATTCAAAAACCCTATAAAAGTACCCAAAACGGATTTGCCTGAAGTTTTGCACATTAATAAATTGATATTCGGGTGATCGATTCCACCCCTTACATTTGCCGCAGGACCACAGGAAGGGGAGGGGTAGGGGGTCAAAGTGCGCTGGCCACCAAACGCATCGAAAGTCATAACTTTTAACTAAATCAACATATCGAGACGCGACTGGAGCCACAAAATCACAAAAACATCAAGCTTTCTAATGATATAAGTTCTATATATCATATATATTTTTTTAAACATATTTTACGCGTTTTTTCGGTTTGCTCGTGTGCAGAAAATTAAAAAAATTGCATTTCCCAAAAAAAGTATCGTCTGATTTTAATCAAAAACTCAGTATTTGCAGCTTATTTTGTGCCCTTTCAGGTGGTATGCGTCAAACCTTGGGGAAATGTTTCGTTTTTTAAATATTCAAAAGTTATGACTTTCGATGCGTTTGGTGGCCAGCGCACTTTGACCCCCTCCCCCTCCCCTTCCTGTGGTCCTGCGGCAAATGTAAGGGGTGGAATCGATCACCCGAATATCAATTTATTAATGTGCAAAACTTCAGGCAAATCCGTTCTGGGTACTTTTATAGGGTTTTTGAATACGGGCCTTTCGTGTAATCACATTGTTTTTCCTGTCTTATTTACTTCTTACGTGGTTTTTAAGAAGATTGTACATGCATTTACTTGGGCATTTATCTTTCAATTAATTTATACGTATAATCATATATTCGGCAAAAAATAGTATCGAGCAGTACACCTACTCATCTTTCGGTAATAAAGTTTTTAGTTCGAGGAACAATTACACGATTGAAGTGAAGTCGGAATATATTACCTTTCGCATAATGATGAATGGTACTGTACGGGATGCAAATCGACTTTGAATCAAGAGAATTCACCGACAGAATTTCCGACGGCCAGTCGATTCGCCGGAAAGTAGTTCCTCGAGGTACAAGGGTACCTAGGAATATTAATCGCCCGAATTGACCGCGGACTGGGGGCGGGGGGCCGCGATTCCACGAACCCGCGTCGATTGATCAACGAGAAGCGAATCGGCTCGACTGCAGAAATAAACTGTTAGTCTTATGAATATATTCATACCCGGTTCATCAATATTCAAAACCTACTTTCCTGACTGCGCTTAAATCCACTGAAATCGGATGTGCCCAAGCTCCGGGCCCTGACGGCCACCGACGATTCTCGGTTTCGCGACGTAAAAGTTTACGATCGCTCGATTACGTGTCCCGTCCGTGGCTGCGCGAGACAAATTCGCCTGCTTAAGCTCGACACGATGGATATCAATAATCGATCATGGGCCAGGATTTCACGATACGAAGCCGTCCGCGCGACGGCCCGCCTCGGGTCTCACTTGTTTGCTCCCGCGTCACGGCGTTCCCATCGAGCAGAGCGCTCTTCTAAACGATCGTCATTCGGCTGGATCGCTGGTCCACGAGCCCCTGCGAATTCGACATTCGCTTGGACCGTTTCCAATTCCGTTCGCGGCCCTTTCTCTTTCGTCTATCATTGCCTGTTGCGTCATTCCGCCTGGCTGTGGCACGCCAACGGCCCCCGAGACGTGAGAAGTATCCCCGAGGATCGTCGGAAGAACCGCCTGTGCTTCGCGAACCAGTCCGCATCCCGATTCGGCCGATCTACAGAAGCTACGGCAAATAGATCACTCCGCTAATGGATGGTCCCTAGCTCCTTCGCCCGATATTACCGTCTCCCCCTCGGCGAGCGCACCCCGGGCAGGAAATTAGCAAGTCTTAAGAGATCCCCTGTGTTAATCGTTGGGCTGATTTCTGCGGCGTCGCTTTCGGACAATTTGCCACGACGAAATTTCATTTGTTCCCTTTCGCGTGCCGGCACAGTCCCGCCGACCCCTTCGAGGGTCTCTTCTCGCTAATCCACCTTATTCTCTACTCCGTCCTCGGTCGCCCTCCTCCAGCGTCTCATTCCCTCTTCCAGGATACTCCTCGGGAACGGAGCTTAGCGGATTAATCGATGTTATCCGGCCCGCTCGGCCGAAAAACGTGAAAACGTCATCCTCTCGACTTGGACGGGGCGCGACGCCGCAGACTCGGCTGACGTTGAATGAGGAACGAAATCAGATCTCAGGCGACCGCCGCGCCGTCGGCACTCCAACAATAAGTCGGGATTAAGGGAGGATCGCCCCGACGCGGAATTCGGCCGATCAATGATACACTCCACGATCGAGATTACCTCCTTCTCTATGGGATTTCTCGCTCGTCTTGTTTACAGGAATCAAGGGGATTCGAGGAGCGAGTGGAACGCGCGATAGCGACGGGATTTAGTGGAGTGAACGATTGAATTTTCGGTGGGTGTACGCTTCGACGCGAGATAGTATTTTAAGTCTCCTGTCTATTGAGTAGTAATTTGCTGTCGAGGCTCCCACAGACCAACGCGAATATTCGCGGCGGCAACAGATCCGATTTTTTATACGTGGCAGCTTTATCTGATTCGCTGCCGCCGCGAATATTCGCATTGGTCCGTGGGAGCCTTTACTTAGGCGACTTTGATTCACCTGAATCGTAGCTCTTCAGTTTCGTCTCAATAAAATATGGTTGGCTCAAAGTGTGTTAATTTACACGCAGAAGAGCTTTGAATATTGAGCTTTGAATATCACCCACCCAAATTGCTTTCAATAATGAAGAATGGTAGATATCGAAGCAATATTCCCGTTCGATCTCTCTCTGTTTTTTTTTAACTGGTACCATAAGAGTGTTGTCGAGATTCTCGCACAGTTTCACGCAATTTCAGTGTGAGTTCCCTCAGCAATTAAATACGCTCCTGAGGATACGCTAAACGGAGCAGTTCACCTATCCGCGAGTGGCCCAGCGCCGGCCGTTCACGTGGCGTCGCTCGGATCTCCGCAACGTCACTTTTCGCGGGCGTCGCGTCGGAACGGGGGTGGGAAAACAGAAAGAGTTTTGAATGCTCACCTCAAATATCGCACCGCGTACTGCACAGACGTCGATCAGGCATAGACCGCGCACACACCGAACAGCACGTAAGAAATCATGGATCACAGCCGGGCTTCTTCCTCTCCTCTTCCCGCCTTTTCGGTGATAAATATAAAATACCCCACTCTGTTGGTCGAACACAACAAACGGCACTAAGGTCTACGAACGCGCGACTATTGACGGGGCAAACTAGACGAATGTATAATCCGCGGAAAAGAAAAGGAACGAAGAACCAACGGCCACACACGTCCAGTCACTGAGGGTAGAAAAAAAAAATAAGGGTGAATCACTTGATTATCTCTGCGCTGGCAGTGTCTGTCGGCTAGATGGTCCCGTTCGGAGCGAGGTCCCCATTGGGCACGAGGCACGTTTCGCGAGTCGAACGAGCGGCCCGAAAAACGGACAAACGTAGCATCCAAACACCGTACCGACACGGCGCCACGGCACTAACTGACAGGCTGACGAGAACCTCCAGTTGCTCGAAGGAGCGAAGCCACCAACGGGAGGGGAAGGGGGAGCGTATAGCGAGGCCCTCTCTGTCTCTCCCCGCAAGCGTACGGTCTGCTCGGGTTCAATCGCGCCGCGTTCTCCCTTCCCACGCGTTCTATTGCCACCTAGTGGCGGTCTGACAAACTCGTTGCTGGCTACGGGTCCTCCGCCTCCCCCTTGGCGAACGCTCCGACGGGTAGGGGGTGAAACGAGCACGTGGGGCTGCCCAAGGGAGGGAAGGTCCGTGGCGCGCGAACGGTGGGGGCGAGGCTCTGGGGGTGAGGTTGCAAAATATGTTGTAGAAATGGGGTGGCCGATGAATGCGGTCTCCCGTAGACTAGGGATTTTATTGATCTTTTTTCCACCCCACGCAACGAGGAGTGGGTGTGGGGGCCGCGTACACTCGCGCACGCTTAATTAAGCGGCCGGACTTACGTCGCCGTATATACACCTTCGTGCCTCGGACAGCGCGCGCGTACACTCCCACCCCCTCTCTCTCTCTTTCTCCTCCCTCCATCTCTCTTTTTCTCTCTGTTTCCGACGATCGACTCGGAATCCCGGTCGACGAGGCCGCGATCGATTTGCGGTAACTTGGAGCCATTGAAATTAAACGAGCCGGACCAGCTCGACCACCGACTACGAATGTTTCCTCCATTGAATTTCCAACTGTCACGCCTATCGCTAGGCTTCCCTGTTTCACGTTCCTCTGGTATCGCAGCCTTTTGTTCTAACCGTGTAACGAAAGGCGGATGCACAGGATACAGGAGGGCAGGGGTACATTGATCTGAAAGCTAGATGATGTACAAGATTCAGGCCACAGCCTGGCGAGAGGGGCACCTCAGGACTCTACGGAAGGTGTAGTGTGGAGTACGATTAATCGTCGGATATTTTAGTCGCGTGCAGCTTTTAAAACTAGCCAACATAAATGAATATAGAGCACAAAGTGAAGGGAGAGGGAAAATTTCTTCACCCCCTAAGCATTATTTGAAACGCTTATCTAGATAAAAATTTCGCCCATCCCTATCCCCGAGCCGTCATCATTCACGCGGATTTATCGGCGTCGTAGCCCTAAAAGCCCATAAAATCGCGAGAATCGTGAGATATTGTGTCTTGTCACTTTCGAGCTTCGGCTCGTTCGATCGCGAAGGGGGCAGCGAGAACCGTCCAGATTCGGATTAATGTTTACGGCACCCCAGAGTACACAGTGCTGAAATCCCTTCCCGCCAGCGGTGTATAAGAACCTGACGAGTATTAAGAATCGATACTCCCCGCGGAGACCCGCTTTATGACTTATCACCTTGCAGCTAAACGTATCTCACCGTGGCGATAGTTTCTGAGCGATAATTAACCCGACGCGGGCGTCGCGTCGAAACGATTTCACGGTAGCCCGCGTGGAACGATCCCGGGGAAAGTTTCGACTCCGATCGCGGATTCCGTTTCCGCGTCAATCACGAAATAAACGCGATTAATCGTTTCGGACAACTTTGTTCCCCCAAGTTCCCAATGCCACGGCGCGACGAGCCTTAAAGTGGATTTACTCGATCCGAATGTATTACCGGCTCAGAGGGGCCCGGGAGAAGCAGCTACTCAAAGAGTTCGTTGGCTGAAAGCGTGCGCTAATTAGCGATTCGATCAGGAGGCATCCGATGCCGGGAGACAACGTCGCCGCCTTCGCCGGATTCTCTTTGATCCCTCTTCAACTCCGTTTCATTCTCCCGCCCTCTTTGCTATCCTTTCGCAACGACTCCCGCTAGCGCGGACCTTTGCGCGCATATGTGGCGTGCACCAGGATACGAGAACAGTGCAAGATGCCCAAGCGCCGACGTAACAAAGCTTCAAAGGAGAAATTAACTAAACAGCAGTGCCAGGAGCCCTTTGGAGGTCGCAATTTCCCCCTCTGAAAATGTCGCCTGAACCCTGGGTATGAGCCTGAGGAAAGAACGGAGGAAGAAGTCCGAATCACGGGCCTATATAGAATCATGCATCCCGAGACGTGAACATCAGGTGCTCCAGGTCCACCTTAGAGTCAGGCATTAAGGGGTGGTTCTGGTCTAAATGTCGATTTTTTTTTATTTCAATTTTCGAATTTTCAATCTTTTAGGAATACGTGTTTAGAAGGGTTTGTTGGAATTCGTAAAATTCCCCAATTTATAGGCATTTGAGTAGCGGTAAATGCATGGGCAACAACACTCCGGCGCTCACGTAAAACTTCAAATGCGTTTTTCTCGAAACAGTGGGACCTGTATCTTCAAAAGTTATTATCCGATTCGACTGAAACTTTTTTTATTTTGAAGATTATTCTTTTGGCTAGGGGGAAGGGGGCTAAAAAATTACAAAATTTGAAAATTTATAATTTTCAAAGGCGATGAAAGGACAACAAATACAGGGAAAAGTGATTTCAAACTTGAAGTGTCGTTATTTTCTAAAAAAAATGTAATTCTTGTAATTTTTAGCCCCCCCCCCTAGCCAAAAGAATAATCTTCAAAATAAACAAGGTTTCAGTCGAATCGCATTATAACTTTTGGAGATAGAGGTCCCACCGATTTGGATCAATTTTTTGACGCCTTGACTTTAGCGACTCCCCAAGGCTGTCTGCAATGATGAATTATAAAACGAAAACTATATTTCTATAACCTAAGACATCCTTAATACAATGCAACAAGTCCCATTAAAATATATACAGTAGTTTTCCTTTAATTAATTCCTAAATATCACCTATTTTTTGGGGCTCTAGACCAGAACCTCCCCTTAAGGGACTATTTGGATTCAGGCATTGGGGGACTATAGACTTCCAAGCACCACAACCATGACCCTAGGACAGTACATTGGAGGACCCCGCGACATCGTGGTACCTTAACCAGCAACCCACGACCTAAGAAAGGCTCTCGAAGCCATGAACGGGGATTTTATTGGAAAACGGAAATCCGCTGTCGCGTGGGTGCCTCCAGCCGAAGGATTCGAATAAATTGCGCGCCTTACGGACGCCACGATCGCTGAAGAGTCTTCGAAGGAATTTTTTATGAAGCTGTCGCGTACATACGGCCGTCGAGGCGTGCGCTGCTCGCGCGACAAAGAACGTGTTTACGGTTAAATCTCGGCATTCACCGTGTTACACGCCCCGCCGCGGGATCACCAAGGCGTTTCGTTTCATCTCGCATGCAAATGGCCCCAGACACGTTCGGCAACTCCACTTACAGCGGCCGCGCTCCCTTTCTTCCAAGTTCCAGACGGGCGATCAGAAGATTTCTGCGATTCGGGTGGAATAGGGGTGATTTTTAATTACGAAAATCGCGTCGCTCGGGCACGCAGGATGCCGAAAAACATGTCCGGCGCTACGCAAGTGACGCGGCAACGTTATTTACATTATTCATTAAATACTTTCGCCATTTACATAAATACCCCGGCCCATCGCGATGCGTTACGATCCCGCGAAAAAATACGAACGAGCACTCTGTATGCAAACTACGAATTATTTGCGAGGCGGGCGCGGCTGCTTCGACCGATGAAATTTTTAGTGTAAACGCGTTTAAAGTGTCTGGTGTCAGGTGGCAGCTAACTATCGTATATCGTTGAACAATGACCAGCGCCCTGTTCGATTCCTCCAATTTCACAGCGACGCGATATATTTGTCTGTAGTTCGAAGAACGTTTATAGGACGAGTCCTGCCATTCTCCTCCTTCTACCAGGAAATAATGCCTGTAAGTGTAATAATAGCACAGAGAGTCGGTGATCGCAGACCCCAGTCCTTGTACGAACCACTTGTTATTTAAAATAAATCGATATTCCGCTCAATTGCGGGTAACATTATTGCAAACGAAGGACTGGTAATGTTGTCGCCAACCGAAACCTACTTCGATTTTAAATAAATTTTCCCAACTTCAGCAATCGGAGCAGCAGAAAAGGCGAACTCTGAAACGCATCATCTTCGTATACTAGGAGATGTTGTAAGAACTCGTGCCAACTACTTAAGCTTCACGCACCTCGTTTATATTATCTCACAAGAGAAGATCTCGAACCCGAAAATTCAGAAAATTCGTGAATATGTTGGGAATTTCCTCCTGATTACAACGCAATTTTTGTTTGCTGCCCAAATTCATTCGAAGGTGGTGAAATTAACCCCTGAAAATTCGGCTATTTTCCGATTTTGTGTTATAACTCGCGAACTGTAAGAGATAGAAACAAAGTTTCCAGACAAAAGTTACTTCTGTTAATTAGATCTATCATTTGGTAGAAAAAAAGTTACTTTACAGTTTACGAGTTATAGCACAAAATTGGAAAATAACCGGATTTTCAGTGATCAATTACACCCTCTTAGAGTGAATTTGTGCAGCAAACAAAAATTGCGTTGTAATCAGGAGGAAATTCCCTACGTATTCACAAAGTTTCAGAATTTTTTGAATTTCCGAGTTCGGGATGTTCCCTAGTCAGTTAAAAACAGGAGTAGAGGACGGGTTCGTATGCAACCCGTACCGGTCGCGGCTCTTTCCCTTACATCTCCTATACACACTTCTAGGTCTCGTTCAACCAACGTGAGAGCGAGTAATTTGAAACGCATCGATAAATCTCCATAAAAGCCGCGCCGCTTAATAATTCACGAGGCGTCCTTTCTTCGATCGTGGCTCGCGGCCCGCTTCGAGAACGGAGGTTACCTTCGGTACACGGGCAAATAATAACAGCTACCCCCAGGCTGAAATACCTTCGTACTCTTCCCCCAGGTGTATTCTAACGCCACCGGTTCACCTTGATTTGTATACCATCCTCAGCTCCCTCCGTGCCCCACACTGGCCGCTTCGTAACCTGTATTCAGCTGGCCATAATTTTCGTGAACCTCGGCCGAAATCACGACAACCCATCATCGCGCCGATCGCAGTCGGCCAGTGGGTACAGCGTCGAACGTGTACACCCCGAGAGGGTCCGTCTCCCGTTCTCTATCCGCCTCTCACCCTGTCTGCCCTCCTCGTGGCCATCCGCGAGCACGCTCTCGGAACAATTTGCTGGAACCAATAAACGAGACGCGTAACGAATGTCGAGAAGTATTTACGAACCTCGGTTGCACCCACGTCAGAAACAGCGGTCCACTTGGAGTTTCGCGGCGGGAACAGGGTCGGGTGTTTCGCTCGGCCACCCTTCGACCGCCCCACGGCGCGCGGAAACGAAACGAATCGGGATACGAACAATACGTTGCAGTTTCGACGCGGCCGGCAGCACCGACACGGGCGCACACGCACGTGCGTGCCCGCCAATCCATTATCCGAATTGGCTTATTGAAATTTCTCAGGGCTGACGGGGAACGGATGGAGATTCGCTCGCTCTGCTCCGCCACTTACCGAGCACAGCTCGTACGGATCCACCGCCGAAGGTGAAGGGTGCACGAGCACACCCTCCGCGGCTCCTGTGGCTAGGGGGTGCCAAAGTCCCGTCGAAGGAGGGAGTCACCGTTCGCCATTTAATCTCGTGACGTACGGTGCACATTTAATTATTGCACGCCTTTGAATGGCCCCGAGCGGGAAACGATCCTTGTCTATGCGTGCGGGGAGGATGCATGGAGCGAGATTAACGTTGATTCGATTAGTGGTGTCATGAGTGTGCACAGGGTGACAGCTTGTCTTCGACGTTGCGCTCGAAGATTGATGCTGCGACGAATGGGTTCTCCGGGTGACGCTCGTCACTATTTGATTGTAGAATGTTCGGTATGCTCGGGGTGGATTCCGACGGGAATATAAGTCGTCGTAAAATAAAGGAATAATGTCCGCTGTAGATTATTCATGTTCGTATCGGTGAATTCTTGTTTACTGACAGCAAGTATTCCGAACGAACTTTATATTTGTTTGGAATTTGGAGGAGCGCGTGTAGGTGACCGTAGTGGCTGCAGCGTTCGAGGTTAAACTCCCACGTCGGGGTCATTTGTTTCGATCAGGATGCGCACAAAGCCGGTGTTTTTTCACGGCATTCGAACGCCAGGCGCGCCGTGCAACGAGCCCACAAGCTTGCCATTTAAATTTGTGACTGACGTCAGTTCGCCCCGGCCACTGGTAAAATCATCCTCCGCTGTCGAAGGGTCTGCTACCGCGTACAGCGTCTGCTGCCAGTGCTGCTGCCTGAAAACTCACATAAATACACGGCTATTTGTTTGGTCGCTGCTAAGGAGAGAACCCAGCACACGACCAGACGCGCCGATGCCCCCAAGTTTACGTTCAAAACATACTTCTTCGAGGAAGATGAATTAGGGCCGTCCTTTAAGTACCCTGTAACTGAAACATACAAAGATGTAGAAGACACTCTCCAGAAGTGTTCCACAGAAAGTAGTCGACTCGCTTCCACGTAGACGTGATCTTAGAGACATAAATCCCCGCGAATTCCCTCCATCTTGGCTCTAATTCCCGCGACATCTGAAATATCCGGAAGCAAAGAAATCAGCCTTCAGCTTTCTGAGCAACCACCACTCAGCGACGGAGTTATGAAATACGGAATCCCAGGTAGTTTACTAAGTAGAGCTTCGTAGCATTTCAAACGATATCCTCCAGAAGCTAATCTCATTTCTAAATTCAAATTTCGAGCAAAGCCGGGAGATCGTTTCGAGAAGCGACGCGGATTCGAGCCAGTCGAGGGGCTGGAGGGGAGCCAGGACACGTGTTGTTTTTTACAGGGGAATCCGTGGCACCCCGTGTATCCAGCGCTCATAAATAATACCACTCTGTATATTTGAATACCCCTGACGGATCCCGCGTGCCACTTGGGAAAGCTCGACCGCCGTTTTACTACGTCGCGTGTACGCGCGCGCGCGCGCTCACTCACACCGCGCGCCCTTACTGTGCTCGCGCACGTTTATTTGTGCGCCCCACACTCGCAGAAGCTCCGAGGGAGCCGCGACATCCTCCTGGATTCTTCCCTTTTGTTTATGCGGTGCAATGTCAGATTTAATGCAACGGCTTCCCGGAGAGACGAGAAAAACGTCCGGTTCAAGAGTCAAGGGCCGTGGAGCGAGCAACGGCCGAGGGTGGAAGCAGAAGAGCGCGGAATTCGAAAATCCCGTTGCAAGGGCCAACGTCCACGGCGATAATTCACGCGGATGCCCCGCCGGGAGGAGCTTAGTCGCGCGTTTCACCTATCTCTAAGAGGCTGCCACTGAAAAACGCGTAATCCTGTTATTAATGAGAATCATACCTCGAACGAATACCCGGAGTTGTATTGTGGAGGGAGTGATAGATCGCAATTCGCTAATTTCCACAATTTCAATCGCGAAGAACTGTGGGGTGCGAATTTCGGCTACATCTGAATCGCAGTTATAGGAGACCTTGGAGCGGAGCATGAATAATGAAATTGTTTAAGGGGGAAAACTGAAAAAAAAAATTTCCGATTTTTTCGTTTTTGCATTTTATTAATGCTTGGCTTAAACGAGGAGGAAGAGAATGCAACTGATTTACATGATCTACTGTATGGCCCTGGAGTGGATGCACTTTAGTAAGTTCAAAAATTCCGTTGTTACTTCTCAAATAACTTCTGTCAAAACTTTAAACGCGATTATCCCGAAATTACATTTTTCAAACTGGGTGCATTGATAACTCAGTCAATTTTTATCGGATTCACTTTAAATTTTCAGGGAATATTCGTAATACAATTATTTTCAGTTGCACGTACCAGTTTTTTTGATCGAATAAGTCATTCAATAGTAGCATTGAAAAACATGTTGATTTTTTATACTATTTGGTCAAGATTTCTTCTCAAGTCCGCCATTTCTTCGAAAATGAATATTTTTTTAAATCCCTACGCGCAACCGAAGCTATTGTAATATACTTTAAGAAACCGTTCGAATTTTTCAATTCGGATCAAATCTTGGAAAGTTACACGTGCACCCGTTTTGTATTTTTTTTTCGCAGAGCCTAACGTTATCGTGTGCTGTGGCCATACTACCGAAAATTTTGTCAATCTGCGAGCATAAAATATTAGTTAAATATATGTACTTTCAGTTGGTAATAAAGATTTTTCGTAGAAAGTTACATTTCATTATAAAAGAATGTCTTGAAAATAGCCTTTATTTTCGACCGAACACAGTGGCTTCTCCCCCTTAAAGAAATTCTAGCGAGATCACTTGATTAAGGACGCTGTTCATCAAAACGTCCTGGTAATTGAAGAAACATGCGGCAATACACGGTGTAACATTACTCGCCATGCAACTGCCCGCGAGACACATAAAGCTATTCGTTGTTCATCCATTCACCGTGTAAGCAGTCGTTGCGCACAAAAGAATATGATCCTGGATGTACATTGTAGCGGGATGCTACACGACATTAAACACCATGGACTGATTTCTCTTCGTAATAGCTGCAAGATCGTATGGCCAATGGTCTACTTAAAATATTCGTAGCGCCCTTAAAATTGAATAAAACTGTAACATTTATAGAGTCAATTTTAAAAAACGCGTTTCTTTATCAATACTCTCGTAGGATATTCGTAAGCTTAAAGGGAGCAGAGTTATTCAAAGTGGCAAAACCGAGCGACTCACCCCCGTGTTTCTCTTTTCCAAGCCACTAGAGTGCAATAATACCGCGGATATTACATTCCATCGGTTTCTCGTAAGACAACCTGTTACATATTCTATCGAAAGAGCGTTATTCCCCGCATTACAAGAAACATTTGCCGTCATTCCTCCCCCGCGAAGACGTCGACACCACCGAAGAAAAGCGTTGCGCGGCGAGGATCCGAGGGGGGTGGCCCCGGGGCAGCCGAAATCATATTTCACGTCGGTCGATGCGAGATTAATAACGGCCAGACACGTTTCGATTTCCCAGAAGTACCTGTCGGCCCGCCCACGCCACGGCATTATATCCGCCGCGAGCTCGAAGAAAAGCGCAAGCAAGGGCTCGGCCTGCTCGGATGCTGCGGGCAGTCGAGCGGGGAAACAATCTGAGGATGGTTAATTACCGCCACGACGATGGAGGTTACACGAAACAAGGGTGAGGATGATTTTTCCACGGTGGAACGAATCTGCCATAAACAGGGTCGGCGGGCTAGTAGCGGGATGAAAAGAGTACCTCATTGTTCCGCGCCATTGTCTACGCCCTCGTGATTCGACCTTTCCTCCTTTGAGGTGACGTTTCCTCGTCGGCCAATTATATTCGCGTCTTTAATTAAAAACAATCAGCGCGCCGCATCTCCCTTTCGCGGAGATCGTAAACGGTCGAAGGAGTCTCGGGCGCGGCGTGCCTCCTCCTCGAGAGCCGTCGAGCCTGATTTTACCTCGTCTCTATTTGATAAGCCTGTCCCTCGAACTCCACTCGAATCCACGACGGGGAACGAGAACGCTACGAGTGCTCCTCCTTTCTTCTCAGAACGACCGAGGAGGAAAACCGCGTAATGAACGGTAGAAGAGTCAGGAGCGTCCTGGCCGTTGCAGGAATGGAAACGACCGGTGGCGGTCCGCCGGGGCAGTAAATCAAGTTTCCTTCGGCAGAAGGAAAGACCGGTGGAAGTGTCCGGGCAGTGTTTGGCTAAAGCGCAACGGGGCGCCGACCCCGGTGAAAAGCGGTGCGAACATAGGGGTAAGAAGGGGGCGGGTCTCGTTAGCCGTTGACAGGAAGGCGAGTATAGCTCATCGCCTCGAAAGGTCTTCCGGCACTGTGAAAACCACCGGCGCAAACACGTTCTGAATGCGGTCTCTGAACGATCGGTCGGTGGGCGTTCGCCGTTCCGCCGACAAAATGGGTGAAGCATCGACCGATCGGTCTGACCGCCAGACAGCCACGTGGCTGTGTTTCAAAAATTTCATCGCTGTCCGGTACACGTCTGCCTCCAGTCCCAACGATTTGCTCGATTACCCGCTGGCGATTCATTCGAGGGATGAAAATTACTGCAATAATATGGTTTTATTGTGGATCGAATTACCTATAGGTAGGAATCAAATGTTCTTCGCGAAGTGTTAACTAGGTATGCTCAGAAGGAAATGTGTTAGCTATCTCAGGGTTCACCTAACAAGGAACACTATTCAAATTGATGATGGAATCACGCAGATTTCTTTATATAGATCGAAAGTATTTGTCACAAAGGTCACAAAAATGCAAATTGAAGATGCTCCCAACAGTTGGTCTGACCCTGAATAATCAACAAAGGTAGAACAGGGGAAAAAAGAAAAATGAGGGAAAGAAAATGACAAATCTGTCAGTTCAAATTTAGATATCTCTGTTATATGAAAATACATTAGAGTAAATGAATGATAATTCATTAATGATAGATAATAATTAGAAAAAAATAATGCTAATAAATGATAATACTAATGATGTCAGTGACATGTTTAGACTATCTCGTTGATCAAGGTATGAAAGAAACAGTGTTCGCTTGTTGCAGTCATTGTGAAATTTACTATTGCTTCAATCACTTTTTTAAACCTTCTTGTCGACAAGATTATCATAAATGTAATGGTTAATATTACCCACTGTTGTGATTTCATTAGCATATCATTTATTATCATTAATTTTTTCTAATTAATATCTATCATTAATCTATTATCATTAATTTACTAGAATGTATTTTCATATAATAGAGATAATTAAATTTCAACACACGGATTTGTCGTTCTCTTTCCCTCATTTTTCTTCTTTCCCGGCTTCCACATTTGTCGATTTTTCAAGGTCAGACCAGCCTTTGGGAGCATCTTTAGTTTACATTTGTGTGACCATTGTGACATACACCTTCGATCTATATAAAAAAATCTGCGCCATTCCATCATCAATTGACTAGCGTTCCTTTGTAAGTTATTTTAGGTAACATTATTCTGTTACATTTATCGCTACTTGAGGCATCAACTTCCCAAACACATACAATTTTTAGTAAAGCGTTTAAGTATTCAGGAGCGAATCGAACGATCGGATATCGCAGTAGCGATAAGGAAACGAGTGCATAATACCCGCCGAGGAAACTGATTTTCAATCCGAGAACGAATATCGAAGATACCATCGATACAATGGGGCCGAGCTCTCCTTACGGGCGGCGTCCCCAAAGAAAATGGAGAAGGAAGACGGAATAAGAGGCTGATATCTCTGGACTTCGGTGGCTGGTATTCTGCCAGGCCTTCTTTCCCGGCGATCCAGCGAGAGTGGCGGAAGTCCAGTCTGGTAAGCCGAGGCGGGTGCACAGGCTGGGAGGGTGGAAAATCTATTCCACGGACGTTTGTCATGCCTGTTATTTTACCGGCGGTATGTGCCTGGGTCCTTTTTCACCCGTGGCCACGCGATAGCTTCTGGTTACCTCCGTTTCGGCATCGCGCCACAGTAGAACGAAACGAGCCAAACGCTGCGGACAGAGAAGGATCGGGAACGGCGAACGCTAAAAAGTTACCCCTTTCGGTGGACGTTCGACTCTCAAGGACGAGTGTAGTATCACCAGGGGGAAAAGTTGATAAGAAAACGGACGCGGCTAAGCGATCTCGCCGTAATTGTCTTGCAGACGAATTTTCGTCTCGTCGCGCGGACTGTTTAAGTTGCAGCCCTCCCTGACGAACGTTGGCTCAGTTACGACGTCTAATTATTAAATTGGCCCGTGGAAATAAAGGTAATTCGACGGCAGCCAGCGTGGAAGAAAGTTTTTTCCTGTCCTCGTTGAATTTCTTCGGAAATTTCCATGGTAATCAAATATTCCTCTTATGAATCTCGGATAACGTTGATAGTCTCCCCTGGACGATTCGTAAATTAAGGTAAGTTCCCTTAAGGGGTTACGCCACCCTGAGGCGCTCGAAACGGCACTAAACTGGACGATTTTTTTTTACTGATACTGTGAGGTTGAAAATTATTTATTTTCTTCTTATGGGTAGAGCATGTATTAGTGCATATATTGAATAAATACTGTACAAAAATATTAAAAAATGACCGAGTTATTTGTTCTCCCGCGAAGCTCGTCCGCCGTTACACGCGTGACTAACCTAACAAATTATAACGAACATGTTCGTCTGAAATCAAAAACCCGATGATTTTCGTGTTCCTTAATAAAATACCTACGATGTAGCATAGGGATTTGAGAAAAAAAATTATTGCACAAATGAGAGCAAAGTGAAAAGAATTATACATTTTTCACATGAAAAAACGAATTTAAACCATTAATTATATACGAATGGGGTATAGGATGGAGAAACTGATATGCTATATCGTAGATAATACCATTAAGAATATGCGTGCCAAGTTTGAACTCAATCGGACAAATAGTTTTGGAGATATTTGATAGGTCATCTTTGAAAATGTAGTTTCGAGAAAAACGCAAAAGAAGAAAAGTAGATTCTTTATCGCATGTTGAAGTGTAAATATTTAATGTTTAGTAAAATACTTCATTTGGGGCAAAATCGGGTACTCATACTTTCTATGGCGTAAATTTCTTATAGCAGCTGATTTATAATCTTCAAAAAATCCCATATTAATCTTGATTATATGTATAGATCACGGATGGGCTCATGAGATTTACACAAATATTGAGGAGGGCGACGAGACCTTTATTTGTGATTTTTGTGCACTAGATAAATTAAAATAAATTTATGTACAAATTAACATTAGTAATTAACATTATCTTTCCGTATGGTTTCTGAAATAATAGTAATAATGGTTTTACAATTATATCATATTTTATGCGTTTTTTAATAGGTACCCCATATTACCTACACCTATAGGATAAACCCGGGTAGGTACTTGCATACTTCTAAGAAAACTTGTTTTCCTGTGAGTCAAATAATTTTTTCAAAATACGAACTCTCATTTTCTGATTCTGCAAGGTCCAATTAAGATTTCCAGCGGTGTCCAAAGTTTATTTTACCGTCTGACTTTATGCTAGCAGGGAAAATACATTAGGCACCCGGTTATGCCCCACTTTCCCCTACAATGTATTGGAGTAATTTCTTGCTCCCTTTTCTACTTTCAATTTCCAATGTTACGCCCGCTAAGTGTAGCAGTATAGAAGCTTAGAAGTCACTACGTAAAACGAGAATTGCGTGAAATTTGTTAAAAAGCTTCCGGTCACTAGGCAGCCAGCGAGGATCGGTGGAGGAACAAGGGGCGGCCTGGTGCTCGCAAACGAGAACACGGTGGGCACAATTGTAAACGGTGTAAACGACGCCCGACGGTCCTTCGAAGCGATCCCGCCGCTACGCCTTGTCCCAAATTAGTTGCAGACGTTTCATTTATAATGCCGCCGCCATTATGCCGGGTCGAGCACAATAGCATTGTGGCGTCGAGCTCTCTCGCCCTCGACGCTCGCGTACCGCCTGCAACCCACGAACAACCATCTGAAATGCCAGCCCTGCATGCTAGGTCCTGCTCGATGGATACATGTATTCGTTTCCGCGAGAGTGTAAGCGCGTACGTGTGCCTGGCAGCGCACGTGTAACCACGAATATTGGCCGTGAAAATTTCAACGTTTCCACCGCTTTTAATCCGACGCCCGCTCCGGTGGTCCCCCGTTAATAGTCATGAGAAGCGATTTTCCACGAATGAATCATCCCTCTCGAACCGTTGGCGGCTGACTTTCCGGCTTACGGATTTTTCGGCCACCCGTCAAAGAGATATTAGCGCGATTAGGGGATGAAGGCAGTCTTTATTGTCGGAGGTATCGCGCTGTGAGCCGTTGGCACTTTTGTTTGACTCGGGGGATAGTTCAATTACTGTCGGTCTTGGTGCCTTTTGAAAATAAGGGGCACGTGTGGAGTGACGTACCTCAGACACGAATTAGGAAACAAAGGAAGAATAAAATAAACAGTGGATTCAATAATGAATTTCGTGATACCTTATGAAAGCGAAATCTAGCGATTTCTTTCTCAGTGCCACCAAATATTTCCCGGTCGCTCGCGAGAATCGAATATAAATCATATACAATTACTTCAGAAGCAACGATATCAAATTTTCACGACTCCTTTCGAAATTATAAGCCGCCCCGGCGCGAAAACGGCGCGATACCCGTAGCTAATAAATAGAATCGCGCCCCGTGTGATTTAAATTTCGCACGTGTCCGAAAAAAGCTATTTTCCCCTCGCAGACAAACTCGAGATACCCGCGACGCTTCATTTTATCACGCTCGGCCGTGGTCACCGGCGGCCCATATCGGCGCACCGTTCAGGAATTCCTGGACACACCCCGCCGTTTAAGGGCGACCGAACTTCCGGATGCCTGTGCGACACGTTTTTTCCGTTCTCCCCCGCACCCTCCGTCGACGACGACGCTGCACCGTCCCGTAAATCATGCGGCAAGGTCTGTGCGCGAAGCCGCGTCTCGGGAAATCTCTTCCGACAGCCTTGGTCCGGGGGAAGGGGGGGTGGGGCCCAATTAAAATACCCACGTTGGTCGAAAAACTCGTGGAACCTGGCCCCCCTCTGTGCCGCGTCCCTCAGCCAGTGATGCGCGAACTTTGCAAGAGCGTTGATAAATCTCATCCGGCCCGTGACAGATCTCTGCAAAAAAATTCGGCAGCACGTGTGCGCTCGCGTAGCCCGGCTGCCTGCGCGGCATTTCTGAGAATCATTAACGTTGTCGGTGCTCGGATCGTTGAATCTAATTAATCGGACGACGAGGCGCACGATCGGACGCGGTTGCGTGCGCGTATGCGTGCCACGATTCGCGTTAACCCTCGATCGAGGAGGGCGCAGCCGTAATCGGGCGCGCGGACGGAATCCTTCCGCGCCGCGTCCACGCGATTATAATTTCCAGGGGTATCCTCCGTGTTTCCAATGTGCACGCACGTCCTACCCGTGTTTTTCGGGAAATAACGAGCGCACGCCTCTCGCGATAATGCGACGCGAAATTTTGCCTCTTCCTTTTTGCCTGGCCGACGCGGCGCGGCGCGATCTCTCTTTTTTTTTTTCCCCTGTACAGCGCAGTAAAACATTTGGTGAAATATCGTGGCACGCTGCGGTTATTAAAAAAAAGGCCGTTGATTCTCGTTGCTGGCTGTTTTAGGGGAGTTGGAGCTCCTGATAAGGGAATGCTTTCGTGATCGATGGTGCAGACTCTACCTACTACTGTGTATCTACAAAAATTCTTCAACTTCTTTACGTTTGAATTTGGTATTACACTTTTGCATTTTAGTGGGAGAACCGAGTGGCGTAATGTAGGGGTAAGGGTACGTTTATGTTGGAGCTAGGAAAGAAACTAAAAGAGCGTCGAACGGACGCTTTTATCGTTGGTCATCTCTTAGAAAACGTAGATCTGTTCGTTGCTCCAATATAAACACTTCCATTATAAAACAATATAATGTATTTCGACGCTTCGCTCGTATCGTTGCTCTGATCGTTTATCGCAGCTCGATCATAAAAGTACCCTAAGATGGGATAGTTGATCAGCGGGGATACATGATCGCATCAGTTTTTTCATTAATACATTGGCAATTTGTGCCTGCTGTCACGCTATCGTGGTAATGTTTGCATTGCCGCAACACTTCACGTTGCAGTTTTCTTTTGGGAGTATAGAATAATGTTGGCAGAAGCTTCGATCTTATTTGCAGCCAAAAAGTTAATATTTCGGTCTGCTTGTTCTTCCTCCTTTTCGAATAAATGTTGCATTTTCAACGATTTGAAATGTATTCAATAAAACCAGCAATTTTTGGTCTATTAATGCTATTTATTGATTGAGCTAAATATTTAAGGTAAGTTTCAGTTTTCATCTGTTTCAAATCGAGTGCATTGAGGGATACTTGATCAGTGTGTGAGGTGGGATACTTGAACAGCTGAAAATGCCCCAAAAAGAACCATAGAACGGCGAAGGAAACAGAAAAATACGAGAAAGAAAGTGAGAAGGAAAATATTTTCTTCGTCATCATTTTAATCAGATGATATCTAAGTGAAATCTCTTTTAATAATGCATTTATGTTGTTTTATGTCATAGAGTTTAATTCTTCGGTTTCCTTTTTTCAGTAATTCTTTCAAGTTAGTTATAGTTTACTTTCTTTTTATGATATTCCTTTCATTTCATGTTATTAACGAAGATAATAAATGTTTTTTAGAAAGTTAATGTGTTATTTACTCTTAAAGTTCACTGATCAAGTCTCCCTAATCTTCTTATCAAGTCTCCTCTTCAGGGGATACTTGTGCATAACGTCACTGCCAGAAACTGTTGAAATTCAGTCATTAAAATTAGTTTTCAGCTCTCAAATTTGTACAAGTACATTGAGAATACTCTAAGAATCACAACTTACGTAGTTAAATACAAACAAAGCAAACCATTATTATTATTATTATTATTATTATTGAAAATTAAACGGGCATTGCCCAATACAAAGCACAGTTACAACGACGTGATAGGATTTTCCTGACACAATAGTCTGAAGAGCTTCCAACTGAAAGAGGAACTACTACAGGAAAAGAAGTCGACATAGTCTACATAGGAGCTAGCACTGAACATTAAGCGATTCATTGGATCAAGTGACCCATATTTAGATTTGAATTTGCGGTATACGAAAGGTGGCCTTTTTCTGACACATCTGGTAGGAGCATATAGATCAACGAGTTCCAGTAGGGCAGAACAATTAATTTCACTCTTTATGATCTTAAAACGAAAGGTCATGTCCGTTACAGTTCTGCGCGCAGAAAGCGTTGTCACATTAAGTTTAACAAGTATCGATGCAAAATCATGATCCCAGACAAGCCTGTGAATGTGTAATTTATATTCTGCAAACCTCAGAAACCTATGTTGCACCCTTTCCAGTTGAGTATTGTATTTAATTGTATTCGGAGACCATATAATGGACGCATACTCTAAATGAGGCCTAACTAAGGATGTGTACAATAACGTCAAAGTACTTACATTTACAAAGTCAGCAGAGAAACGATTCATGAGACCCAAAGTCTTCAAGGCTTTGTTAGTAATCACTGAATAGCGTTTGGAAAAATCTAGCGTGGATGTAAAATGAACCCCAAGGTCCTTAATTTCATTTAGGCATTATTATTATTTTAATAAAAAAGCAAAACTGTGATCAACTATCCCACCTTTCCCCTACGTATATTTCAAGTAGCGATGCAACATCGAAGCTGATCCTGTCTTTCCTCCTATCGCAACGTCAATTTAATTCGCAAATGGATAACGAGTAATCGCTGGAATAAATTCTCCTAAGAGGTTTCACACACGCGCGCGAATTGTACGAGTTGTACGGGACAAACAAATCGCGAGAACACGTCGATGTAGACGCGCACATTAATTTTACCCGTGAAAAGAGGTGTACGTAACGACATTTCATTAGGACGCACTCCACGTTTCATTCAGCGCCGCTGTTTCGTCGAGAGCGCGAAATAACGACGCGGATCGCGCAGGTGTAGTCCCGGTTAAACGCGTAAACCACCGCCGACAATGGCGTTCCTCTTTTTATTTAAACAACTTTTACAAGCAGCCACTTTCACGGCACGGCCACGCTAAAATGCTTCATTTGTATTTATCTGAAAATCCCTTTGTCACTTTTACTATCGCGGAGTGGATACACGGCCGACGGTGCAGCGGTAATATCGGACATCAGGGAGAACGAGTCGCGTTCCAGCCAGCGTTTTACACCAAGCATCGCATACGAGCTTTCAAAACGGCTTTCGTGACGGCAGGAATAGAATTTCGCGTGAGTTCTTTCACGTCGCGTGACGTTAACATTTATTAATGTCGTACTGTTCAATTCAATTATGGGGGGGGGGGGACAGTTTTGCTTTTACCGCTGTTATAGTATTTTCTGAGAGATTTTCTAATTTCGAATTGAATCTCGTAGGTTCGTCTCTACCTGTTCAATTTGATTCAATCTAGCCACGTTCAGAATATTACACTATTTCTAAGTTTAATTCAGAAAACGCCGCTCAGATTACCCCAAACGATTTCTTATCGTAGGTATTGGTTCACCTGCCCCGATTACAAGTCGCTGTTATCATATCTCGGGTCATTGTCTCTCGAGGAAGTGCGATTAGTCGTCGAGTTGGTTTACGTGTTTTACTCTGTTAAAGCGATTGAAATTCCATACCCCCGATAAGAATTGGACGAAAGAATTTCAACTGCGTGCAATACGTGTTATCAAGAACCTCGCGAAAGTGCATTGGATTTGACAGACTCGTACGACTATTCCTTGCATTCGCATTTGGAAGAGGATTTTTTCTCTCTACAAACACTCCGTAATCAAGCCAGCGCGTAATCGGGAGCCCTCGGTCGCCAGTGCCTGATTAAAAAATTTATCGCGGACCCACTCCTCGCGTCAACGATAACACTAATTTGCTGTTCACCTCCGAGACTGCTTTTCCACAGGCAGAGTTGAAGAAAAAAAGGGAGCACACGGGGGAGGCAGCCCCTCGCTCGCAGCCACGCTCGCCTCGTCAGTGGAGGCCACGGTTTCGCTGGCGGTTTAAAAGCACGCGGAGTGGGTTCTCGCGGTGGGAAGTCGGCGTCGAAAAGAGAAACGCCTGGGCGACGGGATAAAGACGCCGTGGAAAACGACGGTGCAGGAAAAACGACGTGACTCGGAGAGGTAGGAAATAGATACGGAAAGGGGAGGGAGCGGGGGCCGCGAGGGCAGGGAACGAGGTCGCCGTAGGAAAAAGGACGATCCCCGAGTATATTCAGACACGCGATTCTTGCTTACCGAAGGATTTGCAAAGTCAGGCAGAAAACGCGGCTGCCTCGGTAGGTAGCTCACTTTGAAAAAAGACACAGACCGGATAGGTGGATAGAGGGATAGAGCGGCGGCGAGGGGCTGGAACGCAAAACGAGAGGCACGAGGACGAAAATCTACGAGCACGCCGGAAGAAGAAGTTCAACCAGGGAGAGGAAAAGAAACGCTCTCTGGAATGCGAACGGTAATCGCCGGGGTGGAACGGAAAAGGACGAGAGTATCGCCGAGTGGGCGCAAGAGGAGCAGAGCGACTAACACCTGCTGCCGTGGGGATAGATATCCAGCGGAAGGAAAAAAAAAAACGACACTCAATGATTTTAAGAATGCCATGTATCTTCCCCGGCGAACCAGATTATTTAGTCGTTTAGTGTTGAGGACAGCGATAGGGGCTGGCTTCGGACATGACTTCTGTTTTTTTTTTTAGGGTTCCGAGAGCTTATAGCCAGAACGACTCTAATCGGAAGATTCTAATCGGGATGCTTAGGGCTGGAGAGTTCTCTTCCTACCTCTCGATAACGATTGATGCATCTGCGGAGGCGATGACAAACTGCACGATCCATTTGACCGCGGGAGGTATTCCATTCCTAATCGTTCAGGTTTCGTTCGTTTCTACTCAGGCCACGCAGGATGTACACGCGAGTATCGGCGGCTTCGAGGAAACCGTAGAATCGACATCCGAGAAGAGCGAGGTAAGGAAAGCGTGGTCGAGGGGTAAAGAACGAGTAGAGACGTAGAAACCGGGACTAACTGCGAGAAGGAGGAAGGAATATCGCGAGGTTTGCGTGCACGGCGGAAAGAGACGGGAACAAGGGAGCGGGGATAAAAAGAGGGAGAGAAGGCGAGCAGCTTTTCCACGAGGAAGAGGGGTGCGCCAAGGCGAGAATTACGAGGCTCAGGTGCACGCGGGTACATTATTAAAAAACAGGAAACCTCATCATTTTCGCTGGCTCTCGTAAAGATATTAAATGGAGACTTTATGTTGCCGGTGTTCGTCGCGTGTGCCGCGTTGTTGCTCACGCGTTTGCACGTTCGTATAAACGAACAACCGCTGTGCGTGCGTCTGTGTTCGTGAGTTCCAAGCACAAGGCACAGTTGTGCCCGCGCAAAAGCTGCGAGCGTGTACGCGTAGATCGTCGTACAGGGATTTCCGTTTCGTGTCTCGCGCGACACACGCGCGAGTAAAACGCACACGCAGAGGCGTGCGTAATCGCGATAAGTGACGCACGCGCCGCGTGTAGGGCCCTTCGCGGACCAGAGTCGCATATAGAACCAGCCTGAAGGAAGTGCATACTACATCGATTCCTGCACTTCCGTTCTTTGTTCGCGCGCGTACAACCCCGCGGCGGGTTTCTACTTTATGCAACGCCACCGTCAGCCCGATTATCCCGAGTCAATCTACATGGCGTTCGCTACAGGCGTACCCCTGACCGTTCAGCGCTTCTAAGAGCGTCTATCCGATGTAATGTTTCAAGTTCCCGGCCGCGCTCTTTGGGGCCGAGATATTTTCCTGGTGACTTATGGGATTTAGCCTTTACTAGCGGACAAAAAAGTTACCACCTTTTTTATTCGTTCTATTTTTGTTATTTTTTAGCATACGTTTGGAACTGCGGTGTGTTTAATATGCATATTCTGATGGAGAATTTAAAGCCGTATAAAACCTAGCTAAAGTTGAATTTATTTAACTGACAAATAGAAGTGTTATATGACATTGAACGGGGTAACACATTTTTGGGGCCGACAAAGAAGTTACCACGTTTAGTAACCTTTTAGATTGCCCTAAAAGCAAAAGGTGCCCCGCAAAATATTAGACTTTTTTATTAATGTTCAAAAGTGGTAACTTTTTGTTGGTTTTAAAACTGTGTTTAATGTTATGTAGGGTTTTTGTTTGTTAGTTAATGTCTTGTTTAATGTTATGTAGGGTTTTTGTTTGTTAGTTAATTAAATTCAACTGTGACTGGGTATTATACAGCTTTTAATTCTCTTTCTGAATATGCATATTAGGCACATACTGCAGTTTTGAGTTGATATGGAAAAGTAATAGAAGTAGCGTGGTTCGAAAAAGTGGTACCTTTTTGGTCGGCTACTGTACCTACCTCGAAGAATTTTATACTTCCGAGCCTGATGAATTTTGCAAGTCAGTGTAAAGGGAAAAATGGGGGTATCGAGAACACCCGGCAGACTCGTTCCCGAAGTGAGAGATGGACAAAAAATTATTTTAAATAAAAATTTCGTACACAAATTTTATTTTACGTGAATTTACGGGCACAGGCTTGTGTTTCATCGAAGGTGCTTGTTTTGGAATACTCACTTCGGGGAGAGATGGGCAAAGAAATAAAAATTTCGCGCACAAATTCTTAATTAAAATAATTTTTTGCCCATCTCTGCCCGAAGTGAATATTCCAAAACAACCCCTTTCGACGAAACCGAAACCAGTGCCCGCAAATTCACACCACCCTCCAACGTTTCAACGCGTCAATATGTTATACCTGATCCTAATTTCGCGCGCTTTCTCCTCCGCCGTATCACTCCAATCTCTCTCCCCCACCTCCCCAATGCATTTTACCGCACGAAGGGAAACGTCTCGCTCCATCGACCTCCCGTGCCCACCGAAATCTCCGCCGCGTGGTTCCATCGAAAATTCCCGCCGGTGAGAAAAAAAGTGTTCCCGCCAGGCCGTAATAACGAGCGTCTCGCCGTTTCGCAACACGTATCGCGCGTAAACTATCGCTTTCCAGAACGCGGCTCGATTAAATACAGGTTTCTCGTGGCGCACAAGCAGCCGGCTGGGCCGCGTGCACCTTCGGCATCGACTCGCCGCGGCAGCATGTCGTGTTCCCACCTGATGTCGTGCATACGTATGCACGCGTGTGTACAGGGGCGGGTACGTAGACAGGGCTGTGTACAAGCCGCGCGGACACCCGCGCCACGTGGGAGGCGCGGACCTCACAAAGAGGGGCCGTGGAGGAGCGCCGAGGAGCACGGTGCAGCGTTGCTTGCGGAAAGTTGCCGGCTAACGAGCAGGTGTTGCAGGTGCCACGAGGCCAGGCCTCTTTTCCAGGGGCCGTTTGCCACCGTTCGCACCGTTTCCACGGACAACGGTGACTCCTGTCCGACCCGCTATCCCCTTCCGTGCATTGTTCGCGGGATCCCCGGGAAATATAGAGATCCGTCCCGCGAAAGAATCTTATTCATCTCAGGCCAGGCACCGCCAGCCACCGAGCTGTCCTTTTAAACGCCCCACGCTCCTCTGGCCGCGTGCATTCCCCGACTAACGTCCACCACGAAAATCCCGTCCGATGGGCATGCGACCGTATAAGAATACAGCCGTCTTGTTTTGGGATGCCCGCATACATTAGTGTCAGAATGTTTCGGGAGATTGCCGTGTTCCTTCCAGGCCGACGTCCCGTTGGTACGCTCCAAGGGCCAGTTTTTTCGTGTTCCCCTTATCTCGCCAGCACGCGGCCCCACTCGCGGAGCGGGCGAATTTTTACCGGGCTACAAGTGGACGTTTTGACGCCGGCGAGGATGAATGATCGAGCGGACGAGCGAATGGAAGGCATGAATATTTATTGTTATCCTAATGCGATCAATTTTGAGCGTGTTCCTCGTCTGACAGGGCTTGCGGGCTGAATTCGTACGTCCAGAAAACAGCTAACGACTCCCGTTGGATACTCGTTGGGGGAACTATGAACTTTGTTTCATTTAAGATCCGCGCGCCGAAGGGAAGGCACTTTTAAATTGAATACAAACAAATCATAGAGGCGTGTGTTGACAGTAGTTGGACGCTCAGAGTGTTGGTGCTAGTTGCTAGTTCGTACCCCCAGACCTTGGAGGCACCTTTCGCCATCCTTTAATGTTTCGTTTGCTTTTCTAGCCGACTGCGACACGAAAGGACGCGAGCGATACGTCGACTTTCGTTGGCGGGCATCTATGTTAAGTGTCGAGGAAAAAGGAATGTCCGCGAGACACACAACCGGCTAGACTGTTGATTTAAGGACCGCGAAACGCCGTGAGAGATTGCTTCGTTTGCATGGGCGTGAACGAAAATACGTTCGTGACTATTTATACCGTGCACGTGAATCGTACACAGTTTTATCGCGTTCGCGGCTTTAGGGGCCGTTTATGGCGGGACAATAAAGTGGCCATGTTCAAGGATTATGCATGGCTGTACGAGGGTGGGTATTCAGTACACCGACAGTGCGGAGTCTTGTAAATTCTTATTACAGCCCATAAACGGTTCACGAATCGATTGACACAGTTCAATACAATTCGCCTGGATGTTTAAAACTAAATACTGTAAGAAAATACGATGGGTGCATATTTGAATTGCGTCCCTGGACATTGGCCTGCCGTTCGGGAAGCCAACAACAACGGCTGGGACCGTCTACGCGGCAGAACTTGGGAAAAACCCAGACTCGATGCATCGCATACCTACCCGCTTTGTTTTTAAAGCATTTTCTTCATCGCGACGCAAAGCGCTCAGCGCGATAAGAATTGTGACTGGTATTAGAGAAATGCCGAGAAAAAAACAAGCTATTTCTGAAGGAAACTATACAAACTAGGGTGTGTCAATTTTTTCAATGTTTCAATTTTAAAAACAACTAGTGGTAAAACGGTACAAATCCAGGTTTAAAATTAAGCACTACCTTTAAATTTTGTGTAATACATTATTTACCTACTTAGTTGGAATTTCGTTTGAAATTATAGGAAAATACGACAATTACTAAAATTATTTTTAAAAAATTAATTACTGAGCTTATGAACCGCAAAAGAAGCAAACGAGATATGGATTGTTTGGTGGACTTTGTTAAATAGCATTAAATTTACTACATAGATGACATATGGCTAGATCTGTTGCTAAAGTTACATGTATTTCCATTTTGTACTAAATACACATTTCCATACATTTTCACGCGAATGTAATAAATACTAATTCTCGCATATTTTTATTTTCATGCTTTTATGTAAGCAAGCCTCACTTTAAGCAGCATATCAATATGTAGTTTGTAGTTAAATCTTACTTAACTTTCACTTTTTTCAATTGTGATTTGAAGTAGCTATGCCTCACCCAAATCAATTTCTGAAGATAGTTTCAGATTCAAGATTAAAAACAGCATTACATCGTCACTAGCCAGTTTATAATTTTCAAAAATTTTAAATTTGCCCATAAAATAGACACACCCTAATACAAATGCTTCTTCTATCAGAAACTCCTTATTATACTCCAAATTATCATGAAAATATGAAAGATTTGTCATCTGTCTCAAAACAATTTTCGAACGAAGAATTGTGGCTATGAAATTCGCGTTCTATTTTTCAAACATTCACACCATTTGTAAGTACTTTCTTGTTAGTTTTTATTGTTAGATTCAACAATTATTGCCATTTCTTCAGTTTCCTTAAAAAATGATTCTTTTTTTTTAAAGTTGTCGAAGGTATTATTGGATAACGTCCTAAACCTACTAAGCGTCATAAATAATTTTGGCCAGCCAAAAGCAGCCAGCAAAATTGACGGGAAGAACGCTACAACCTCGCTGCTAGGACAATCTTGTACGGTCTTTTCGACACACCGGTCGCCCATCACGGAAGCCCTCCGCGTCTTTAGTATTATTCGACCATATTATTGTTACATACAGTTTGGAATTATATTTACGCTGTATTCGTCGCGCTTTTGCTGTCCCCCTTTTAAAATATTTCTTAACCCACCAATGTTCTCTGAAGATTCTGGGGCTGCAGGTCTCGAAGCCTTCATCTAAAATTTAAAGTCTAACCAAAATTACCCCGCAGCTACAACTCCCGCTTGTTGAGAGAACCTCCCTCTTCCTAATCATACCTTCTTCTTCTTTTAAAGAAACTGTATTCACTGTATCGACCATTCAACAAAATACCCTCATCCTCTTCGTGTAACCTTGACTCCACAGACAACAACCATAAGGAGGTTCGATAAAACGTTTCGCGAACCACGGTGCTTCGTAACGTCCAAGAATCTCTCATCCCACCAATAACGCAGCTACATAGTAATAAATATTACTCACGCCGGCGTTCCCTGGCTACGACCCGGTCGGAAACAAAAAAGTCTGAACGAACATACCTAGTTTATTGTACCTCTCAATTTTCCTCCGCGGAAATCTGAAGCTATAATCAAAGTCGCTGGCCGGCTGGAGCTGCGACCTTTGGCCCTTAGCGGACAGCTGACTTCGGAAACTCGCGTATTCTAGGATAGATAATGCGGACATACATATTGCACCGCGTCCGCGGTATATCGCGGGATTCGGTTGGACGGTGTCCTTGCCCGTTCGTCGACGAAGAATGCGAAGGAACACGCGAACCTCGCCAGACTGCTCCTCTTCTGCGCCCTCTGTTCCTATTCTCTCCCCTTCGACAACGACCCCCCCGTCCACGCCTTCGGCCTGCAACAAACTGCCAGCTTTGGTATTTGAACTTCGAAATACACATACGGCGGAATGTCGCCCGGCCACATTAAAGAGTAAACTGGGATCAACTATGTAAAGGCTGGGACGCGTGATCGGGGCTCGGATGTTTAACAGTCACGTGGGCGTGGTGCCTGTGTCCGAGTCGGGAATAGCTGTGCAAAAGTTCTCTCGCAAGTGATCCTTTCCACTGTTAGTCTTTGCTACGTGTTTCTTCGTTGGGGTACTAAGTTTGGCCACTGAACGAGGCGAGGGAAGGATCGAATCTCTCAGACTTTCGCAAGCCTTGAATATAGTACGGAAAGTATAGCACATATCAAGTTCACCATAAAGGAAGGCACATTCCCTTGTCGCGATAAATTAGACCAGATATATGCAAGTAACAAGTGTTTTTCTAAACGATTAAATAATTTCTATTATATCACCATAATGAAATTGACATTCACCCCCTGCAAAAATTAATTTCGTCGAGTGGAAGCGGACGATTATTAATTCACGGTAATCGCCGTTGAATATTGAGAATTTCATTTCGTTCTTGCGCGGGCTCGCGTATTTTATAATTCGTTTTATGGGATGTGCTTTATCAATCGCTACGGTATTCTTCAATTTCCGTATACAGGCGGGCAAATTAAAATTGCCAGCCTCCGCCGCGCCAGATTAACGAAATGTATTAACTTTGATCATCGCCCGTTCCATCGGGGAACGCTTTCGAAATTCTGCGACCTCGAATGAAGTATCGGAATGATATTACCATCGGTGATACCGTCGATCGCGAGCGATCCGGTGTTGACGGCTAGCCAGAAGAAGTCGGGTACGTTCCCTCTCGCGACGGTTTCCTTTTTCGCCGGAAGAACATCGCTCGGCCCATCGGGGAGGAGACGTAATTTCACGAAGAAGGGATTCAACCCGTGGGATCGCCAGACGAAGCGTGTAGTCACTAATTGCGTTGCATTAATGGCGCCCATCATCCACCGTTACCGGCGCGATCGTGGCTCCGCGAACGACACCGCTCCACGCCGATTGCGTGAGAGAGGTTTAAGCTGTTCCCCGAGTTTATCGTTCACGGGGGTCACTCGCGTAATTGCGCTACAGGGGCAGAAACTGTGCTCCGCGAGTCTGCTACTTCAGTTTCTACGTCTTTCTTTTACTACCGAAACCGTTGAATTGAAATGAAGTTCGGATCGAGAGAAATGTAGTAACAGCCGATGGCTGTCGTTTGCAGCTCACGTGTCCCACATAAATTCCGAGGCGAAGGAACGAAGTGATGTCTCCTCCTATAATTTAGAAGCCGACATTGAATGACACGCGTGTACGTACGTGCTGACTTTCAACCTGGTGTTGCCATGCGATGGCCCTTTGTAAACTGAATACACCTCGGTGTACACGGCATATGAACTTCGGGATAGAGTCCGATGAAAGGTATGTACGTCGTTGGCGAGCGTATTGTTCATTTACCCGTACAGTCGAAATGGATTTGCTGGTTTTATAGCCTCAAAGGGGAGCTTTGGAATTCGCTGATGTACCCGTTGCTGGATCCTGTCAGATCGGTCGTAAATGACGATAGCCAACGAACCTTTGGCTCGCAGCGTTACGAAACGTTATCAGAATGTAATCGCGGCGGTCAAAGCGCGCCTCTCTTTGCCGTTCCGCCGCGCCGACGATCTCGCCGGAGAGCGAGGAGAGAGTACAATCACCCAAAGTGAAACTCGTACAAATATGTACCGACTGCTCGCCTAATCTCTCGCGCCGGCTGGTAAATACTGACAGGGCGTCAATATTGAAATATCTTATCGTGGAAAGCGCCATGCATACCTGAAATATATTGGGAAACGGTCTGTCGACGTGCGCGGCATGACTCACAACCCCGGAAAGATATCGGTGCCCTCTCCTTCCCGCGAGCGCGCGTGCGCGCGTGTCGGTGTGCACGCGCACGCACACGTACGCGGGGGAATTCGAAATTCCCCAAGCGGAAAGAGCAGAAACTCTTTTGACCTGCATCTAGAGCGGCCGACGGGAAGCTGGACGAGGGGGTGGAGAAATAGAAGGCTCCGTGACGTTGCTCGATATTCCACGAACCCCTGTCGGCATTTTCGAGCCACTTCGGGGATAAATTCCACGAACATTGAAAACTTAAAAGTCGCAAAGTGGATTCCACTCCGGGCGAGCTTCCCTCGGTCCCCGACGATTTCGAGGTAACGAGCGCATACGTATGCGAACGCCCGCGAAAGAAAGATCATCGAACGAAGCTAACGCATCGGCCAGCCCTTGATTTTCTTTCGGACCGTCAGGGGTACATCGAGCGATCGTTTCGCTCAGGAATCGCCTCGTTGGACTGACAGTCTGCCGTGGGACAGTCGAGTTATTCAAGGCTCCTTCGATTTCCGTAGCGACGCAAGAATATGAGGAATATTGTTGTGGGGCCGAGATTTGCCAAAAGCCTTCTCGAGCGCAAAAGATGGCCGAGGTAGTCGCTGAGAGGAGCTTAGACGGGTAAGCTCGCGGGCTTTGCCTTCGCGCTGGGAGATCGACGGCCCTGTATTTCCTATATCCAGGACGTTCCTCCTGGGGGTATAGCTTATATCCTGGCCATCCCTCGTTAAATCCCATGGGAACCGCGGCGAGGAACGGTCAGGCTACGCGAATGCCTGCCAGCCTTAATGTTTCCAAACGTATAACGTCGCACCATCTGCGACTCGTCAACGTCTGCTGTTAGTGGATTCGGAAAGGGGAATTTCAGGTGATACGGTTTACCTACGCTAACGCGGCTGCTTATCTATCGAGACGCAGGCAAGTTGAAGCTCAATCGTTCAGAAAACGTAACTACTTTTAGGAGGCGGTATTATGACAGCAGAAATTAAGTTAGTATCGAAGTGATCTATTTGCATTTTCATACATCACGTATGGATTTCACTTTACATTACCCGCGGATTGAATAGCGAAGACCCTTTAGCATAATCTTTGTTCAACGAGTAAAGTGTATAAAAAATCGTTTTGAAGCGAAAGACTGCAGAAGACAGTAATATTGAACGTGAAATGGAACTACCCAGTCGGATACTGAATGTTTCTAGGCGTCCCGAAGCAAATGGAATTTCTATTTAAACCGATGATGAGGCGCATTAAGTAGATAAAGCCCGCAATGGTCAGACATCGTCAACACGAGGCGTTGTTTCAGGAACCGTTTAAAAAAGGAGGCCACTGCGCGATTAAAATCCAAAAGCTAAGCGATAGCTGCCTCTATCTTATCCATACTAATCCCTCGGACTGTATCCTCTATATCACCGGACACAAAGGAGACACAATAAGGTCATCGAACGAATCTTTCCACGATTCCGAGTATTTGCGCTCGATAAGAGGTTCCACGTGTTCTTTCGAACCTTCCAGCACGTTGCTGAACAGTGACCAATGTATAACGTCAAGGATTTATGGTCACGACATTTCTTAATGGAGATTTTTCTCCACGCTCGTTTCGTATAGACCGACCTGTCGTTTGTTCCGCAATAATGCGACCTTATCGCGATAAAGGATCGAGGGCGAGTAACGTGCAACAATTGATGCTATAAATGGAACATTTAACTAAGGGTTAAAAATAATGCACAAATATCTGAACAGTTGTTTTTACCATTTCGCTTTTCTGTTATCCCGTTCTCTATACAGTACTGTGGAGATAGTTCCGTTAATTCCAGGCAGACATTAAAACTGGAATTTAAAGCCGCGCGAGAGTTCGCCGGTAATAATAATGTGCTGCCTAGAAATTCGCGTTTCCGGTGACGAAATATTAAAAGCTACAGTAGCAACAAATCAACTCGCGTCCTAGAATGTCCTAGCGTGGCTCGTCATTCACCATTTCAAAGGGAGAGCCTTACGCGCCGCGGCTCGCAGGGAAATTGTTGCCGCTGGCGACACTTTATTCAATGCAAAAACGTGCCTCGGAACGCGAAAGGATGAAGGTAAAATTTTCGAGGAAAAGAGCACTCCGCGCCCCTCGACGGACTCGGAACAGAAGCCGGTGTTCGCTTGGAAATTTCCCGGTGCACGAACACTCGACGACCGAGGCGAAGGACTCAGGCACGGGGAAAAAAGGGTGAATAAGGAAAGGGGGCGCGGACAGAGGGGGAGTTACAGAAGGCGAAGGCAAACAAGACGGTCGAGGGAAATCAGCTGCGCGTATGACCAAAGCGATCTTGAGGGTTAAATGGTCGGCTTAGACTCTGATCGGTATTAAGCTGTCAAGGGGTTGCTTTTTCGAATTCCTCGCGTCGGCGTTAATCCCATTTCAGAATGGAGCCGTCTTCAGCCCCCTGTCAGGACCGACGCCAGGACCCACGTCCTGACCCGCCGCAGGAACGTGTGTTTACGTCCAGTACCCCCGTGACTCCGTTAATCCTCCAGGAGGGATCGCGAAGGGGTTGGAACGGTATTCAAACGTTTCACGTTTTAACGTGCCTTCCGTTGCTGGATGGACAATATGGTTCTCAGCGTCTTTGAACTGTTGAACTTTGTGGGATGTCGGGATTCTATAGAGTATAGGGAATGAAAGTCATTGACAATGAGGGCCATATTATATTAGTCCATTTTGTTTCTGTTGCATCTTTTTGTTATTTAGTGTAGGTACTAGGGTGGCTCTTATTTACTTCTTGGTAATTTTTCTTCAAGATTTTCTTCGGGTCACCCTCCAGAGTAGTTCTAAATAATTAAAAAAAATCCGTGTAAAGTTTTACCTTGATCGGATAACGGGAAAGGATGCCCCTGGATCCTTAAACATTTAAATCATTATTTAAGAGCTCGCGAAGTCGATTTTGTATAATATCCTCCAAGTTATTGATTAAATAAAAAAATATGTCAAACAAAAGTTGTAGATACGGACAAGGAGCATCTTTTATGTTGTATTACTTTTTCTCGTGCGACAAACGGTTTTCGAAGAAAGTCCGAAAAACTAAAAAAAAAATTTTTTCTCAAATTTTGAAAGTTTAAATGCTTCTAGAACACTTTTTATTTATGAAAGCGAACAAAAAAAAATGGAATTTTTATTTTCGAGGACTATTTTTTAAACATTTAAGGGGATACATATACTGAAATATGCGAAAAAGATAACAAATTTAAATATTTAAGGATCCAGGGGCACCCTTTCCCGTTATCCGATCAAGCTAAAACTTTACACGGATTTTTTTTTAATTATTTGGAAGTATTCTGGAGGGTACCCCGAAGAAAATTCAAAAGTCGAAAATGAGAGTCACCCTACTAGGTACTGTAGGAAACTTGATAGTTCTGCAATGAATTAATCGGCGGATTATGAACATCACTTTGGAAGTCGATTGGCACAGAGTCTAAAGAGTAGATGGAAAGTGGACCAGGGGAATATTTTTAATCGAGATGAAAAATGTTCTGCAAGCCAGGTGTGTCGAAGGTCTCCTCGTCATATAAATATTTAAGGTCCCCCGAACGGGGAACGACGAGCGCGACATCTCGCGTGGCAATTAGATTTGAGCACGGTCCGCTTCGTGACTTTGTTAATTATTCAGTAAACGACGTCTGGTGCGCGTTCTAATAATACCCTCGGTTAGATGGAGAAGCGCCGATATTCCGCGGCTAGTGGCAGTGGTTCGAGGGAAGAGGAAAGGAGAAAGGGATGAAAAGACGAGAGGGGGAGGAAAATAAATCGACGACAGATCGCGTTACTAACTGCTCGACGGGAATCGAGACGAAGCTGCTCAAGCCGTTCGAGCACTACCCTTTCGACTTCCCAAGGGTGTACGGAAACACTCGATGAACGCTTGAGCACTTCGAGGGTGGTGTCGGGTCGAAGGTGCTCGAGGTACTAGGGTCAGAAAATTGCTGATCGGAGAGCAATATTCCTGCTTGCTCGAGAATATGTAGACATCTTTTGCCCGTGTACACGGCCAATCGATAAATTGCACTAATTAAACCGCCGCGTAATTTCTATACCTAAAGCGATACTCTCTCCTGCTGCTTCGTTGCCCTCGAGTCACTGTTTCCTTTTATCTGTGGATCCAAACCGAGCGTATGTGACCACGAAGTCGCAAATACGCGTAATTTTAAGAATTAATTATCGGTAGGTACTTGTATGGTACCTACGAGCTATTCAATGTAAAAACGACACATTAACGGTGCCATGTTATGCGCACAATAGGATCCACTTCCCCAATTTCAGGTAAATACCAAAGAAACAATGTCCTTTCAACGACGAGGTAGAAATTCTTGAAATTCTCGAACATATTCATTCCGATCCAGGAACGATTTCCACGAAGCTCGACTAAGAACGGTCGCGTGCCGCAGCTCCCTGGAACTACGGAAGCACATCTGCGTTCCTCATCGATCCGCATTAAAATACTACCATCGTTGGTCGGCTTCGGAGGAAAAGAAACGAGCCCACTAAATATTTTGATGAGCTTACCGGCTTAAGAGTTCCTTTTTTTTCTCTCTCTCCTTATATCGACGGGGGAGAACGTATTCCCGGGGAAAAAATGTCTTTTCGGAATCCTCTCTAAATTGAATACACGATCCCTTTTAATAAAGTTACACGCGGCGCTGGGCGAGGGTGGCCGAAAAAATAATTCCGGCGCGGGGCGATTCGTTAGGCCAGGTATTTTTCACGTTATTTCCCGCGCACTTCAGACGGCCGGAATAGATGTACACGCGAGGAAAAAGTCCGCAGTTTACCCGCCATTTCCACGGAGCAACAATATTATTCACCCCGTAACGGAAATTCGAGGTGAAAAACACCCTTAAATGCGAGGGGCGCCTCATTTTCTTCTATACGAGAGACTACGTGACATACATTAATCATGTTCTGTTCGGTCTTGGGCGAAAATTTGATTTTATTCACCCTCCCACGGTGCCTGTTATAATGGGGGGGAGGGTGGAGGTGGGCTGGCTGGCATCGGCTGGCTGCAACATTAATATTTCCCCTGTTTTTAATAAGTAGCATGCTCTTGCATTTCTTGACGTTGTTTACCCTTGTTGAAGAAGCTTAAAAATAAGGATGGATTTAGCTAAGTATATGGAAACGAACAATTTCCATGCAATGTAAAACTCGAATCCACGCCTGCCTACTTTCCCCACGCGGTTTAAAAATATCTACCGCCCACGCCCGCGGAATATTCAACCGCAAAGTCAACCATTAAAAAAAAGCAAATCTACCCGCAATCCCGGCTTCTTCATCAGTAACCCCTTCGGATCGATAACGTTGAAGTATTCAAAAGCAGATTACATCCCACGCAAAGTTAAAACTTGCCCGCTTTCACCCGGGGGGGAGAAACTTCACCGGCCAACTTCTGCATACCAGCGCGACCATGGGAAAGGGTCGAAACATAGGACGCTCCCTCGGCAGGGACAAAAAAGAAATACATTAACCGTGGGACGTCTATAATCGTGTCACGTGTGGCAATTCGCAAATCAACTTCTCGTTAGCCGCGACGGGAATGCGCGGGCTGGAGGTTGAAGCGTAGAGACGGCGTTGACGATAAAAATGGACGAGGCGAAAGGTTTTCCATCGATCCGCGCGGACGGTGCGAGCGGAAGACGACGCGAGAACGAAGGGGTGGCGGGTGTACCGGTAATAAGGGCCGGTCGCACCCTAAGTGACCGGAATGGCGCAATAATTCGTGGCTCTCGTGACGTTAAGAGGTCTGCCCTTTGCGCTCGTAGGCCCTGCGAGAAGGTGGCCGCTCGGCCTCCCATACGGTTTCGCAGGCATCGTCCTAAATATAGATCCCCTTACAACCTGACGTCCAATTATAGCTCTTTGATGCCTCGCGAGTGTTTCTATCGCGGCTCTCCTCTCTCTCCTTCCTCCGTCTTCAGCATCGAGCCTCCTCTTCGCTCCTTCACTTTCCGTTCATTCTGCCATTTCCCGCCGAACCTTCAAACTTCTCTCTCTCTCTCGGGCGATAATTTTATCGCGGTTACCGGCCGCTCGCCGTCGGCAAATCGCGGGAGAGCTTAGTGAATCGGGACCAGCCTTTGAAAACGCGAAATTGTCGGTTCCACTCCCACCAGCCAGTCGATGACTAACGATGTTTCGCAACACAGCCGCCGATCGCTGGCTTTATGCCTCCCGTTCAAAGGGCCCGCGATTTCTTTTCAGTCTCAAGGATAACGCGCCGGTTATATTCTCTTGCGAGCGCGAAAGAGGAGCTCGAGCTGCCGTAAATGGCCACTTTTCAGCGTCGTTTCTCAGCCAGCGAGTCGAGCTTTCCGAAGAAAACGGCAGCCTCCCCTTCCACTACCACCTCCATCCCCCCCCTCTTCTCTTCTTTCCGTTTAAGGGATCCTTTTTTGAGTTCGATACACCACCGTCGCGGCAACAGTACAAGGCAAATATTTGCCGTCGTTTATCACCGTTCGAACTCCCGCCTTGAAAAGCTGTCGCTCACTGCGCTACGCGACGGCCAGACGACGCCCGCGCCCTGTTTCGCATGCACGATCATTTTTTTTTACCCCGCTCTTTTGTTCGAGAAACTATTTCGACGGATCGCGAGCGCTCGCAATCAACGAGAGGCCATACGAGAGGCACGGTACGAATGATAATTACGACGATTGTGAGCGCTTTTTGATAAGCACGCGAGGCTGTACCTGAATATTTATATGCTACAGGGTGCTTCAAAACGATCAGTCAAAATTGTGGTCGAGTAGAGGAAAGAAGGATCGATGCGCGTGTGTATTTTCTCAAGTTTACGATAAATACTGTTCCTGTTCCTTACAAATAAATATCTAGAAAAAAAAACAAGATCTAACCAGAAATCCAAGACACCCTTAGTATACAAGGAGTGAACACGACCCCCTTCCCCGTTTCAATGCACAGAACTCGCCGCTTTCGACCATCCAGCTTGGATCAGCCTGTACACAAAGACACTCTCATTCTGACGCAGTGTTCACGGAAATTTTTTAAATATATCCCCGCGATAATTTCGCACCGACGCGACACACGTTGCCCGCCATTCTGCGCCGTCGAATCCATGCCCGACCGTAACCCGAAAACCGCGCGAGACTTTCTAGCTGCGTCGACGGAGAAAGTTCCTTTCCCTGGGCCCCTCCTTCTTCCAGGGCTGTATTTTTTCCTTCATTTTTATTTCCCCCATTCCAGGCACACAATGAGCGGCACTCGCGCCGCACAGACGGGGGCTTAAAGAGCCCCGTCTGTGGGAATTAGCGTGCTCGGAAAACGGAGGGGGCTCAGGTGCGTTTACGTCGAACCAGCCTACGAGACTCCCCGTTCCTCCGTTCCTCCGCCACTGGCCGCCGCCCCGTTTCGAAGGGTAGATCGTGCCTCCCACCACCCTCCGTCGCCCAATCTATCCCACGTGGCGAGATTCGCATACGGGGTAGCGCGTTTTTAAACAACACCGCCGCGACCCCACGAGCGCCGTTAATCCTCCTCCATATACGAGATTGAAAGGGTGGCGGACTCGCGAATGTTACGCGCCGGGTCCAAAACTGATTTCCCGTGAATTTTATGCGCGGACGGATGCCACCGAATAGCGTATCGGTGCGTGGCCGCGGGGATTTAATTCGTAATTCGTCGCTTCCGCTGATGCGTGGATCATTTCGGGAGCATTAAACAGCGATGTCGATGTTGCCAGGGCTGGCCTTCGTGCACTGTGCGCGAGGGTTCGTCGGTGTAGACTGTCGACCACTCCGCGTTAATATTCAACAGAGGAACTTGGCAGTGTTCGAGTAACGCTAGATAGATACTATGATAATTGTTGGAATATGAAATTTTTAGGATGGAAGTCACTGGGAGGATCAGTGTACGCTGGGTATCGCTAGATCAATTAATTATCGCGCGTAATTTTTGCTTATTAACGCGAATTGGAGGTAGCTATGAAACGGACGTAAAGGTAAGAGAGGGTCGGTAAACGTTGGCGTAAAAGCAGCGGGGAACACCCTCGTATGCGCTAGATCGAAGGTGTGTGCTCAATGCGTGAGTGCTACCTGCCTGCCAACACGCACCCGTCCGTTATAAGATCAATATAACGCGTGCACGCATAACCTCACGTACCTGGCTTCACCCTCCTGACGGTATCCGCTTCATCTCCCTAGACTTTCCTATCTATCCACCAAAAAAATGCGCGAAAGGGGCGGCGCTCTTGCGTGCACATGTACTGGGTGTTCAGCGCGCATTCCTGCTTTCTCCCTTCTGCGACGCGGTCTGCTGAAAATAATTGATAGGTTCTTAGGTTCGTAGGAATTCAAGTAGACAACGATGTGGGTGCGATATCAAGGAGCTGCTCACAATCAGTTAATATTAATCGGAAGCGTATGCGAATGGATAACAGGGAATTTAGTTATGTCCGAATGGGGGAGGAAGGGTGTATTTATACACTAACCAGGGATTTAATTTTTCATTTAAATCCATTGGAATTCTGTGCCTGTTGTTAACAAGAAACTTTGATCTTCCTCTAGTGATTTCTGTTCTTAAAGAACTGAGCACACATGATGATGAACCAGCGTTTTGCCACCATCACCCTGAAATAAGTGACGAAGAATTCTAAGTAAAGTAGTACAGATACTACGTTATGAACCCAGTTTAAATTTGCCGCGTAACATGGCAGTAATGTAGACCACATAAAAGAGGAAGAGGGGGTGCAAAAATCGATATAGAGAAGTTGATTGATTGTAATTGTAGATCCTTGAATTAAGTGTTAATATACAAGGGAAAGATAGGGAAGAATAGGCATTAAATATCGTTTCTATATTTATAGTAAACTGTACATAATGCAGCCTCATAAGAAACTTCGATTATTGTTTACTAAATATATATCTCTGTTTATAGTGAAACTCAGGTTTGTTTATTCGCCCGTGAAGAAAAGTAACGCATTATATCTATACAAACACCATAATATTAGAGCGCGAGCAAATTCCTTTTACCTACACTACTAGGACTGCAAATGTAACTCTCCAACTCCTCAACTATAGCTATCCCAGCTTCTTCAAGTGCCAGGGTGGATCCCAAAGCTCAAGTCCCTTCCTCAACAATGCCAGAAACGCGGCTACGTAATGGACACCCGGTGAACGCGTGTACGTGGCTGGCTCGCGTGCACAGACGATGGCCCGCATGCCGACACATATTACACCCCCGACGAACTCCCCCCCCCGGCTAAGCCGAGTTAATAATCCACTCATTATTTTATCAATACCCAGAATATCGGCCTACGACACGTATAAGGGTCGAAAGGTGTTCGCGACCACCCCCCGACCGAGACCGCCAGCCGCTACCGCCACCACCCCCTTCTCGCGACTATTCCCCGGCCGGCTGGAGGGTGGAGTAGCGGGAGGGGCGAGTCGGAACGAATTTATGGCCGAGGCGCATAACCCGCGCTTGATGGCGAGCTCGTTCCGAAATTGCCCGGCTACGTAACAACTGCGAGCATTAATATTTGATTGGCCGCACGGCCGATGGGCTCCGCGCGAAAAACGATTTTCCTCGAAATTCCGGCCGGCTCCCTTGAAACGTGCCTGTCATCTCGCAGTTTACACGACCTTCCCCTCTTCCTACCCTCCTTTCTCGCTTTTATTGCTCCTCATTCGGCAACCCCGCCCAATTCCGAGATATGCTAATCGATGACCGATGTCGGCTGATTTTATTAAGCCATTTCACGGGCCATCGAGCGCGAAATGTAAAATCGTCGACGGACGGGGGGTAAGGCGATGTATCGTTTATCCTTGACGTTGATGTTCGCGGAGATACCGCGCCATTATCGTTCGCTTATCGGAGTACGCCGTTAATATGAAGTTGAGGCGGGACGGAATTATCGTTCATCGTGAATCTCGTAAACGTAGCTCACCGCGGTGACGCGTTTAATTGTAGGCCGTTGATGCAGGAGATGGGAAAAGGCTTTTAACCGCGCGAAAACTGCCAGAGCCGGTGTATTATTTAATCGGCGCATCGATTGAGATATCACCTGCACCGCGGCCGGGCACCGATAAGTGGCCGAAGAACCTTATCATCGAGCGTTACTTACCGATCCATTTAGGCCGCGTCGCGCTGCACCTCGATGCACCTGGGGGATCAAATATTCAGGGGACGGCTGCAGGTGTGCCCGTTGGTTAACTATCGACTGGAAGTTTCGCGGACTATTTGTTGCCTCGGTTTATCGCGCGCGGAGAACTTACTCGGGGAAAAAGGCCGGGCCGCGTCGGGAAAAGTTACGGAGATCTTGAATCTTACGGGCACACGGTTGTGTCTCAGCTGGAAAGAACCGAGCAGCAGCATTAACGACTCAAGTTTCTCTTTTACCGCGGGCAGGATCAAGATTTCCCGTTCGAGCAGATTTCTCGAAGTCCCATTAGCGGCCTGGCGATCTACGGCCGTACGTCACCGGGCGCAATAACAGTTACTTCTAAACGTTTCTGTAATTACGCCGAAGAAATGGCCGCGTGATCACGCGGCGTTAGGCACGCGAATAAGAAGCCCGCCCGGTTTAATAACGCCGAAACGATTGGCCGGCGCGGCGCGGCGGGAGCGTGCCGGCCGGGAAACTCGCGAACGAGATCGAGAGATCGAGACCGGGGAAAAAATAGATCGTACAGGCCGTGTAATCGGTCGTCCGGTGAAAGTAATGAACGGGCATGGGTACGGGGGCAGAATGAAAATTACAAAGTGACCAGGATCGATGGCGTGCATGATCCGGCCTCCCAGCTACGGTGTCTTTTACGGCCTAGATCACTTATCGACGTCCGCGTAATTATAGTCGGTACGCATGGCCTGGCCGTGTCTTTGCCACTCCACCGTGAAACAGATCCAAAGAGTCGGACAGAACGTGCCGATGGAAGCGGAGCGGAATAAAAAGCGGAGGAGGGAAAAGATAGAGGCGGGCACACAACAATGCCCCCCGCGTCTCTCTCTATAAATATTCGCCATGTTGCGAACCATGAGGAATGTGTTTACACGCGCCCATACGTTCGCCACCGCATCCGTCTTCCTGACGTTCTCCAGATTTAAGCGTGCCGCGTATATTTTTCTTCCGCCGCCCCGGCAATTATACATAGTTAATCATAACGTCACGTCGCTTTGCTTTGAGGTATATTAAAACCGCGGGGGAAACATTCAAGGAATGCTCGTCTCGAGTTCGAGGAACTCGGAGAATAGAACTTCATTGCGGTGGTATCGCGATTTTTCTTAACCCTTAACTGGTATCTTGGGGTCGCTCATGACCCCGGGCACGCAAAGTTCGCTGCAAAATTTTTGGTTGTCTAAGCTTGTAAACTGTTTTTCTAATTAATTTTATAATAATAGTTTAACTTTCTAGGTTTCTATTATTTTATACATTACCTGAGAACAAAATGTTCATAGAGGTTGATCTAGGGTCGACTTTACAAATTTCTGTGTCCTTTTTTATTCGGGGTCTGCCACGACCCCAGTATACCAGCCACGTTTGCCAAAAACAGTATACCAGTTAAGGGTTAAGACCTGGAAGCATTCATTCCTAATGTCCCCTTTGCGCGTACATCCACGGCCGAAGAGAGATGCTTCGAAACTGAAACGATACAGTCATCTCCCGGACGGGTCGGTCGCCTTCCTTAAAGCAGCTCGGTACGCAAGAAGTTCGAATGTTATGCGCCTCCGTTTAGAGCGAAAGAGTTCTTATTCCGCGAGCACGTCGGGAAGCATCGTATCAAGTACAAAGTACCTATCTCGTTCCAGCGAGAGACCCGTAATTGCGAAGGGTGGGTTCGCGCAAAAAACTGCTGGACCGATCGATCAGAATACAATACAGGGAACGCCCGATACTTTCGGAATCTGTCTGGCTGGGCTCGTTATAATCGTTCCCCCGGTTTAGTAGCAAAAACAGGACCAGGTCGGATTCGCTTTGACGGCGGACGGTGATCCTCTTTCGTCGGACAAGAAGCGCATGATCGAACGTCGACAAAGTGAATAACTGTCCGGAGGGGAGGTTTTATCTGGCCTGGCCCATCTCGGTGCTGGGCTACAGAACGGCCCTTACATAAGTACGGGGCGCGTGGGACGATTTTAAAGCTGTCGGGAGATAAGTAAGTAGCAGGTAGCAGGTGTCACGTCGGCAACGATCGCAGGGTCCCGATACGAATTCGAAAGAGGCATCGACGTCGTTTAGCGGCAGGTACACAGAGGAGAGTTTTAGTAAGATTAGGCATAATCGATCGGGGTCGATACTGTGTCCCGAGCGGGGTGGAACGCCGACGTTCGACTCCCCTGCCGCTCTCTTACGGCGGACTATCTTCGCCGACGATCGGCTACAATTGCTTTTTCACAAAGGGGATCACCTTCGAAGACGTCCGGCCAGCTCCTTTGAATCTCTTACGGCTGCAGACGCCTTTGAATCGATGCCCCGTAGCTTTGACAGCACCGTCATCCCTAAATTGACTCACCAACACGCGCCTCCCGCCCCTTTCAACCGTGTGATTTCCGTGAAAAACGGATGCAAACTGGACACCGTTTGGCATTAACCCATTGCATACTAACACCTACTCAGGCTCCTGCTCCATTGCGGCGTACAAAGCGTCGTGTTATAGTTGAGCATAGTTTTGATAGTGTCAAAGAGAAAAGGGAAACCCTTGTTTAAGGTGTTAAGGTATGGTGAACAATGGGGATGATATTAAAAAGTAAAGAGTGACCCAAAAAATAGCCTCTTTTTGGTCCCACGATTTTGGAACTGAATTTTATGCGCAACGATACCTTATCATGAGACATCAATCACACGAAATTTTCAAGTTGATGTGACAATTAGTTTCTGAGGTATGGGTTGTCAGAGAAGTGAAAATTCGTTAACGCGTCAGCCCATACGCTTCGATGTACGAACTTCTATGTCAGTCCGATAATTTAAACAATTATTTCCAGGGGTTTTGCTGACTGCTAACAACGAATTTGAACTTAGATTTTCAAAATTCACAAAAAAAATCATAATCGTGAAATATAAATGACTGTGAAATATAAATGGCCGATTCAACATGGTGGACGATATATTTAAAAAAAAAAAACCCACTACACGGACATTTATATTTCTTGATTTTTTTTTCATGAATTTTGAAAATCTAAGTTCAAATTCGTTGTCAGCAGTCAGCAAAACCCGTGGAAATAATTGTTTAAATTATCGGACTGACATAGAAGTTCGTACATCGAAGCGTATGTGTTGACGCGTTAACGAATTTTCACTTCTTTGACCTTCCATTTCTGAGAAACTAATTATCACCTCAACTCTAAAAGTTTGTTGCGATTGATGTCTCATCATAAGGTATCATTTGGCACAAAATTCAGTTGCCAAATCGTAGCACCAAAAAGAGGCTAACAAGGCCTCATTTTTGGGTCACTCTTTGAAAAGAAAACGGGTTTAGTTAGAGGCGAGTTCTATGTGTAGAATGTTTTGTATATGACGCTAGCGCCTACCTCTCGACGCAATTAATTCTACGTTAAAACGTTTATGTCTGATGCTAACGCTGGTCCCGGTTGCGATGAATTTCGCATTAAAATGTTTATATCCGATAATGACGCGGGTTGTGCTGCAACGAATTCGGAATTAATGCGTATTTGCTCCGGAAATCAGTAGAGACAAATCGATATAGTATCCAATTAATATGGGATATTGAATTTCATCGAAATATTGTAACGCAATATTGCAATGGGCATTACAATACACACTGCGTATTGTGATATTCTGCCGTACCGAAATTATAGGTAACAAGACTCGTAGCCAGAATCGAATGTTTACCGTGTACATCGTTCCATTCTGATCGACTTATTCCTGCGATGTACCAAAAGATAAAAATCGCTTGAGAATTCAGCGAGATACGGAATTTTGTCCACAAAAGAGTCACTTTGGAGCCACCGCGCATCGTGGCTCCGGAACGTTTAATTTGCGCGACGACTCGGTTGGTAGTGATTAAATGGGAGAACTATTTGCGAGTCAATTTTTGTCGGAAGCCTTGGTCGAACGAAGATAAATGAAACGCATCAAAGAGGCGTCTCGCGTTGCTATTATTATTTGCATAACGAAGCAGCCGACCGACCCCCTCGTTTCGAGGCGAGCGCGCCGCCTCGAGAAATTCCCCAAGAAGTTTCATCGAGTTAAATAAGAAGCCGCAATTAATCACTTACTGTTTTTCAGCCCGTCTTCGTGTATCCCTTTTTAACACCGCTTTTTACGCCGTGAACTTCCGGCGGACTTTTAACAGCGCGGAATCTTGTTACGGGCTTCCAAGTTCCGCGGCGTTGGCCGAAAGCAACATCGGGGGTTGTTGCTGGTCCGACGGAATATTCGGATATTAAAAATACCTCGGAGCTGCGATTCGTATCGCGCATCAGAAAATAATGGAATCCATTTTCTTCGGCGATATTCCACTCGTACGATCGAAAGTCCCGAGCAAAACGACGAGCACCGTTCCCCGTCGTTTCGAGAATATACAGGGGCATATCGATGGCAAGAAAATCAAATGTTTCACGCAAGGTGAATTCCGAGTTCCGCTCCCGGACGCCGTTCCTCGACCTCTCGAAAATCCCGCACGCATGGTGTTTTAATAATGAGGCGAAGGACCTGACGCCTCGCGCCCCGTCGCTGGATTCATTAATTTCTCAGCCGGAGTTTCTAATTGGCCGCCTAATATTTTATTTATGAGAAGCACCGATTCCGGAGGGAGAGACCCGGGACCGCGTTAATAACATTAGTTAAATTTCACTTCGAGGATCTTGGCGAGGTTACGTTTAAAAAAACGCTGTCGCTGTTCCTTCTCAAGGATTCCTCAGACCAGCCGCGTCCACTGCATATTCGATATAATCAACTATATCTGTCCCTGCCTCGCTCGCAATTACAGCTCGCAGCTACAGGCGGGCAGGTTCCCCGCGTGCATTTAATTAGAATTGTTTAAGTAAGTTTCAAGTTCTAATTCAATCTTTCGAGTCTCTAAATAGACACACTCGACCCCAAGCCAAAGGATACTCCCCCGAATGTACCCTCTGGAATCAAACTCAGGACAACTCGCCCTCTTACTCCACGTCAGAACACCCTCAAATCAACACACTCTGCCCCGCTGGAGGAGCAAGATCCAACGATAGGGCATCCTGCACTCGCGCGCCATTCGATTTGCAACCTCAGCGGTAAGTGACGTCGAGGAACAGAAGCGGCTTCCCCGTAAACTTTCAGCCTCCCGAGAAACGCTCGAAATTCTTCAACGAGCCGGCGCGGTGGAGAGGCAGGGAGAGGACCCTTAAATTCATCATCGAACCGCCTGGCCGCTTAAAGGCACGGCTCGTTAAGCCCCGCAGCTTATGATTCACGATCGGCTTTGTATCCACGAGGCTGCGCGTAAAAGAAAAAGAAACGAGACCGGGTCGCGGTTAAGGCGAAAAAGGAGACGGAGGCAAGGAGCAACCAGCTACGAATCCTCGCCGGCTAGGATAATTGAGGGTTCCGTAAATCAATATCGGTGGAGAGGCCGTACAAGGGGTTGCTCGCGGGAGGGTGTTTCGAGGTATATAATACCCAGTATCCGAAATATAATTAAGGAGGCGACTTTTCAATTTAAGCACGATATTTTAAAAGATATAATTAAGGACCTGCCCAGCTCTCAGCGACCAGGCCACTAATTGCGCCCGGGGAATCCCTCGGGGATCCCGGTTCGAGGCTGCGAGTATTTCTATGCCTGCTCTACCTATCTGTATGTATGCACGCACGCGTTCATACCCACCTATTGCCGCACCTACGACACGCGCACACGCGCGCATATAATCGTCCGCCTCGTACCACGGTTCACCGCAGCACGACACGAAACACACCATGGACACGTCCTGCGGCACGCCATGGAACACGGCTACCACGAACGTCCCACGGGAAAGATCCATCCACATCTCTCTCTTCGTCCTGGTCCCCGTCCAACGTTCGCCACCACCTTTCCTACTTCCTTACCTATTTCCTTCATCCCCGACCACCCCTCCAACGCCCCGTGTCCACCCCATTTTCCCGCGGTTCGTCCTGTTTTTCCGTTCCGGTGTTATCGGGTTCAAGGTCGACCGATCGAAGGTAATTTTCTCGAGCTGATCGCTTCCGCTCGTCCCCCGTGTACGATCCAACCGTTCCGTGTCGTTCGTCCTCGGGTTCCAGCTTTTTGCCCGTGGAGCGGCGCGCTGCTTTTTCATCGCTCCGCGAGGTTCCATGAACACCGGATGCTGTACCTTTTTCCCTCCCTTTTTCCTACCCCTTTTATTTCCCCACTTTTTCGTCCATCGTTGCGCGTTTCATAAACCCGCGCGCAGAAGGAAGGGGCGGTTGAGAACGAGAAACGAAAGGCCAGGCCGAATGGAAATTGGTTCGAGGGAAACGGGTTCGGGAACTGCCGGGGAACGGTCGAATTGGAATTTTTCGAGGTCCGTTTGGATTAAAAAGGGCATCCTTCGATCCTGGGGGAAATACCCCCGGCGAAAGGGGTTACGTTCCGCGTTGCGAGAGCCGTCGGAATGCTCGCCGGTAGGATTTACGATCTTCTGCTCGGACGTGGTTGTGGAACATTGACCAGCACAGAACTGGATTAAATTTGAGAAAAGGGGAGAGGAGGATCGCCGCTGTGCAATAATTTCTCCGAGCAAATCATCTTGCCTCCCGTGTCTTTCCTTTCGTAATTAACGGAACGGAAAGAAATCTTTCGGAACGTCCGCAATTATCACCTATTACATTACTACGCCGTTAATTTGCCGTCAATTCGGCATATACCGTGTGATCGACACCTAAAACTCTTCTTTAACTTTCCTGAACTCGCGTGATTTTTCATCGCGTAATGACTGGGGTGTAATTTTAAAGGGTGTAACGTACAAAAGTGGAAAGCTACTGTTGTCATCCTAAGAATTATTTAAGAAAGTACAAGGCGCGGGGGGCCGGGGCTATTGACGATTTCTGAAAAATGAGCGAATTTTGTATTCGCCGGTCTGTGAGGTCAACGCGCGAGTTCAGGAAGGTTAAATGATGACACAGTACAAGGGGTAACAAATTTTCAAGGCGATAATATTCTTTGGTTCACCATGTAGGACACCGGTGCGCGGTGGTTATTTTTCAAACCTTTAGGGCCATTTTTCCCAGTGAGCCTTGTTCACGCTCGCGCGGGACAATCGACCATTCTTTTGTGCGACTTTATTGTACCTAGGATCGTAGACGTCTCTGTTTTTCGCGTGAGAGGGGACGTCGGCACTGGAGAAATCGAATAGGTCGCGTCAAATTGTCGAAATTTCCAATCGGTAGACCGTCGGTCGCGCGGAGACCGCGGCCTTTGATCGATTTAGCCGCTCGGATCCGAACGGATCTCGCAATTTCGCTCCACGTAATTGCGTGAAAGAGAGGCTGTCGCTTTTTTCCCTGACCCCCTCTGTTCCCGTTCTCGACACCCCGCGACGGGCATCTCCTACAGCGGTGCGAATTCCGAGATCTATATCAGGACGCGCGGACAGGTGGAACTTCCTGGCTGGCGTAATGCGATCGATACTTCCCGAATGCCCTGGCGAATTCCGCATATACGTTATATCGCAAGCATGCATTAGGATTGACGTCTCAAAGGGAGCTTAACTTCCTTGCCACGGCAAGGGAATCTTTGCAGTTGAAATTTCTGATGTTGCTTCAGGTAATTCAGTCATTTTAGGTTTAGACTAGAAGACTTTGGGTAGGTGGCTAGTCTTGTATACCAAATTATCAAGTGACTGATCAGAGCCGGCTTTCTCTATAAAGGAGCTCAGATGCAAGAAATATTTTGGAGCCCCAAAGAATTTCTCAACGGTAAAAAAACCGAACATCTTTTCACGAACACAGATAACAATTATAAAGAAAATAAAAGAAATAAACAAATAAACATTAAAATATTTATTTAAATATTTAAATAAATAAAAAAGCCGAACATCTTTTCACGAACAAAGATAACAATAATAAAGAAAATAAAATAAATAAACAAATAAACATTCAAATATTTATTTAAATATTCTAATTTCTTTTTTGACAGTCCTCGCATACCGTGAACAAAATTACCATTTCGAGTACGAGGTATCTGTAGCGCTACGTCCTCAAATTAATGTGTTCACATTATCGCAGACCTTATTGTTCATATTGATCACAAAAATGGTTTTCATGAAAGAAGTGTTTTAAACAAAATGATTTCTGACACCACGAGCATCTAATTACAGCTGTCTCATCGCATAGTGCACATTTCGTTTGTGTTTCCTGGTCAAAAGCGAAGTACACAGGGTTCTCAAAATCTCCTGCTTTCTCGTCTATACACCCACTTTTATACCAGGAATACTGAAATAAATGTGCGTATCTCGGTGAAGACAGTTGGTTGTGCACAAGAGACTGTAATTTAATAATATTATTCCTTAAATGTAGATTAATATTCTCAAATTTTCTGGTGCCAATAATTGTACTTTCATGCTTATTTTTGTTTTTCATTGAATATATTCAAAATAAAAGACTTAACAAGTACTCAAGAAGTTTTATTTTAATTTGAAATCAATAATCATTGATAATAACTGAAAATTAAGACCGTATACAAAATTTCACAAAAAAATATATACATTCCCATTGGCATTTCCGTTTAGGGTGCCAATCATTGTACAGTTTACCCTATGTATACCATTTACCAGAACTTTATTTTCTTATCAGTCAATATTTCCCACTTGCCCTTGCTCACACCTTTACCTTCGGATCCTCAAAGACAGCACTCTAGTAAAAACCAATTTCCACATTGCAACATTTCCCATTTCCAGCCACTCTAAAGTACAAAATGTGTTAACACATCTCAGGTGTCCCACTCCACCCTCCCAATAAATTTTCGATAAGGTGCAAACGTTAGCATGTCTGGCACAGCTAGGGGGAAGCTCGCGGCGGAATTAAAAGCAGCAGCGGAACGAAGGTTAGAACAATCCCAGCAAATTGTCATTTATATTACGCAGCGCGTGAGACAATGTTGCCCGTGCCGAAGGATTTGCTGGCGGATGATGTGAATGCAGCTTTAAGCCAGGGAAGTCACGCCGCGTCTGGGACTCTTCTCCGCACAATGTCGTAATCAAAGCCACCACTGTCTTCCCCCAGCCGACACAATAGCGTCGTTCGAGGGGATGGATCGTCGCCGTCGTCGTCGACGTCGTCCTCGCTGGCACTCAAAACTAAAACGACACTAATCATCGAGCACGGGCCGCGGAGTAATGCGTTTCTTCACCAAAGTATCTACCAAAGTGCTGCAGCGAATTGTTAATGCCGCCACGAAACGAGTCCCCTCGGGATCGAATACCACGAGCAAGGGGGGATATTAATATCCCGTTATTTTCTGCAGCCCCCAATCGCGCGCAGCATTCGTTGGCACTGTTTTCCCATCCAGTGGACGTTACCGGCGTAATTATCGGCATCGGCATTAGGTATGGCTTTACCGTGGCCGTGCACGCGATATTTCCGCTTCTCATTTTTCTCGGTTTTCCGCTCCAAAGCGGAAGTAAGTTGGTTTCATAAACTGCAGTGATGGAGTTTATTTGAGAAGTTGCGCTTGTGCTGGTGCCTTTGACGCAGATGTGAGGTAAATTGTTTTGACCCACTTAAGCGGGTTGTTTATGTTTAATTCAGAGGCACGGGGATGCATAAAGGTCGCGAATGCTCGCTTAATTACCATTTTTACTCGAGCTCTCTGAGAGAAAGCACCTCTTACCTAATGACCCATTAACTTGTGCACCGTTTATGCCTCTATTATTCCCTTTGTTCCCGCCACTTTAGTTTATTGCCATTGCTTGTTTTAAAAACGCTTCCTGCTTCTCCTTGTACTTTGCCGTCTCTTCAGGACAAGTGGCCTTGCGTATTACTTCTGTCGTTGTCACTTCGGGGGATTAATTTCTGGTCAACCGTCTCGGAGGGATATAACAACGGCGTGCTATCGAAAAAGATACCGTCTCCAGTCTATTCTTAGAGTAACTTCACAATTAACTAACAATTAAATCATACAAAGAATACGAATAAAAGCAGTCCACAGTATTTTTCATACAACTTGCGTGCTTCCTCTTTCGTAGCATCGGCTTCTCCAAGTAGGCATACAGCAGCGAACGCCTCACGTGGCCCTCCCTTCAACGCGTCCCTTCAATAACCCCTCAGTGTGCTCTCGCAAAGCTGACAATACACTCGTAAAACTAACAATTTAATCTCCAATAATTCGGGCCCTAAACTGTTACAATACCATTGCTCCATTATCCTCGACGCGCCACCCTTCCGTTTGCCGTGAGTAATAATGCCTAAACATGCTGGCGCCATTAAGCAATTATAAGCGTGAAATCCATTCCAATTGGACCACCCAGACGGCCCTTGACGTAATTGCCCGTGTGTGATACCGGCCGCTCCGTGTACCTAGCGTTCGCACACCAATCATCCGGATGCCCTACTCTCGGATCACTCGAATAAATTCACATGTCCACCCAAGACGTCGTTTATTCAACAGTTGTGGTCAGTGCTCGAGATTCAGGATACAAGCACAGCATAGAATACGATTGTCGATCATTGCACTAACGTGGATACGTCGAGGTTCATTTCAACGGAGACGCTGCGCACAGGTCTTCCAAGCTGTTAGTCGACGATGACGAAATAACTTCCTGAAGAGGGGCAGAAAATCGCGCGGCACAGACGGTCCCCTTCCGGGAAGGGTTGAACGGTGGCGGTGCATCGATTTCTCGAAGTCATCGCGACGGTTGCCACGACCACAAGGTTAGCCAGCCCCGTCGAAGGAGAGCCTAGACGAGGATTGACCTTTTCGAAGATCAAAGGAGACCCAGGATCGATGGGGCTACCTCGATTCAATTTATCCTTAGCGATTTTATCAGCGGCGGGACGAGTCCCTCTTATCCTACGAATAGGCACACCTTTTATTCATTATTGAAGGCACAGGAGGGTCAGCGATTCCGTAGTGGCCCGAGAGGAAGACGAGGATGCGTCCCTTTACTGGAGCCTGGGAGGGTCGATCGTCATTAACTAGGCAAAATTGATTCCATCGGGCAGGTAAAACGTGGGTGACTTTAGTCGTACCTTTTCGGGAAACGTTGGGCGATATGTTGGAAGGAAAAAACTAACACAGCTGCGTTAATTTGGCAAAATATATACATGTACATGTGGAATAAATGAAATGCTATACTGTCTGTAAAATAAGACGACAAAAGCTCACGGGAAATTCGTTTCGCTGACAAGGAGAGTATTTTAGGTGTCCGCCTCCGATCATTTTGATTTTTGGATATGTTATAGAGGCCCGAAAAATAAGAAATACGTGTTTTTTATTTTTCCCCGTTTTCGTATTTGGGGGGTGAAAACTGCGATCCAAGTTAGGGTGGAAAAATCATTTTTGTGGATTTTTGAAAATCTGGTGAGTCAGTCATATTTCGCATTCAAAGACACAAAATTCGTCCATTGACACTATTCCCCTGTCTCTAATAGTTCTCGAGATATTCCACAAAAATGATTTTTCAACCCTAACTTTGAACGCAGTTTTCACCGCCCAAATATGAAAACGGGGAAAAACAAAAAAACACGTATTTCTTATTTTTCGGGCCTCTATAACATATCCAAAAATCAAAATGATCGGAGGCGGACACCTAAAATACTCTCTCCTTGTGAGTTTAACCTCCCTGCTAAACAATCCAAGTAGTATGAACTAGAATTAGTCGTCCTCAGTAGTGAAAGTCACAGTGGAACAGCCATGAAATTCCACTTCCACTCGAGGTGGCAGCAAAATCCGACGTCCCCCAGACATTCCCTTCAATCTTCCGAGCGCAATGTACCTAAAAAACGCGATCCTGATAAGACAGTAGCCCGCGGCGTCGATAGCTCCCCCTTTCGCCACGAAGGAGCGCGCGGAATCGGGCGGCAATACCAGCTTCCCTTATTGGGAAGGGAAAATGAAAATCCGGCTGAATGCGTGGCGCGGGCGATTAACGACCGCGAGCATGGAAAGTATGGCATTGTCTCTGGAAAACTTGGGTCGGGATCGACGGAACTTTTCTCGGATGCCGAAAGGGCGTTCCCATCGGTAAGACGTCTGTCGGCAGTTAAGAAAGTATGGCACGCTCGGGGTGGATCCGATATGATTTCACGCAATTCCAGGGGCAGAGGAACATTGTGAGACCTCGATGGAACGTGGAAAGAGGGAGGGAAGCGGCGGGCGACGAGAGGGGGAGGTTTACGGAGGGAAAGAGGACGGGGCGGGGACAAAGGGGCACTGAGTAGAACGATTAGCACAGCCCATTGCACGATGCTAGTGGCACACAACAGCGACCCTGTTCAACTTGGATCGTTTCCAAGGGTTCGCGACTATCCTTTATACAGATCGTCCTGGCTACGCTCGCTGACACACGGTTACAAAGTATTTTCGCTCATCGTCCATCGTCCGCGCGTACACTGTCTAGGTATCATTTTTTTTTCTCTCGCTACCCTCGCCAAACGAGGCTCCAGCATGCGAGAAATATGTTACAGATTATCTTCCCTACCCAATGTATCGAGTGGGGAGATCATTTACCTCCGAGTTGCTCCAGAACATCCCCCGCGAAGGCTCCCTCGGGAGTTGTTCTTCGGTTTAGATATACGCGGTACGTGGCACGCAAATCCTATTTATACAATTTCAAGAAAGAACGAAAGAGGCTTTCTCTCAGAGGGAACAGTCGGACTGGATCGAGGGCGGAAAATAAATATCCCGGATCGACGAGTTGAACGGTTTCGAAAGAACGTGGAAACTCCGCGGCGCACCGATCGAAAGTTGAAAATACTTGTTGAACTTTTATTTCTGATAGTCGGCGAAGGGAGGGCGCGAGAAGGAGAAAGGGGGGAGGGGTAGAAAGGCGGAGGGAGTCGCCTGTGGCAAGAATTTTTCATCGCTGGACTAGCTTCGAAGGGAGGAAGGAATATCGAAGTGGAAAAGTAGGGGCGCCGGAGACGAGGTGCACTTAGCGAGTGAACGTCGCAGAAGGGTGGAGGGTTGCTCGACGCCGCTAAGAGTAAGGTAAAGAAAGAGTCTCGAACGATGCTGGGGGATGACACGGGCGAACGCCAGGCGGGGGTGGGGTTTTTTGGGTAAGATAGAGGGGTCGCGGCTTGACGAAAGTGGAAAACCTTCAGAAATGTGCGAGCCCGTTTCCGCGGCACGTCCGTTAAAGGTGCCTCGACCATCCACCGATCCGACCGAAGAATTAATATCGACTGGCCTCGACTGGCTGCGAGAGTGTATCGCGCTCGATTACCCAGCGCGCGACAGTGATTTATGATCTGGATGTGATATCGCTGTTCCTCGTACGGCGGTAATCGATTTGCGGGACTTTTGAGCGTGGATTTTTATAGGCGTCGCTCGGCCTTTTTCGAGAGCCGCTTCCCGGCCGACGTAACCGCGCGTTTTTCACGGCATTTGGATTGTAAACGGTACCCCGATCCCCGACGTCGGCGTAGCACGGAGGGATGCATTAGTGGCAAAGTGCGATGACTTAGGAAATCGAGGAAATATTACGGCTTGGCCGTTCGCGTGAAGCTGCTTCTTGTGTATGTACACTCGCGTGAATACGAGATGCTGTTTCATTTCTTCTCCTCCTCTTTTTAAATCCAAAAGATCGTTAAATGAAATATGAAGCACCAACAATTGATTCATACGTGCCCAAAGAAATTAGCTCCTCCTTCGATATTCTACATCTAATTGGAAGTTAATATACTTACTTATTGTTAGAACTGAAGTTGCTGCTCTATTGAAGAATTAAATTTGGCAGCTCAGCTAATCACGTTTCTGCAATTAGACAAATTTGTCCGCTCTCTATTTGAAGAGGAATACGAAAGGGGCGTGGCAGACGTCGCAGGACGTCAATGTCTTGCTGCAGAGAATCACGGTCGACAAGTACTAATCGTGTCATTGGCAATCAACGCAACGACGCATTCCAGTAATTGGTGTACCGGTCGACGGGGTCACTGGAACTTTGAAATTAGTTAAGGGCAGAGAGAAGTGCGCGATACAATCTGCTAATGGTACGCCGAGCGGCTCGATCGACGTGAATTTGAATCGACGACCCTCGACGCTTGTGTGTCTCTCGCTGTGCTTACAGTCGGGTGAATCGAGTCTTTCAGGAGACGGCCGCTTCCCCTGCCGGCGTCGTTTTCCGTTTCAAAAGAACGGGGAAGACGGTTCTTAGACGATGGTTGTTTCACGGCCGCGTAATTGCGCGCCCAAAGTGCTTAACGCTTCGTAGTTGAATTGATTTTCAAGTGGACCCTTTGTGAACAATGAGACCCACAGATTCCGACAGGCATTTATGGTGTACGGGGCTTTTTAATATTTATCGAATAATGAATATCTTAACCCCAGCTTCGCACAGCTGATAATTTTCGAATTAGGTACATGCAAAAATAGATGCACAATTTTATCGAAGTGAGTAACGTCCTATTTTTATACGTGTAACGTTGTGTCTGTCAAATTGGATTGCTATTGAAATTTATATTTCTGTAAGGAGCTTAACCCTTTACACACCGCGGTACACTGTCGAGCTCAACTCGACGTTATAGTTTTAAGGGTGGAAGAATTCAAAGCAGGTCGTGCTATAGACTCGTTTAATGTGCCCGATCTAATTCTATTTCCAGGAAACCATAAACGTACCTTCGCATAAGGTATTTCTCACCAGGCGTACACTCATCAACGAAGTCGTCAACCTTATTACAGCGAGGTGCTTATTTATAGAAATTTTTGGATATCCAATATTGGAAGATGAAAACCTCCATGCAAGCGATTCGTTAAATTTAAATGTGCTCTTTGTGGCGCATAAAGTCTTCCAATAAGACAAAAAGTGATGGTCTCGCGTCTCTTATCGATTTCACGTTAATTTTTATGCTAATAACGGTAACGAACTCGTTCTTGTGCAAGCGAAGCGCACGAGCAGCCGCGAAATTGAACGGCGCTGGCTAAACAGGCAAATATAATGAAGTTCAATATCCGTTTAAAAGCGAGAGTAGATAATCGATCGATCGTCGTCCGTGCATACGAAAGCAAATACCGGGGCGACTGTTATTACCTTTGATGTACCATATATTACACGGGCGCATATTGATCCCGCTGGCCCTGGCGCGGTGTAATTCAACGAGCCGAACGTCTCGTTACCAGAACCGGCGAACGTGACGAGTCGCGCCTCATTAGAATTTTCCTATGACTCGTCTACAAAAGTTTTAACGATGCCGGGCCGTCACTCGAGTGTCATCGAAACTTCATTTCCGAAAATAAACAATTATATTAATGGAAAAAACACAACGACAGCCGGTGTGGGATAATTTGAGTACAACGACCGGTGGAAACTGCAAGAGCGACGAGACTGCTCTATAAATTCGTCCATCGTTTTGCAATTACATCGACTGTTCATTAATTCGTTAAATTTAATAGTTAACGAGTCTCAAGGCTTTCGTTTAGGTCTGTATTCCCTGGTCCAGGTTTAGAATCCTCGGTCCAGGTCTGGGAATTTTTAATTAATCGGTGCTACAGAAATTGTATGATTCACTTTACTTTAGTGGTTCTTCATGTTCAGCTTAAAGTCTCAAGCTAATATTACTTTAAGTTAAGTTAAGAGTAGTTCACTTGTGTATTTTTACTTTTTGTAATGTTTGCTTTGTTGTCCCTAATTTATAGCGAATTCAGTATCTCGCACTGACTCTGTCCGGGTGCCAGAGAATGAGTTAGATTGGTTGTTTCTGATAGAGACGAAGATAGCTCTATAAGAATCAACCAATTCAAGTCATTTTCGGGCACCAGCTCAGAGTCAGTGCGAGATTCCGAATTCGCTATGAGTTTAGTTCATAGTTCACGGTTAGGCTTGCCGACAGTGTTACCGTTGCAGCCTTGTTCTACTCTTCTTGTCTATGCCCTTTGTAAATATTCAGGCTTCTTCTATTATAGTAATAAAACCGATTAAAAACAATAATAATAATAATAATAATAATAATTTGAAACAGACAGAAGTTCGAACATTCTTTTCATTGCAGAGACCTACCGCAACAGTGTCACGTGTCTCTTTCGTTCAGAGTCTTATTTTCCAGGCCTCAACTCGGTTATTTTTTCGCAGATCTCGTGAGATGACAGTACAAGGGTATCGGAACGTCGGATGATAGATTGGCTCTCTATCGAAAACAAGGTAGTCATTCTTTCCTCGCCCTTTCTCCCTGTCCCTGGTCGACCCGTCGATCCCCGCAGCGGAATATACATGCCCACCCCGAAATCCGGCCTATCGCGTTCAGTATCTCCCATTACCGCAGCGCCAACGGTGAAACGTAATTTCCGGGATGTCAACCAGATTCCAGATCGGTCGTCATCGTCAGTCTGCCTCCGTTCGGGCGGGCCCCAGTAATCGTCGCGATCCCGCGATAGACGAAACGGGAAAACTGTCCGTCGCCGTCGTTATTCTTTCAAGTAATTACACCGGCCAGAAACGGTCTAATGAGACACTTGAGGTACGGTCAAGTGGCGTGTAAAGCGACACCACCTTGAGGGTATAAGCTGCTAATGCGTTTTACGCCTCTCGCTACGGGGTTGCCAAGTGCAAATTCATTTGAGTATGGGCTTCTCGATGTGTTAGTGCTTGAAGATTAATGTGACGCTGTGTTTTTCACTTTCGATAGTCCAGCGTGTTACTATGTTCGTACCTCAATGGTTCTATGACCTTTCTGTATATTTTTCACCCTTTCGAATATATTTTTAAATCGATTACTTTTCAGTGCAATTCAACCTGCAGTTGTTCCAGCTACTGCAGGGACAGACCCTTGAAGCTAGAACCCTAGAACCTTGCCTCGGTACCCTGTTATTTTCACGCCCGTTCCACCTTTTCGGTCCTCGTCCGGGTAATTTTCTGCGTGCCACTTGGTTCTTCTTTGAGGGCGACGCGCCCCAGGAAGATCCTGTGTTATCGAGACCAACCAGAGGCCGCCATTAATCACTGCTTGTTTGTTAAGCACCGTACACACCTGCTTCCGTAATATCCTGGCTGCAGCCAGACCTAACCCTCTGTCGCTCGCTCTCGAGTATGTCCTCGCCGTTTGTCGCACGGACACGCGCACACAAGGGGTTGGAAACTTTCGATAAGGTCGCGCGTACGCGGAAGCACTCCAGCTGGGGGTGAGTCGAGGACACCCGGCCGACTCGATGAACGATATCGATCATCTTGTCATGCACACTGACAAAATGATAGCGGGCGTTGATTCCACGGTGAATGCTATCTCGCGACTACGATACACTTTCCGGCGGCCAATTAATTAATGGCGATGGAGTTGAAAGCGGTCGACTTTCTGATACGTTTGCACGTTGCTCGGGGAGAGTTGTATTTTCAAACGTTTCTTTCCAGCAGATGTATGCAAAATACACAGTAGAGCAGTGTTCCCCAACCATTTTAGAGTCGCCATCCCCTTTGATAATACTCAAATAACCTGCGACCCTCCCTCCCAAATTTAATAAATAAAAATAGGTATTTCAGAATATAATTCTAACTTAATAATTAAAAATAAATACGTGCTAAAAATCGCCAATTAAAAATAACCCTGACGACCCCCCAGAAAACACTTCGCGGCCGACAGATTGGGAATCACTGCAATAGAGGGAGGATAGGAATAAAAATGAGGAGGAAAATTCGCACGAGTGAAATTCGTTATTTTCTTTTGACTTTTATATGAAGAAACAGAGACTTCTCATCGGAACGTTGTTAATTTCAAAGGCGAAGCGTCCTGGAACAGTATTAACAGCACAGACGTCGCTGAAAACGCGATCCCTTAAATTTACATTAGACAGCCGGATCAACATGCAAGATTCAGTGTACGAGTGTTCTGGGGGTATTTGTTTAGTGCGCTGACTCCGGTGTTTCAGTGGTCCTCCGGGAAATTTGTTGTTTCCTCGACGGCTCCATTCGCCCTTAGAAACAGAGGGGACCTCGCGTCGCGGTTACTTCGCGCCCGTTTCGAGCTACATATTTTATTTAATCGCGCCCGCGTCTCGGGGATATTTGTTAATTCCTAACGAATCAATTCCCATGGCAGACAATTGCGTGGACGAGGCTATTTGCGGTATTTAAATGGGACAGCGTACAGGTGAACGCCAGACTCGCTTGCAATGGGAATCCTATTATGATGCCGGCAGTTAGATCCCGGTTTCTTTCATAAAGCGCGTGTATGGTAATTTAACCCCCATCTGCGCACTCGTTGGTCGCCCGGCTCTTTGAGGGAAGATTCAGCAGGCCGCGAGAGGACGTATTTTAATGGATAATAGCCCCATTACAGGATCGCCGGCGTAGAGTACCCAATTACCAGCGGGGAAATGGCAATCTCGTAGACAACAACGACAGGGAGGGAACAACAGGTGCGGCGAAAATTGGCCGCAAAAATATCGCGTGAACGCCGAGACGTTCCTGCCAGATGACGAAAGAAATTTGCCCCGCGATGCCGGCCATTCACTCGCTTATCAGGGCTTCACGCAACACCGGCCTCATCAACATCGGAATGACGAGGCTGCGAGCCCTGTGTCGAGTGGCTAACGTTTGCTTGATATCTCCGCGACTGCTCCCCTTCGACTTTCCTGCCCTCGAGTGTTCTCAGATGTACTGTTCATTTATACTAGGAGGAAGATCGAACGTTTTTAGCCTGAGCAGGGTGTTTTAATAAAGATAAATTCAATAGCAAATGCCGAGGAGTAAGTATAAGAATGTAAGGATCTTGCCAGCTACACTCTTCAACCCTTTTCTTTTTATAGTGGCATGTAATATGACGCGGTGTATTCCAACCTCCTTTTTCCATAATCGAGCTCGCGACACACAAGCCAGGAGTTAAATCTGCGACCGAACCATCATGAAAGCGTTAAACGGTTACGCTGCGTACCCATACCAGATATTTATACGCAGAACGAAAGCTCGCACAAACGAACGATTCACTCGGAGAGGAGAGGATATCGCTCCATGGTTTGGTCATTATCTCATCGTTCCTGTCGTTCGTTTATCAAACGATGCCTTACTTTCTATATCAGTCCGTGGCTCATTCGATTCGCAGAATCTCGGGCGCTTGTGTACACAGGGGTGTATGGTAAACCGCGCGCAAACACAGATACGCAGAGAAAGAGAGAGTGAGCACGGGAACGCGTGTGCGCGCTTACTCTGTTTGAAAGCCGACATTACAGTCGATACGTTAGCCCCGGAACGTTCACGTCGTGACTGATAAATCGCGGTAAGTGCGCGCAATTACTAACGCGGCCTGCACCCCGGCGCCCGAGGAATCGTAAAATATTGTTGCGACGTGACGGTTCGCGTCAGTCGAGAGGCCGATAAGTATTAAAAGCTCCTAATTGGATTTCACCGGGCTTTATCAGTCACTTAGCGCCTGCACGCCAGGAGACCTTGCTCTCAACCGGAGAGGAAGGATCGTTCAACCCGCTTCGACCAATAACTTCCAACTTACTTTACTCCCTTCTTTTTTTTCTATTAACTCGGTGACGTCGCGAATCCTGACCCGCACCCTTTTTCGGCTATTAAAACTACCCAGACGCGGGGATAATTAATTCCAACTAATTATCCCTCCGCTTTGAAGCGCCCGACGCGCGGTTGTATCGTTTCTCTTCGCGTAGTTAATCGGAGGAAATTGCTCTTTTTAGGAAATTGCGTCTTCGAGCTCAAGGTTACGTTCGCTTGGGGCTGAAATTCAACGCATACCTACTTAGTTGACGTAGTTCAATGTGTTTCTAAATCAACGATAAGAATGTAGATTTTCGTTCGATACCTTGACTTGTGATTTGACACAGTCGTTGATGTATCATTTGAAAGAAGTAGGAGTAACATTCCCTCGTGAGTTTTCATCGATGAAAAGGAAGACTCGCATAATGAAATTTTTTTCCCCATTAGGTTTTGCTTCCCGAAATCGTGGGGCTGGCATCCTTCTCTTAAAATTAAGACAATCGAAGCCTTTCGACGTCTTGCCCGGCTGGAGGTTTTTTTCTAGCGGAAACCAGTCCACCCGAAGATAACCTATCAACCGGCAATCTTCGTGTCGCCTTTGAATCAGAGACAATGCACGTCAGAGGCTGAGAAGCCGAAGAAAAGGAAGAATCGCGTGCTTTGCCCGGTAGTTGCTGGAATCGGACGATTTACTCGTGTGGAAGAAGCGCCAGCAGTGCCGTGTCTAGACTCTTTACTTTTTACTATCTAGCATCTTGCCCGTTTCGCGCTGTCGTTTAAAAAATTCCTTCGCGATCACTTTTGTGACGCGGCGTTTTGTCCTAGAGTCATTCCACGCGAAGTCGGACACTTTTCGGAGTAACATTTCGGATTTTGGTGCAACTTGGATATGTTGTAGTCTGTAGGGGTATATAAACATATCTCGAAGGATTTTTCGAAATGTCAAAAATTGTGGATGTTACAGCTCTTTGAAATATAGTGTTTACTATTTTTCTAAAAATTATAACTGCTGAACTAATAAACTGATTAAAATGACCTTTTGGGTGCTTGCAGGGCAGATATAAGAATACCTAATAAAAATTATTTCACTTAATAAAAACGAATATTTGACCATTTATGACATTTCGACATTTCTGACATTTCGAAAAATCCTTCGAGATATGTTTATACACCCCTAAAGACTACAACATATCCAAGTTGCACCAAAATCCGAAATCTTACTCCGAAAAGTGTCCGACTTCGCGTGGAATGATCCCCTAGCGTTATTGAATTTCATTGTCTTCCTTATTGTCCCTCAAACACGACAGATCTACGACAGAAATATCAAACGTTGCGAGCAGGTAAGTATATTACGCTTCGCATTCTACGGGAACAGCAGAGTGTACCTTCGAAATTTAATAAAAATGGTCTTCAGAGGTCTGGTAGGAGAACTAGAAGCGTTAGGAATATTTATACTACGATACCACCGCAAGCATCGACTCGCGTAAAGGAAAGGAACTAGAAAGGCGAAAAACGTCGGGGCTCGCAATATGCGTTAACCCCGTTTCACCCTGTCCGCCACAAAAAGGTCAACACTCCTTGCATTCATTTCCTGACGAGATCAAAGAGGGCATTCCTTTTCACCCGAGATTTTCTTCGTTTGAAGATGCAGTCGTTCTTTTTTTTTTTTCCTTTTTTGTTATCAGCACTAGGGGAAGGGACGGCCGATGCTCGAGGGGGCCCCCGGAGTACTCGAGCTCGGTGTTCTATAAGCGAGATTATCTCGTTCCCAGGAAAGCCTCGTCCTCCATTCAGGCCCAGCAAGCATGGAGTGCCTAGGGCACCGTGCGTATATATCGAGAGGTCCCAGGACCGGGTCACATTCAGCTCGATTTCTACTCTGAATGGCTCATTGTTCGCGCCTTTGTACGCCGGCGATTCCGAATGTCGTCCGTTTTACTTTGATTCAGCAAGTACTCGAGAAAGCAGCGGACCGGTGGCTAGGCGCGTAAGGCCATCGGGGCCTAGGGACGCGCGTCGCGTCGGTTTTGTCAACGGCCTCCTCGCCTCGGCCAGCCCCGTGAAAAGGGAAATGAAATTACCCGCGGGTTCCAGACGCTCCGCTGAGTCTTTGTGCACACACTGTTTGCCCGTCAACTTTTTTCCCTCTCCTTTTCATCGTTTTCTCCCCTTTATTTGTCAGTCGTCTCTCTCTCGGGGAGACTTCGGCGGTTGAACGATTCCTCCTCGTCGCTAGCAAGTTCACGGCCGATTGTTTTTATCCCCTTTCTTTCTATCGCCTCCCGCTCCTCGGGGATGCCTCCCTGAGAACCATTCGCGAGAATTAATCGACCTCCTCCGTTCGACGTGACGTTCCAGCGAAACGATTCCAATCCTTTCGATGGGGAGCTCCGTTGTTCCAACGATCGTTTAGCAAAAAGCCAACAGGAATCGTCGAGACGAACGTCAACGAGGGGGTAGCTGGGCAGATTTCTTTACCGGAGGACCAGTCTACCCATTAAACGGTAAGCGACACGGAAGAATGGAGAATTCACGGTATGTATATCCGCGGCAGGCGATCTTGCAGCGGGTCTTGCACCTCGGAACACGGCGGAGCAGGGTTGCGTCAAGAAAAGCAACGTGGCTGGAACGCAGACGGGGAGCATAAACGCTGCTGCCTCGTTCAGCTCCACCGCAACACAGGTTCTCTATGCAGTGACCACATGTTCGCGAACCTTCCCATAAATGAGTACACGTTCGTGCCCTTATGCGCACGGACACAAGCTCGACGCGAACTCTCACGTAGGGCCTGGTCGACGGGGTACATACGTGCATACTTACCTAGCTCGGCAGAGGTGCCGAAGGGGTTGCAAGGCAACTGCAACACCAGCAGCACCAGCAGCACCGATGTTGCTGCTGTTTGCAAAGCGGTGTATTATACTGTCAGCCATGCTGGGGATTAGCAAACGCAATACATCGGGCTTCGCGATCGTGCTGCGCATCTGTTCGCCAATCCAGCGCCCCCTCCCTCCCTTTCTGGCTCCTTCCGACTGTCCCTCTCTGCACGACACCCCCTCCCTCTCCATCGTTCTGTACCCCTTTCTCTCTGTCGGTCGCATTGCTCGGTGTGCACCGCCTCGTGGCTCTCTCCTACAAGAGCTGCATCGCAATTGATCCCCACGTTGCACGCCACGGGCGTGCACGATCTGCAAATAACACGAAAACCATCCTTGCCGAAGGCGATATTCTCCGGTGCTATTATAATAAGCGCTGTCTGCGATCGTCACGACTCGATGGCCCGGCTCCCATTGTTATTACATAACGCGTTACACGCTCCACGGGGATGCTGGGAATTTTGGCAAGCGGATAACACGGTGTTCGAGCGTTAATTACGATCTTGATTCGAAGCGTCCACGATCAGGTGGTGGCGAGTTTACTTGGGACTAGAGGGACACGCGACTGGTCTCGGAAACGGGTAATCAAGTTTCGCGTACAACTCATCTATGAAGTTACCCTCGCGTTCTGTGAAACATCTTCCGCGACAACGGTTGCATAGAGATGTGTCCGCGACTAGAATTACAGGGAGCTCGTGTATCTGCCGCAGGGGTGGATTTGTATGTAGGCTAAGTAGGCTGCAGCCTAAGGCGGCTTGGGCGAGAGATATTGAAAAATGGGTAGCACAATTTTTTATTTTGGTGTGATTTTATTACGGAGTGATCTTTAATCACAGAGGCCTGAGGCAACTTTAAAAACATTTCACTTATTTTTCATGTAGCAAGTTAGCAATAATCCATATGAGGCATTGAGAGCAAAAACGGACTAACCCACATTTTTTGCGAAATTGAGTTAAGTAGTAGCAATAATGTATTCCAATAGGCTGTACTAACCATATAAAAATAGGGAAAATCAATTTTTTTCAATATGGGTTATTCCGTTTTTGTTCTCAATGCCTCATGTGTGAGTTGTCATATTTAATTAATTTTAAACATGTCTCAATTCTTTTAATTTAAAATATTTGATGATACATTTAAAAAGCTCGCTTAAAGGGATTGTGGAAATTCTTTTTGTCGCTAAGTTTGCACAACTGTCCTCTATACTCACGCGGAGTTTGTGCGTCACTTGTCGTTTTGTTTGTTTACAGTGCGCCATTGTGTCAGTTCATCTCAAGTGTGTTTTGCGATTTTTACAATGGATAAAAATATCGAACAAAGAATCTGTTTGAAAATTTGCATTGCAATTGGAATTTCGTGTGCCGAAGCGCTGAAAATGTTACATAAGGCTTACGGTGAATCGACTTTATCAAAAAACACGCGCGTGTGAGTGATACAGTGCATTTAAAAGCGGTCGAGATGTGGTGGAAGATTTGCCTCGCTCTGGTCGGCCATCAACGTCTTCAACTGAACTTCGCATCGCTAAAGTAAAGGAAGTGGTGGCTGGAAATCGTCGTTTAAGTCTGAGAGAGATAGCCACCGAAACTTCTGTGTCTCGCGAATCAATTCGTACTATTTTAAACGATTGTTTGGGCATGAAACGCGTTGCCGCTCGACTAGTGCCGAAAGACCTGAATTTTCTGCAAAAACTCAATCGCGTTAAGGTCGCTGAAGACATGTTAGAACGAGTCAATTCCGACCCCACATTCATAGAACGCATTGTAACTGGTGATGAGACATGGGTTTACGAGTTTGACATGCAAACCAGTCAACAAGCTTCGGAATGGCGCCTTCCAATTGAGCCGGAACCGAAAAAAGCACGTCAAAGTCGATAAAAAGTGAAGGTGATGTTGACAGTTTTTTTCGATTACCGCGGTGTTGTGCACTCGGAATTCTTGCCAGAAGGTAAGACAGTAAATAAAGAATATTATCTGAGCGTTATGCGGCGTTTGAGAGAGCAAATTCGTCGAAAAGGACCAGATTTGTGGAAAGAAAACTCATGGATTTTGCACCACGATAACGCACCATCTCACAAGGCTATTATTGCGAACGAATTTCTGGCCAAAAACTCAAGAAATCTTATCGAGCGGCCACCGTATTCCCCTGATATGGCTCCGGCCGACTTTTTTCTTTCTCCAAAACTGAAATTACCACTTCGAGGCACCCGTTTTCAGTCGATAGATGACATAAGAGAGAATTCGCGGCGAGTACTGAAGTTGATTCCAAAAAACGCGTTCAAAAAATGTTTTGATGATTGGGTTCTTCGTTGGCATAAGTGTATTATTTCGAAAAGAGCCTACTTTGAAGGAGATACAATAAATTTGGATGAATAATACATATTTTGTGTTTCATTGACCAATTCCCGCTACTTTTTTGACAGAACACATTTCGCGAAAAGGGCGGCAAACGCTTGTTAGCCTAGGGAATCAAACATCTTCCAAATATCTTTCAACCCCTATAGACGTCCACTTCTGGCATTCATCACAAGCAAACATAATAACACTCACGTGCTCCGAGTAAAAATAAAAAGAGTCGTTTTCATCCGACAGTGATCCTCTAGCGCGTCCGATTAAAGAGACGCAACTATTTGCTGTCAAATGTTACCACTGCAGCGCTGTTTGCCGACAGTTACAGGGAGCTGCGAAAGCGTAGCGCGAAAACCCCCGAGATTATTTATGTTCCAGGGCGCTGTGCCTCGGTCGATAGTTCCACGACCGAGTTGTATCGGAAAACAAGCAAAGGGAAATGTGTTTCGCGCGATCCCGGCGATCGGCTGCGAGCGAGGGGGTGGTTTTCGAACGAATGGACTTGGCGGGGGGTAATTCGTGTGCCACGCGCGTATCGTCCGGTCGCTGGAACCGGGACTTTATTTAACGGGAATTCTATTCGTAAATAATGCACAAGTTCGTGACACTTTTACCATCGCCGACGAGGCGCGGCGCACGCAGCCCGGGCGCGAAAGCTGCGAAGTTCTACGAGGGGGTATCGCCGATTAACTCGTTCCCCGCGTGTACTTAGCAGCCCGGTAGCTTTCAATGGAGTCATAAGGTAGCTAGGCATGCTCGAGTGGCCCGCGGCAAATGGCGACCCCCGACCAATATCTCAGAATGGGGCTTTAGCCGAGTTTCGAGGACACAGCTGGATACACGTTTCATAATTACCGTTCTTTCTATTTCCCTCGACTGCGCCCCGGTTTATAAGTTGCAGCTACCCTCCCGCTCCAATAGCGGCGCACCTTCCGGCAATTTTCGCGTTTGCATCGATTCCGCGTCGGGGAGACCTGCCGTTGACGAACATACATGTATGCAATGAGCGGTCTGGGAGCAATGCTGAACCGAATGGCACTCGTGAGAACCCGATGTCTTTCCTCCGTGTCAAATCGAAGGAGGAAAATGCAGTCATTCGTGTAATGTTATGTGCATATACTGAGTAAAACTTGATTTAATGCAATGAGCTTGCCATTTTTGTACGAATGGAGCCGTCAAAGTCACGCTACGAGACAACTTGCAGTGTGACAACCTGCAACGAAGCATTAAGCGACCCGTCATCTGTACCGGACACTAGCACATCATAAATACATACACGCTCGTACTAGGTTATTCAGCCACTTCGTGAATATCAGGAAATATATGAAAACTGCATACACAATAATGGTTAGAAACCACATTCGAAGGCCGCACGGTGCAATGTATCGTGCCAAGCACGTATCGCCAGACAGGTCAGAGCGCATGGAAAAGGAAGTCTATTTGCATCGATTAGAGGCAGCCGCTGAATTATTAAACGATCCCGCGCCACCCCCACGAATTGCATCCGTCCAGACCCGCGAATTAGAGGCTAGGACCGGCTCTCTTTTCCTTCTTTTATTTTAAGTCGACGTGTCCCCGGGCTGGCAAAACAATAACGCGACGGAATGACAGCGAGAACGAGCCGTCGTTCCCCGCCTCGAGCGCAGCCTGCACCGGCATTATCACGAATGACGATGCAGAGACGCGCGTCATTTTATCTCCCGACACGTCCAGCCGATCTCGCGCCGTATGTGTGCGCGCGAACCCAGCCGAACAAAAAGGAAAGCGCATTGCTCGCCACCTATGGCAAGTTTATTTAGCCGTCCACTGACAAGAAAATCTCGCTGGGGCTTTTATTACCAGGGCGGGAGGGGGTGACCGCCATTGGACACAGAAAAAAGGAAGCACCGATCGTGAGCTTAACAAGACGAAACGAAGGTGCCTCGCGAAGCGTGCCACCGTGACGCGTCAAGCTAATTGATTTATTTCTTATCGGCCCCACCGCTAATCCCGATCTTCCTGGATCCTGATGCTCCCTGATCCATGGGGCAGACGCCACGATGAATTCTGAAACGAGGTTAAGGGCGCGCTGCAGGATCTCGCGAGAATTCCGTGTAATTGATAGGGCACGTCCGAGCGGCTGATGTTAGATGGACACGTACGTGACGCAAAGCTGGAGTTATATTTCGGTATATTGGACTTTCCTTTGGCGAGGAGTGCGCTGGAAAGATAAGGCCGGCCGCGCGGGCCTGGGATCCCCGGGTTACTTTGACTATGTCACTGCTAGATTATTTATTCACACGGTAGATGGAGTGGTCTAGAAAATTTGAAATAATTGGGCTTTCGACGGGGCGGCCGTGCGAGCTTCAAACACATCGTGAAAATTGTTGCAGAATTGTGGAAAAAGCTGATGCCAAAGCACAAAGCTCTCTCTCTCTCTCTCTGTCAGTGCGCGGTGTAAGTACTATGCGCGCTGCATCGCCGTTTAAATTGAAACGCTCGAGGTTCAGACGGAACCGTGCAGCGAGCTAGCGCGCGCACGTCGAACTCCTCATCTGGTCTTTTTCAATTAGAGGCCCTGGAATTCGGCAAAACATCTATCGCGAAATCGCAACAGCTCGCAATCGCTCGAAACTTGAACTCGCCGAGTGTCAATCGGTCCGAGCCCCGTTGTCTATGTGCGCCGAGGCCAGGTACGTGTTTATCGGCGTTCGATCAACATTCCGGGCGGTGCGTGTGCGCGCGTGCGGCGGCGCGCTACGCAATCCGAATCAGCCGCGCTTTATCGGTCGTCAACCGGAAGCGCGCGTTTACACGGCCGCCTAAAGGCGACTGCCTGGCCAGGAGCCCGTTGCACGCGCCTATCTCCGGCGCGATCGATAAAATTCCGTGCCCAGACCCGGCCGCTAATCACGTATTTCGAGTTTCGAGGCCGCTCCAGATTTCAACCGAAAGCCTGCGCGGGACTTGGCCGGGCGAAAATGGAGCCGATTTCCGCTGGCTGCGCTCCAAACTTGTCGCGCGGTCGTTTCACATCGGCAAAAACCGCCGCGTGCACGGCGCATTGTTTATTACGCGGAATGCCAATCTCGCCGCGGGATTGTTCGGCGGGAAGCTTGTCGTTCTGACGTTTTCAGCGCGACGATCGCGATAACGGCCGATGAAAAATCGGGGTTCAGCTCAAATACTATTCAGTTGTACTTCGCGACCCGGGAAAATCACGATTTGCTCTTGCGTTCGTTTAGGTACGTAGGATCATATCTTTCGAGATTATGGTGCCCCAATGTCACCCGAAATCTACGCAACTTTCCGAGCGTTTTTAGCGAAACGTCTTTGCGAACTCTCGTTTATACGTCCATCTCGGGTTTAGGAGCCAGCACTTGCCGCGCTTGGCTTTCTTTATCCAGCAGGAGCTTGTGCCTCCGAAGCTGCACGAGTGCTGTCTTCTTTCGTCCACTGCTACAAGCACTCCCAAAGTGAAACGCTATCTATAAATATCAATGACCCGAATTGCCTCTTTAGCGGTCTCAATGCAGAAGGATGGGGATGCCAGAAGTGGAGGATGACGAGGTTCCTTCCGCGACTTAACCGCGATTCACGAAGCGCGTCCGTGGCGGTGTATCGAGCGCGGACCAGAGGAATGGCCGAAGGGAACAGATAGAGTCGAAAAGCCCCCTGGCATGGAGATAAGTAGGATGCCATATTGATTGCGACTGACTCTCCCGCGGCTGTCGGGAGTTTGAAAGTGAGGAACCGGCCGCTGCCTGAAAGACGAGAGAGCAGAGGGACCGACGGAGGAAAGCAGACGGAGAAACAGAGCGAGAGAGAGGAACGGGGGATGGGAATGTATAGACGCATCGGTGGAAAGGAGAAGGAGCGATGGAACGAGCGAGGTCGAAAACGGAGGGAACTCACAGAGGAGAGAGGCACTGAACGCCGCGAGAATTACCGGATCGATATTAAGTTGTGATAGTTCCCGTTTCGACTACGGGGCGCTCGCGTTTGCGCCCTTACGAGCCACCCCCTACGATTGTGTACCAGCACCTGCACCTGGCGACGACCTGACCCCGCGACCTGTGACCCCTAGACCGCGGCATTCGGATTATATCGAGAGGGATCGAGCCCCGACCTCCGTTACCTATTAACGCTCCGACGTCGCCCGCCACCGCTGCAGCCCCCGCGCGCGATCGTTTTCCATCGGCTACCAGTGCTGCCAGTTAATTCAGCAACACTTTAAATCCTCATAATCGCGATCTGCTAAAATACTCCGCGGAAAATAGCTTCTTTCCACTCGGCAACGCGGACATCGATAGCTCGTTGAATTTTTCATGGCGCGCCACGCGCGCCGCTTGTATAATTTAGTAGCGTTACAATTTCGCAGACTGAAATAAAGCTGGCCGACGTGTGTAACAAATTTATAAGCACGTTTCATTGATCACGAATGGTATTGAATGTTTAAATCGCGACAGTGCGTCGTCGCGCAAAATGCGTTCGTCCGTGACGTTCCACCTGGTGGAGATAGGTTTTATTTATTTATTTTTTTCCTCTGTAGGATGAAAGGTTTCCAATGGATGATACCGATTAAGGGCGATAGAATATTCCTCCTCGCGGTTGCGTAGCGCGTGTATCGCCCGGTGCGGGCGGCGAAATGATTTTTAAAAGGGTTTTCGTTGCGTCTGGACCGAGCGGTGGGCGCGGGACGCGAGAAATAACGCGCGTCCAGGGAGGTTGTCGCAATAACGCATTAAGAATCAGAAGTAAAAGGCTTATAAGTAATATTGCCGCCCTGCGAGTTCACCCTCTTCAGCTCATGACAGCAATATAATGGGTTCTCTGATTGCCTCTATCACACCCGGTTGCGCCACTTCCAGGCTTATCCGCCCACTTTTCCTTCCGCGGAAAATACTGTATCGGCGCGGACCGTAGACGATACGCTGTCACGAGAAATCGATGTTACCGAGGAAAATTCGTAAGCTTTCGCCGATGAAAGCAATCTGATTTCTTTCGGACGACGTGCCGCGTCCGGCTCGCAATTTTGTCCCGAAACGTTCGATCAGAAGCGGTTACGGCGATAGAAAACCATTATCGCGCGCAGAAAGGATCATTTCTTTTTCTATATGCTCCGGCGTCGGAGTTACGCGTCGATGAAAAATTCCTGGAACGTGCGATTTCAACGTTTCTCTATTCACGGTTGAACATATTTCTCGAAATAAAGCGTGGAAAGCAAAAGCTTTGACGTTACTCCACATTTACAACAATGCGTCGACAAACTATTTCCAGGATTGTAGTGTCCTGCGCATCGACGAGAACGATATTACCGCGTTATTCCTGCAAAAATTGATTTCTGCGACTAACAGTTTTCGAAACTATGACACTGCGGCGTAGTGAGATTTGTACCGTAAACTGGGGTGACTTTGCCCGCCGGGGTGACTTTGCCCGCCGGGGTGACTTTGCCCACTTTTTTTACTCTGACTGAAAAATTACCATATCATTGAATTTTCTATTGTTTTTTTTCGTTTGACCTTGGAGAAATTATTGCTATCGGTTACAAACACCGTGTGTTCTAATTATTTCACAATAAAATAAAATAAAGTTTTTCCGAAAAGTGGGCAACGTCACCCCGGCGGGCAAAGTCACCCCAGTTTACGGTAATAGATATTCGGCTCTAGTTAGCAGGGATCGGTGCTATATCTCGTCTACATTTTAAACGAATCTCGACAGAAAGAAGCATGCCCTAACGAGCTCAGCTACGTTGCCATTTATTCGCTGGAGCACACTCGGTGCGCATAGCTGTTGCACTTGCTCGCGTCGAGGCCCCTCTTCGGTGCATTTCCATTCCCTCCTCGCTGCGCGCCGAAAAGCGTGCCCGAAGGAGAGTCAGGAATGACGATTGGTCGTGAGAACGGCTCGATAACGAATCCGCGATGACAGCCGGGTTATGTGTGTTCAGGTATAACTGCGTGGGAAGTGCGGGGTCGTAGGTCAGGTTGCAATATCGCGCGACCTCTGACTCCGAGATGGCGGAGCTGGGTGTGCAGCCGGAGATTTTCAGCTGGTGTAATAGAGATTTAATGGACGATGGGTAGCAGATTGTAACGGAGGCTCGTGCAACAGCGAACGCGGCATAACGGGGCCCGTGGCGTGTATCTGAGATTGCCATCTGCGCGCGAGACGTGTGCGGTTCCAATGAAAATCCTCCGCTGGCTCCGGGTATATACTTTCTCTCGCATTTTATCAGCAAAGCGCGTCGACGAACTAGACGAACGAGGGACGATCTCACTCGTCTATTGTTTCGTCCCGAGGGTATAGTTACCCGAGTTACGTTGGCGTTTTATAGTCGCCACACCGATTACCCAGTCCCTCCGCTGGGCTTCGAAACTTGAAATACCCTGCGAACAGGGGAGGGCGAGCGGGTCATTATGGAATTCCTTTTCTAATCGCAGATACTGCAGACGGAGGGTCTGAAGTAAATTCATGGAGCTTAGATTCTGGATACTACGCGAAGCTGGTTGGAACGGTTTATTACTCAAGAGGTTTCGATATCCCAAGTGTAAGGTATAGTGTACCAATATACCTACCATGGCTATGCAGATAGTAACGAGTCTGGAGGACTCTGTATATTACAACGGTTGATTAAATAAAGTTCGAAACGAAAGAGGCGATGAATACGTGACTCCCCAAAGTGCTTTCCAAACGAGTAATCGCTATCAAAATACAATCGATCTCATTCCGTGATGTAAAACTCCCCCATGTACGCAAACACGGAGCGGGGCAAAATATCCAGGCCGAGAACGAACAAACAAACGAGCCAGACGGGCGCATAGTGTTTTCAGCAACAACGTGTTAACACACGAATAACTTATACCAACTGTTGCTCACCACTGTTCAACCTGACACGCCGGTAAACGCCATTAGAATGCAAAACACGATATCGAGTGACACCGGCGACCGACCCAGTCTCACGGTCCGCTCGATGTCATCTTCCAGCACCCACGTCACCCACAATTAGGCGAGGACCACTGTCGACCGGCGTCTCTCCCACTCGGCTCTCCTCTTTCCCTCAATTTTTTCAACCCCCTTCGTTAAACAGGACGTCGAATAAATTCGTAACGCCCTGAAGCCGTGGAATGTGTCGCGCGACGATCCACAGATGTGAATTATCAGGCTTTCCACGGCGTCGGAGATTCCCGTGGATCTTTGTGGCTGCGTGCGCGCAGAATCCAGCAGGAAAAAGATCGAGGCCGGCGATCATGAGGGGTCAATGCTTCCTGGAGGGCTGCTTCCACGTCGTCATCGCTTCCTGTGTTTACACTGTGCCGTGCCTTGACGTCTCGTTGGCCCTCAAACGTGGACGCTGCGCTGACAAGTTGTCAGTGCGCCTCTTCTGAATGTTTTCCGATGGGGGACACATGGTGGCCGTGCACCATCGTAGACTAAACTTGCTCTCCCAACGATCCCCCTTCTCTGTCGTTCCCATCCTGCGCCCCTCTCGCCGTCGTTCCTCTCCTTGTTCCGAAGAATCCGTGCAGCCTTTCGGGACGGCGCGATTCGCAGAAACGGATACACGTTGCACCCTCGCAAGAAGCTGGGAGCGAGGGGGCAGCCGAAGAGTGATCGTTCCCGGGACTAGCAGCCGAGTGGCTTGTTTTCGCCGGTGTTTATTCAACGTTCGACATAGTTTTCGTTGGATTAGAGAGAGAGCACTCGAGGAACTTGAGGTGTGTTTGCAATTTAGTTGTAAAATCTGTTTTCCCTTCAAGTGGCCGGCAGAAGTGGAATATTTGTGCCCTGGGGACCTGTAATTTGTGAAAGAATTTCACGTGGCTGCGATGGGAAGCCTTGAACGCAACGTAACCGTAATTACTGTAACGAAAGTGGTCGCGCCAGTGAAAGTATCTTACTTTTACTTTATTTTTAATGACGCTGTTGAAGGGAAACTCGAGGGGCGAAATAAAAAGTTAGATTATTGCGCGGGGTCGGTGGACGGGGCCGGCTCGCTATCGGGTAAATTTTAATCGCGTTAATTAATTATTCCCGGTAGCGTTCGTATTTTCTTATTCCATTAGGCCGTGAACGAATCCCGGCCCACGAGGCCGGAATAACGATTTTCACCTAAACTTTTCGCATCCCCAAGAATGCGCGAGTTATTCCGCTTTCCTTTTTGTCGGCGAGCGGCTAAGGGAGCCGACATAAACTTATGTTAAATTCGTTAAAAATTTACACAGGTATTGGTGGCGAGCCTCTACCGCCCCTCCGGCCGGAACACTATTTACTTCCGTTACCCACGCTCCCATCTACGTACGAAACTCGATGGAGGAGCGAACAAAATTTTAATCGAGAAACTTTTTCCGAACGAGAAACTGGCTCGGAGATCGTTCGCTGGACTGCGAATAGTCCCGACGACCGAAAGGCGACTCTGACTTTCAGCCACGACCGAGCGATAATTACGTGCGTGAAATGTATAAGCTTCTGAAGTTCGTGGAAATGGTGTTGTGGTTCTATCGGGCCTAAATCACTCTCTGTTTAATTGGACAGATACTTAACCCTCGGCAGCTACTACAAATTTCATTTCCCATTTATTACGACAGCCTGTGTAATCACATTTAAATTAAATGATTTAACCCTTAACTGGTATCTTGGGGTCGCTCATGACCACAGGCACGCAAAGTTCGCTGCAAAATTTTTGGTTGTCTAAGCTTGTAAACTGTTTTTCTAATTAATTTTATAATAATAGTTTAACTTTCTAGGTTTCTATTATTTTATACATTACCGAAGAACGAAATATTCATAGAGGTTGATCTAGGGTCGACTTTACAAATTTCTGTGTCCTTTTTTATTTGGGGTCTGCCACGACCCCAGTATACCAGCCACGTTTGCCAAAAACAGTATACCAGTTAAGGGTTAACGCGCTATGCATTCTAGAGCTACGATGATATACAATATACGTATTCCATATTTTAACTACTTACTCATAATTCTATCAACATTCCGACTGACGAAGGATATCAAAATATCATCGAGTGAAAGTTACCATATTATACAATGGCTAGACACCTGCAATTCTTTCACGACTATCTCTCCCATTGAAAGAGGCTTCGGTCCCTTCACCAACGACCAAGCAGCAAGCTACCTTCCGTGTCGGGGGATAATGGCAACTGCGTTGTTGTATTTCAGTCGCACACGCAGCTACCCTCGCGTAGAAGTTGTTCTGCGTTGGCTGATATCTCTCGCGACTAATTGGTGTAATTTCCACGGGGCCAATGTAAACGTTACGTCCTTACATCGTGCCAGTGGCCAAAGAGCCCCGACGTATTGCTGGACATCGTGTAGAATAATCGTAGATAATATGTCGCGGCCAGAGATTCGCATTGCGCCATTTTGCTTCGAACCAAGCGCGAACATTCTAACTGCGCGTCTTTCACACGACAATGCACCCACGCATCCGTATGCCTCCCTTGTTTCCAGGCGGTTCCGGCTCCTTCCCGGAAGCCCCCGCTTCAGCGAGGTGGCCAGCTCTCGCTCCGGACTGCGAAGGCCCATGAATGATGTCTGGGATAACGTATCTCTTAATTAATTCCGCGGTAATGGGGCTGAATGGCCACGACTTCTACGGCGCCGTGCGATCTGACTTCTATAGGCACCGCTATTCTGCATTCTACAATTACGTAACCGGACACGCGGCCATGTTGGAAATAGAACTTTCATACTGATAATCCAGATTTACCTAGCTAGATTTCGATTTAACGAAAATATTGAAGTGAGTTGGCCAATGCTGTGCGTAACGCGGTTTAATTCTCCTATACATATGCATCCTATTATCCCCCCCTAAAAGTTTATACATCCTCCTGTTGGAATGAGTGAAAAGTTTCAACGTTAATATTGAAATTTTCTCGTGAATATACTGCTTTTACGGTAGAATATCGAGCGCGAGCACTCCGCTGGAAATTCCACGATTGAAAGACACTGCTTAATTCGTTAGGTTATCTGTAAAACAGACGGTGCTGGGCACCGTGTGGCCACAGCTCTTTGGCGTTGTATCGTTTTGTCCCTGGTCAATTGCACAATGTTCCGCCTGTGCATACGTCTTACAAGCGGTTCTACATTTCTCTTGTTTCGAGATCGTTCCTCTTCGGTGGTTGCGGTCTCTGCGAAGACGGCCGGTTTGGCTCGGCTCAAGCCCTCGGACTGGCTCGGTATACACACGTGTATTCGCGGGACTGATATATGTTGCAAATGGTGTATCCGTTAATTAATTCCGTTGGCGCACACGACGCCTACCATGAACGCCGCGAACTCTTAAAGAACTTTGCAGCGTGCATCGACGTGACAGGCTCATTTGCATATGTGCAGTCCCTGTTTACACCGACGAGTATTTCCCAACGAAGTTTGCATTGTCCGAAATCCTTTACCAGTTCACTGCCAGTTCATTAGGCCCTTATTGAGCTACGAATTGGGCGGTGAAAACATTTTACACGCGTGTTTCCCGATAAAATTGCGCGCCATTGTTCGACGCGTAGTTACCTACCAGTCCACGGAAGAATCACATCCGTGCATTTCGCCCGTTGTAAATCGATTGTGCGCCCGTCGCGCTATATATAATGCAAGCGGTTTATAGCCGGCTCTGTGTACACTTGCGCCGCGATGCTTGAATTAAATATAATAAATAGAATTCTGAGCTGAGAGGGGGCCTGCGTACTCTGCCTGACACCCTCCGAACAGTCCACGATATCCGCTGCGGTACCCCCTTCATTAATTACAGTCACGAGGGGGCAATATGCCAGATATCTTGGATACTTTGCAGCCGATGCTTACAGGGTGAACCCCGCAGCTGTCAAATCCGCTGCTTAGGGGCAGATGATAGATTCCCGCGAAGTCGGTGGACGCATTCACTGGCCACTGAGGGTGGTACGAGCTGGAAAAGCTTTCGACACCGATGTCCATATTTACCGTGCACCGTCCATGCCGTGACACTTGGCTGTTTACCATTTGGGTAACAGGGTTCTATCAATTTCTAAAATAGCTTCACAATCTGTCCTCGAGACTATCATAATTTAGCATCTTCTATTATAAAGCTTCTTTCAGTGGTTCGCCTATTTTCTCATAATGTAACTTCGAATTCTTTCAAAGCCACATAAGCCTAATACATTTGCCTCGATCACTCTGCAAATCTATGGAAACTCATAACTAATTTGCTCCAACGTGTGATCGCCTAATTGCGAGCAGTAGCTACTAAGCGAGGCACGAACACGATTACCCGACACCCTCGATTAGTAGAACTTTATCAATAATTTGTCCAGCCAGTTTTCTCCGTGGCGTATTGAAGCTGGCCGTAGGGTACCGCAATTAATTCACGCATGGCCACCACGATAATCCCGAGGATCTCCGCGAACACGTAACCGAATTGCCGGTAATATGGTAAGTTTATACGGTCGAATGTACTCGAACGGGACCCCCCGATCTGTCCCAGGTGGAAAGACCGACTGGTTCCACGCCAATGGGCATTATACGGGACCTGACAGTCAGGCCGCGGCGTGTTGCAGTGATTAATGCTAACTGCGAGAGCTACCCTACTCCGTACTATTGCCATCCACCCTCTCGCTCGCCGGTAACAGATGTACCCCCTATTAATCAATCTGATCCTCCGTTCCTGCCCTTGCAGTATCGCCCGCCGGTTGCTCTGCTCTCCCGTGTCATCGCTCAACTCTTCTGGCCCTTTGCGTAACGGGTTACGCTCCATTTCCAGCGCGTTCACGGAGACGGACACCTTCGAGTTCGCTGTGCCACCAAGACCGGCCTCTCGAGACCGCCTCCGCGGAGGTTGACACGATGCTTCGGACATTGAACTTGAAACTTCAATAATGAATCTTGTAGGTACTCATTGTGAGTCCACTTTGGAGTGATTTCGTTAAAAGACTGAAGGATCAACGGAATCAAAGTTCGTTCTACGAGAGTTCGTTCGCTTAACTATGTTCGCGTTCAGTCTTTTCCCGAAGGATGCAATCATTCGACGTAGCGAATGCCGGGATAAAAGTGTTTAAGAATTCCCATTGCTTGAGATGTACAATCCTCGAGGCGCAACGACTCCCGACGAACGTACTCGCAAAGAGGAGACCCGACCGATGGCCAGACGACAAAGACACAGAGAAGTAAATTCACCCTCCGCCCCCGTTCGCCGCTTCTGTCGGTTTATTTTCGACCTTTCTTATTCCTCTTTCGAGCATCTTCTCCGCGGGACCGTTTCCATTATATTAATTAGTAAAAAAGGTCCTTGAGGCGTGACGCGATTGCCGGCAGTTAAAATTAAAAGAAACTCGAGGCTACGCCCAAGCGATTTTATGCTCTTTAGGGTCACAGCCGCTGCATTTGTACACCGCCCCTGTCATCCCCGTCGCACAGTGGGCAGGATTTAAAATTTCCCACCTTTCGGGTCTTCCTTTTAAGATATCGAAGAAAATAGGAAAAAGTTATTCCTTTCTAATGATGTATAATTTAATATCTTTTACATTTATTTATTTATTTTTAAAATATTTTTAACTTATTTGTGTCAAAAAAAAATTAATTCTGTTTATTTGGTACTTTATTTAAAGCCCTTTACAGTGGTTTAAGCAAAATGTTTGGGAAACTTTTCGTTTCCAAGTTATAAGGAAAATTCGAATAATAAAGAAAAGTAGCAACAAATTGGTTTGTTTAAATTAAAGACCAGACTTTTGCGATAAATATTTTCTTTTATTAGTAACTAATAACAACAACCCATTTAAAAATATTTTTATATGCATTAACGAAAATAGCGATATTTTTCAATTTTGATTAGGAATATCTTCCGAACGCCAAAAAGTTTCACTTTCGGACCAATTGCAATATTTTCAGCACACTCTCCTCTAAATAATGACGTAACGATCATTTCCCCCCTCGTCCCACTGCAGAAATTATTAGCGTTTAAAGTTATCAACGTTCGGTCAGTCCGTAGGGTAAAGGTGGGATAGTTAAACAGAAGGGATACATGGCCACAGAGGTTATTTTAGTGTCTGCAATATTAATTCCTCAGCTTCAAGGCCTAAGCTCTGAATTTTTTTGGTACATGATTTCATTCGCATACTAGATATATAAGGATCGGACGTTAAAAGTAATTTATATAGTATGTATATTTATATTTTCCTTATAACTTGGAAACGAAAAGTTTGCCAAACATTTTGCTTAAACCGCTGTAAAGGGCTTTAAATAAGGTACCAAATAAACAGAATTAATTTTTTTTAACACAAATAAGTTAAAAATAAAAAAATAAAATAAATAAATAAATAAACGTAAAAGATATTAAATTATACATCATTAGAAAGGAACAATTTTTTCCTATTTTTAGGCGTAAATTTCATTCCGATATCTTAAAAGGAGGACCCGAAAGGTGGGAAATTATAAATCCGGCCCACTGTGCGTCGGTTCAGAGGCGTCTTCGTGTTAGAGTGGCTCTTCATCGAGGATAGTATTGCGGTCGACAATGCTTGTCCCCGTTAAATTCACGCCTTCTACGGATGATAATAAATGGCCGCGATTAATTGAATAATAGAAAGAGCGTAACGAGCCAGCCGGGAACGGGTGAGAGAGCAAGGGGGCGGGCGTGCTTTTCATTTTAGGGTCGTGCAGGCAAGTGCGATCCGAAGCGGTGTATAGCTACCCTAGTTGCCGTCCCCCGAAGCAGCCGCAATATTTTTCGCGTCCATTAAGCGCGACCCAGCGCGGTGAGGTGGTAGTTTTTAAGTGGAGGCTGGAAAAAACGTCTTACAGCCGCAGCTCTCCACTCTCTTCCTCTTCCTCCAACATTTTCTCTCCCGCCCTCCGCTCCTTCTTTTCCTCTCTTCCCTTAAAGAGAATCGTTCCGTTCTGCTTTCCACTACCCCCAGCCCCAGCCGTGTCTCTTATTTCAGGCGTCGTTAGTTAAGATAAATTCGTCGGGAGTTATTACGGATTATTGTACGGCCAAATTGCGCTCGTCGAATTACAATGCCGGCCGTATAAATAGGAACGCGGCGAGCGAGCTCATTAAGTCGCTATCGTTGCCTCTGCCGATATCGGGGCTGCATTGCCGTCAGTCCCTTTTCACCGAATCAGGGAACGCGGGCCGTTCCGCTTTAATTGGGTGGCAATAAGATGAACGAAAGTAAAGGGAGCGGGAAGGAATCGATGCGATTAAAATTCGTATTACGCGTCTGGCTCCTGTAACAATCCCGAGGAACCGGCGCGCGCCCGTCCGAGGAAAATAATTTACAGCCGAATTTCCCCCGTGGCAGGTCCACGGTAATTATATCTCGCTGGGAATTAGTAGGTATTCTCCACATTCTTGGCCGCGAACGTTAACGCTTCAAACTTCAATTACGGATTAAAGGTGCGCAGGCAGAGATTCCGGCGGATATCTCGTATCAGCCACGTCGACGACGAGGAGGGCGCACGACGGCGGGAAATAAGAGAAGGGGGTGAGAAAAAGACATCACCCTGCGCAACTCCCCGTCGCAAAAAAGAACGCCAGAGGAACTTTGGATTCACGATAATCGCGTCACATTCTCACGATGCGTCAGCGCGGAGATAATTAATTGGAAATTAGCGGGCACGGGTGCCGCGGGGTTAATCTGATATAAGCCACGCGGCGAAACCTCGCAACAGGCCTGCACCCCTCCGCTCCTTCCCGCCGTGTCTCTCGCTGGGAAGTGGCGAGAGCGAGATGGAGGGACGGGACACGTGGAGGGTGCGGAAGGGACTCTTGCCGTGGAAGTGGAAGAAGAGGGAAGCCTGAAAAGTTTTGAAATTCCTGGCGCGAGCGGAGGAATTGATTACGCAGCGGCGTGGCTCGCGATAAATGGTAGTTAACGGGGGCCTCTGCTCGGAGTAGATAGCGAGAACGCGTACGCCGCCCAGCCTAGACAGCCCGTCCGCGAATTCTTTACAACTGTTTGCCGCTCGAGGTTGCGCCTTGCATCCCCCTGGACGAGATAGAACACGCAGGAGCCTCGCGTTACGTCCCCGATCTCCCCTCTTCTTCAACCGCGACCAGTCATCCCCTCGCTGAAGACCAGCATCCTCTTTTGTCATGCACCACTCCAGACTCCTTCCTCCCGCTCTAAAAGTGCTGTGGACGTTGATTACGATTAGGCTGTCACGGCCTATGATCTTGGGGTGGATGCGCACCGAGGGTAGCTTCGAGTGGTAATTGTCGGAGGCCTTTGTGCGACATTTTCCTTCTTTCTTCATCAATCTTTTGCTCCTTACGGGTTCACTTCTGTGGTAAGCTAGTTTGTGCTGCGTTGCTGTTGTGACATGGTGATTTGAACGGCGTGCTTGATAGAGTATCCTTCCTTTCCAGAAAGTACCGGATCATAGTGACCAGGAAGCCCTGCCACAACTACTCACAGTTGACGAATTTCGAAATCTTGTGTACCGAAATTTTCAGAATTTTCCGCAGCTTCCCCGAAGAACGTTTGCAAACATAATCGTCCCTTGGATACAGAAGATTCGTGGTTCTTAATTGAAACTCCCAAGCGTCCCGAACGCTTCAATTTACGACAAGGGACACCGAACAAATTCTAGTACGCAACGAACGCTCGAAACAAGCCTGTCTCCTTAGCGGTGTGATATTCCAATCGCAGATGAATCGTGTTACCTGAACAGGGGGCGATCGTTACCAGGGATCGATTGCAGGTAACCCGACGAATATCGCGAATCACAGAGGCACGTGGGCGCGCGCGCGTGTACACACACTGCTCGATTAAACGGAGGATACGCTCGAAGGAGGAGGTCTCGCAGTGTCGTTCATTAGTAACGAAGGAAGAAGTCAAAGTAAAGGGAGGAGAGGTCCGTAGCCGTGCAGTGGGCGCGCAGGTAATGGCCCTAATCCCGACGTAATTACTCCCGTAATTGCACAAATTCAATTTGTATGAAGCCCTCCCCCCTCGCTCCCGTGTAACCCATATATCTCGGCGTCGCGACTGCACACCTACCTGTTCGCGTCGTCTCCGAGCGGATTTCCAAATCATAGGTTCGCCCGGCGAGAGGAGGCTAATGGAAAAGAGGAAAAGAGAAGGCCGTCGGGCGCTGGATGGATGGAGACAGTGAAAAAGGGTAGTGGAGAGGACCCGGGGTGGGACGGGAGGGCCATTAATGGGCACGGAGAATGCGGTTTCAATTATTGTCGGCAAGGGGGCCGAGTAGCCGTTTCCATTCACGATACCGGGCTGCACGAGAATTATTCGTGTAGTTCATTGGTCGTGTGCTCGATTACATAACCCTCAATTTCCAACGGATGGTTTTAGCCTGGCCGGGGCTTCGATTATTACGGGAAAGGCTGCAGCTTAATTTCCGCGGACCTGCACCTGGGATCGTGCGGCTGGCAATCTTGCGGGCTGGTTCTTTGCATCGCTCGGGTAAGAACGAGAGGAGGAAGCTGCGCATTGTTCGCGTATCAATTTCGCGTACCGATGATTGCACGCTGCTGGGTTATCGGCACCGTGACGCTCGCTGCGCGTAGAGTAAACGATGGAACAATAAGGAGGAGAAACGTGACGTCGGGGGGGAAATATTGAACGAGCAGGGATTTTTTCCTGGCTGGCAGGCTTCCAGGAATGCCGTAACGAAGACTATCCAAGACCGACGATTTCCGGCGCTCCGTGGACTTTCACCCACTCCGGGACAAAATAATTGGCGGGTGGAAAAAATCCGGACAGGACGGACGGGGGTAAGGACGGCCTATTTATTAGCGGACTCGATTCGGAGGCAATCTATCAGCAGGTTAATCGTCCGTCGAACGTTCCGCCTGCTCCTGTCGCGGCGACGGCGACGCCGAGGAAACTTCGGCCGCGGGGGTCCACGGGACGAAGAAAAGTATTTCTCGTCGCTTCAGACAGCCTCTCGTGGCGGGCATAAAACTTTCGATTAAATCACGAGATTCTAATTCGAGCAGGTAGACGAAAGTTGCCGGCGCGAGAACGCCATTAAAACTCGCTCGTGCTCCGCGGTGACGTTTCAGACACGCGTGTACCCACGATTACGAGAACCAGAGAGGCGTATCTTCGGGAATGATGGATCTTCCGCAGCAGCTAGCCCGCCCGCTTCGCAAATAATGCACAATACGGGTTCAGTAATTAATGGCGACGATTAGCTTGCATAGATTCCGGCACGCCTGCTCGAATCCAGCGAAGAAGGGTCGGTGGGCCTTTACAATTCAAGTTTAAGTACAAAAGAGCGCGATTACGATTGCGGAGGCCCTTAAAGAATAGACCGGACGGTCCTCTCTGTACCCCTTGTCCCTTTGGTCAGCATCCCTTCAACGTGTCTCGCGAGGAGGACCACAGTGCGCGGGGACTTCGTTCAGGATTATTCATGAATCATGCCGGAGGAGGAAAGGCTGCTGGTGTAACCGGCATATTGAACGGCTGATAACGATTAATAACAATTTATCGCTGGCGAAACTGATCCATCTCATAATTAAAATAGAGGCATTGTGGGGATGAAATTGAATTGATGCGGGCTTCCCGTTTCAATTCCGGCTTTCCGGATATTACCGGCTTTAATAAATATCGACGCGACGATGTCGCGGTCGTGGGGGGGGGGGCGATTTTTTTTAAAAAAAAAACCGACGGCCGGACATGCTTTTATCAATATTTCACGATGTGACCCGTACGGGGGATTGAAACATTGTGGTGATGAATAACGTCCCGTTCCACGGCGAAATTAGGATATCAGTGGTATTCGACAAGCGTGTAATTCACTTAAATGCGTTCGCTGAAGAATACTAGGTATGCAGTTTGTTCTAAAAATATTCAGAAAATGTGGAGAATAATATACTCAAAAAAATCGACACTCAATGTATTGGAAATGTTTAACAACACACTTTCGAACATCTCTATAGAAGCATTATTGATCCCACTCTCAGGTTATCTTGCAAACACATCGAACGAAGCATTTGCTTTTACGATTGTTAACAAAGCGTTACTAATGGCGGTGAATTAAGCGATATTCGCGAGTACACATTGAACTTGACCTAGCACTATTTACCGCGTAATCCCGGGTGACGTTCCCGGACGCTGGTCGAAATTCGGGAACAGTCCCTGGCTTCGATCCAACAGCACATTGTTCGACCGATCGATCAGCGCCGCTGCGAGTAACCGAGCCACCAATTCGGAAAGTACAATCCCGGGAAGGCAGGGATCTATTCTTCACGGGCAAATGGGCATAGCGTTTACGAACGAAGTTCGAAATATCGCTCTGGCCCCCATTTCCTCCACGGTCTAGTCGTACTTGCAATTACGTGCTCGGCCTTTGCCCCATTCCAATCCATTAAGTCACGAAGGGGCGCGCGAATGCGGAGCGTCGCGCCGAGTCGCGCTTGCCTACCCGCCAGCGAGCATATGTCTCGAGCTTGTACCGAAAACTAGACATTGTCGACCGGCTGTGACGTATTGTGCGTAAAAGCGTGATTAATCGGCCCTGCTTGCGGGACGTCTCCAAGAGCTGAGCGATCGTGCTCCAAAGCGTTTCGCTCCGGCTGCGAACACAGTTTAAAGGACCACGTCGAGTCTGTAGTGATTTGTAACTAAGGAACATGCTTTTCGAAAATTCTCCCACAGATACATCAAACGATACTCCTTTTAATCTGAACATTAAATGGGTACGCCTTACAGAATGAACTTAAAGCTCCTAATTGTAATTGTAAGAAATGTGTTCTTCTATACTAATTAAAGAAACTCAGGGTCGAGGACTTGGAAATTGAATTTCTGATAGTACTAAGAGTATTTAATATTTTGTGATAAGGTGAATGTTCCAATTCTTGCTCATGTCCACATTTCTGCTAATTTCGAATTTTTCTTATAATTATATGCGTTACGTTTGTACTATAGTTTCAACAAAATAATTCTAAATTATTTGAACGTTTACGCGAGTGTTGCACGAGTTTGGGACTAATCAATGTGCAGCATATGTAACAAAAACTTTTAAAAGGCGAGACTCGTGATTTTTCGACTGTGTTTTAGCTGATTGTGCTAAGGCACAGCGTCACTATTGGTAGGTATTCGATAATTCGGCAGAACATAGCTTTTGCAGTAAAAGTTCTTATTTAATAAATAAAACAGGTACCGTATTGTGCTCTGGGTGTAGATTTTTTACTATTTTTAATTTTTTTAAGTAGAAAACAGGTGATTAGGTTTAGGGTCAAGTGAATCACCGTCGTGTCCGCATTTCTACTCACCAAAATTTTAGTAATATAACTTCACAATTCAATATATGCTGTAACCTCTATTTCTACTCGGTCATTTTAATTATGGTTTATCGTTATTTTATGCTTTACTGTTGTGTTATAAAACATCTATTTTTCATGAGCAGAAATACGGACATTTAAAGCTTTATATTTAATTACAAATTACTAATAGTTAAACATCTTGAAATATCTTTCTTAAATAGTTTTTGAATTGGTTGCTTTATTACTAAAGAATTAATCAATAACTCTTCAAATTTTGATCACAAACAATGTTTTACACCTTCTTTATGACGAGTTACCTCTTAAATGAACAGCAATTTGGACATTCATCTTATATAAAAAATAACAATAGACATTGGAACTGGTACTTTCAAACTCGTTTCAACGAAAGAGCTCTGTACGAAACGGTGACCAACCCTTGTCAGTAGCCATAAGGTATTCCAGCCGTATCGCAGCTGATCCGAACACTCTGTCACCTAACTTCGCTAATACACAATGGATTCGGGTAATGGAATAGCCGCTCGTGACGCGGGTTAGTGGTCATAAGAGCCAGCGAACATGTGCGCAATGCCAGCCGATTACCGCTCCCTGGATGAAGACTCATATGCGTAATCCTCGCGGATATACGTATAACAGATAGGAACAGAATCGAACGACGATTCCAGTGATCATCAATTACACAGTCGGTGCGGAGCTCTCCCTTCGCATAAGCCGTACGTCGGCCGTAATCGATGCAATATTAATAAACCGCGATTAGCATGTGCGAAAAATGGATCGCGGACCGATCGTACGGTGATTAATGATCCCGTACCGGCCGCGTACAACCTACCGTCCCCGTGCGTTCGTCGGCGCTTTCAGGAATCCTCTGAATCGCCGAATCGTAAAATTAATAAATGACTGTGATCGACGTGCACCGATACCGGTTACCGTTCATCGGATACCGGGCCCGCACTCGCGTGGCGCGTTTAATTTAGAACAGCGAATTAATATCTATCCACGGGTACCGTGTACGCTGTCTATCCCGGCGATCATTATTCCAGGGATAGTTGTTGCATGACTTCGTGCGCGCTGAACGATTCTGGTACTCGTTCGCAAATAATCATGTCATTAGTGATATATTAGATCCAGTCGAGCCGGTAATAAAGTTCGTTCAATGACGTCGTTCTCGGTACTCCGCGAGTGAATTTTGCATGCTCCTTGGATGTCTGAGTGCGCCAGTGTTAACGCTCCCCGGAATACCACGTGGGAATAACGTACGAGGGAAATAGAGGCGCAGAGGAGTGCCCGACAACGGGGGTCGATATGACGGATCCACGACAATCAATTACCGAGACGGACGGCAGAAAATTTCGGCAGATATGTGTCCTAATCCCGTGCTCGTGAACCGATGCAGTATTAATAACTGGCGATTAGCGTGTCCGCTAAAATATACGGCGCTATTATTCCGCCCATAGCGGGGATAAACAAGATTCCCCGGGTCCCTTTCTGCGCTCGGGGGTCGCGAATCTCCCCTGCGGGTACCCACTGGCTCGTGGCAGATGCGTAGGTGGGGCGACCAATATCTGGCACGCACACGTGCATCGTTTCGCTCGGTTCGCACAGTTCTAAGTAGAGATTACGAAGGACGATGACGGAAGAAAAGGAAGGCGAGCTGGGAGAGGGACCGACGGCACGAAAGGCTGTACCTGTAGCCTTGCCAGAGCGCCCGCGCCCCGATCCACGCTGTTCCCGGCGATTTTTTATCCCTGCCGGTTTGAGCACGTCCGTAATGATCGGGGCGAGCACCTACGGCGCATGCAGAATCGCCTTGACAGGCTGGAAATAAATTTCGTGCTGGCCCCTTTTTAGCCTGGGTTGGTAGACAGCTGAACGCTATTCACTCGCGATGCACTTCGAATTGATTTCTATTTCGACCTGCTTCGGAGGTCCGATAGAAAAACGAGAACCAGAGTCTCGGTATCCTCCGAGCAAGCTAATGTAATTGACTGGAATAATTATCGATCGATAAATATATCTGTTAGTTTGAAGGATTGCCAGGGCCTGCAACGACTCAAAGGGAAAGCAGGCTCGGTAAACTCTGGCTAGACGCCTGATGCAAGATAGAGCATCGATTTCTTCGACTTTTACCCTGGCGCCGATACTTCTCGCTCATTCCTGGGCTTTCTTTTGTGCGATCGACTAGGTCAACGGGAGATTGTCTCCGAGCAACTAAGCCTGCCGTGTGCTTCACGTCAGCCTGACACCGAGCCAGTGGACCGTGTGAAAGGCACCTATCTGTGGTCGCGTGTTTGGTGGCGGGATTGATTGTTCATTGCTGTCCGATCGCACGAATGCGATTCGCTTCTTTCCAGTGGGAGTATTCCGTAAATACTTTTCGCGACGCTGCTTCGGGGTATTCTTTATTTTCCGAGTGAAGATCTTATGACTTCGATCAGACGCCCACAATTGTCTCTTCGAGTCAATTTAATTGAGCATCCTGGAGGAAGGCTGCTCGCAACAGATCGTATTTCATACATTTTACGCGATTAATTATAGCGGGCTCGTTTCAGCCGGTCTAGCCGTGAAGAATGAAGCTTTCCAATCCCGCCTTGGAACGGTAATCTAAAGCGATACGCCAGTAGAAATCGTCGAAAAGTCATTCCGCTTTCGCTTCTTCCCTTCGGTCAAGCCGGGCTCGTTTATCATCGGTTTAAGCCGCGTACGTTTGCAGTAAATTGCACTCTACACTGCAGCGTCATGCCAGACGGTGATATAGCGTTTTCCCGCCTTGCTACCGCCAATCAATGCGCCGGAAATTGACCGTCTAACGGCCGCGTGGCGTGCGTGTACTTTCTTTGTGCCTCGTTTTTCCTAGTCAAACGCAAGGTGTTCGAGCGACGCTTTACAGGTGTCTATGGTCGAATATCTGTGTTTTCGTTCCACAATCGCGGCTGCAAACTTTAGGATATATATCACTTTAGATCCACCTGTAGTGTCTACAAGAACAATTCGCTCCTGCAGAAACTCGCGCGAGTACCTTCAAAAGAATCACCCCGGTTGAATCGACCTGAGATGTATCACGTTCACGCGAACACAGAGCCGCAGCAGAGCAACGTCTCCCGCGCGAGTCGCGAGATACCAGCAGCATTATTTCCATAACGCATTAAGCGATACGTCAAAATTACTCCACGAGCAACGTCAACGTCCTCAAAAGGTCCAACAGTCGCGTCGGACCGTCAGCAAACAAACGCCGTCTCGTTACCGCAGCCGCGTTATTCTCCCGACGCGTCAACAAACGGATCGCCACCGCTTGGTTCCGCCGTGCCGTAGCCAGGCTCGTCGATTCACTCTTCCGCGAGTCTCTCGTTCCTCGTCTCCCCACGTTTTAAAACAACTCCTGACGCGGCTCGCCTACGGGCAAAACGTAAAAAGAATCGAGTGCCCGACGTCAAAGAGAGGAGCGCTCTGTTTGAGATGAGCCTACCCTCGCCCGCGCGTAATATGCGTGCATGGCCAGCGACGACGTTCGATAAACGTATCGCGCGGAGTTATTTCATTTTCGACCGAGTCATGTGTAAAATATCAAATAAAACGCGCGTAGTGTTTATTTAAGTGGCCGCCCGTGGCCACGGCCCAGGGTGGCGGTCGCCGCGGGATGGGCTGGATTTTCGACGCTAGGGGAGAAAACGTTAATATCGCGCGCTGCCCGCTTTCCAGCGAGTTGCCGGCTTCACAAAGTGAGCGAGTGTTGACACTAGCCGCTCATTCCACCCCCCACCCCCACCCGGTTTGATCCACCCCTCCAAACCTTCAGCCCGCCACCCTTTGCCAGTCTGTATCCTCCGCCTTCCCGTGCAACCCTAACGCCGACCCAAACCACCCCCGCCAACGCCAGCCACCACATTCGACTCTTCATCTTCTCTCGCTCTTTCCTTCCCGTCAACCCGCCGTCCCTCTCCGATTCCTTGCTTCTTTTTTTTGTTCCTCCTTTCTGGCTCGAGCTCGCAGCCAGCGCCGCCCGGCCGGGTATAATTACTTTCGCACTCTATTTTTTTCGAGGGCCAACTGCGAAGCCTCGCACGAAACTGACCGCGTAACGATCAATCGTTTCTGCGCGAGCGGCCCAAGCGTTGCGTATTACACGACCAGGCAGGCTTCTTTCGTTTTTCTTTCCCGCGAACGAGGGTGTGGTTTCGATGCCGGCCAGTCGACAGCTTTTGCACACCGTGGAATCGGGCTCGGCAGGCCTCGTTAGAGGAGTGGGTGTCCCCTGTTCTGAATTTTCTTTTTCGTTCGTTGCAATATGCGAGTCCGTTATGGGATATCGATTACCACTAGTGTTTTTCATTTTCTACTGAACCTACTCTTACTTGTTGTACTGTCTTGGTTCCTTGCATCGCTTTTATTATCATTTCATTATCTGTCGACACAGATATTGTTACTATAACAGACATTAAACGTAGAGCGTCGGTCGCTCTTGAAGGTGTCGCCTTTCAAGTTAATGAAAAGGCCGACGTATTGTGTTTTTGTTGTTGATTACTCGCAAAATGAAATTGCTTCCACTGCATGTGAAGTATAAGAAAATAAATTTGCATGGAAATAGATGAAGATTTACAAGAATTATTAACAAAAAAATAACAATTTTTGTATGTATTATTTAAACAAATGGACTTTTTGAAAATCTGGTGAGTCAGTCATATTTCGCATTCAAAGACACAAAATTCGTCCATTGACACTATTCCCCTATCTCTAATAGTTCTCGAGATATTCCACAAAAATGATTTTTCAACCCTAACTTTGAACGCAGCTTTCACCCTCCCAAATATGAAAACGGGGGAAAATAAAAAAACACGTACTTCTTATTTTTCGGTCCTCTATAACATATCCAAAAATCAAAATGATCGGAGGGGGACAGCTAAAAATACTCTCCTTGTAAGTATATGTTGAGTCACGCTGGTTCAATATGCACCAGAGGTGGATCCTCTATCTGTGTTGTCTAGTTCATAAGACACTTTCCGGCTATCCTCTTCCTTACCTCTACTGTCTTCTTCCTACCAATCTGTCATTCCACTCCGCTGCTGCACTTTCCACACGTTTCCAGTCAGCAGGTATTGTATATTCCCTCTCACCACACCGCCAAATTTCAAGCCTCCTTCTCCTATTACCTCTGTGTCATTTTATAACTCCCTTCCGGCGAACGTCCGTTCCATTCAATCCGCCTCCTCCTTCAAATGTGTTGCTACAACCTTCATCCTTCACCAATATCGTTCGCCTTAGCATCAGTCTACACTCCGGTTTTAACACTATTCCTACCACGACCGGTCGAATGACCGTTTTCAAAATTTCGATTAGAATTTCCTATATATAACGTAATTGAATCGCCTTTAAACTTCACGACTTTCCCTCAAATATACGTACGTACATGATATACTTCTGAATAAAAGAAACTATATTTTTATACTGTCAAATTGGCTATTATCTTTATTCTATATTAAAAAATATAAGTTGCGTTAAAGATCGGTCATTTGACCGGTCGCGGTAGAGATAGGTATACGCGAAGTATCGCTAGGAATAGTGATAAAAGTCGCGTATTCGCTGGACCTCGCCCTTTGCACCTGTATCGTGCCTGTACAATCTAATATGTACGTAAAAAGTGCAATAATGCCGTAATAATAATAATACTGCCACATTGATAATCTTTGCGATGATATCGTCAGGTTATCTGTAACGCATCGATAATCCATATCAAGCCCATCGCCGTTGCGACTTTAAAGAGGCGGCGTTGATGAAATGTCTCCCCGTTTAGAGCCGGAGCCGTTTGAGGTTCCAGAACGGTAGCATCCAATTACCAAGTCGTAATTTCATTCGCTTTGCGCGGTTCGAAGGCAGGAAACACAACCCAATGAAATCTCCTTTCGCGAAATCTACCGTAAATATAAATTTCCCTTTAAAGTCCCCGCGAAATGAAGTGGCAAGCGCGCGCGCAGAAAAATTGAAAAATATATCAAAGCGTCGGTCCGTGAGCTGAAGCATAAATTTCCCGTAGGTATTTGCATAGGTAGAGGCTTGCGGGAGAGCGCGGTCGCGCGCGCGTTTCCCGTAGGTGCGCGGCGGGGGCGAGCCGCGGCGGGGTCGGCCGACACGGTCAAAGAAGACGAAATTAAATTAATATAATCTCTACCGGCAGCAGCCGCGCATTCGCCGCGGCAGAGGCAACAAATTATAATGCCATAATTGAAAATGTTCTGTACTCCGTGCGAGCCCGGCCCGGCGTGGCACGAAAATTTCAATTTCCCGGTCCTCGTAAATCTGAGGTGAAGTAATTATTGTATTCCGCCGACGCTTTCTTAGACCATTCACACCACCCGAACGCCCCACCCACCCCCTTTCTCGTCCGCCCGCGGAGGAAAGCATTCTGCGCGTCAGCTCGACGACCATGGGCGTAACTAGCGCGCAGCTCTTTCCGACCAACCCTTCCGCTCGGTTAATAGTAACAATGACGATGCATCTTTTGCCACACACTTGCGGGCTACGCAACGGTGAGCAGTGGAAAATACGGATAATTGAGATTAGTGGTGGCGTAATGGGCTGGGGCGGTCATTGTGTTTGACCCTGAACAACCGGGGGTAAACTAATATAACCGAGCGATGCAAGAATAGGAATAAAAGCGTTTTTCTTTTTAACGAAATTCCTTGCTCTTTTAATTCTTTAGCTGCAGAGAAATTAGGTAGAGCATGTTGGAACCAAGAGAACAGATGCTGTAAAGGTAGGTACGTACCTACGTAGCAGGTAGCAGCGTGTGTGAATGAACCGTGAAACTTGGCTGTAAGGTGGATATGCATAACATATCCTACCTCTTGAGAGTTGAAGAATTACTCTGTAATTGGAGTCTGAATAGAGTAATTCTCAGGGGTATCCGAAGCTAGCCGTGAAGAGATGAGGGCACGAGTCTTTGTTTAGCTATTAAGAAACGTCGAGACGGGGACTATTCCATTATTGACGAATGAAGAGAAATGCTACCCAAGGTTTAAAACGACATTCGACCGATCATTGGCAACAGCGTTGGATTTTACTTGATCTCTCCCGAGGGGCTGAACGATCATCGCGATCGACGATTCCCAGCGCGACGCGTTCAGTTTTAGCAATTACCTTTGTCCCAGCTCGCACCACGCTCTGAAGGGTGCGTTCTCCCGCATTCGATCGAAATTCCCCGCGTATCGAGAATTAAGCGCATCCCTTTTGCCACGAGCCTCTCGACACCGACTCATTCGTCCCGACATTGAAGTCTTTCCGCGCGACACCTCCGCCCTCGCTCGCGTTTACCGTCTCGCCGGGATGGTCGTTTGTTAGTCGCAGACAGCTTTCACGCAGCCCGTCGCGTTTAATTTCATAATGAGTTTTAACGATACCTCGGCTGCCATTGACGCGTCGCGCGAACCGACCCGTGACTTCTTTCGCTTATGTACCACGTCGACGCGCGACCAGCTGAAAGAGGTACGGAAAAGGGGAGGAGGAAACGCGAGTACAGAGAGCAGGATTAAAAGGATACGTAGCAGAAAAAAAGATGACGGAAGAGGGGAACAGAGGGTGACGTCGGAAAAAATCGAAGGAACAACAGCGACGGAAATAAAGAGATATTCCATAACTGCCGCAGACTGAAACCGCTTGTTTCGTCTGGCCAGTCGGGGGACTCTTCTCGTCGCTCTCGCTGGATCTCGCGCAACACCGGTCCGGTTGATCAACAACTGGCTCAAGAAGGAGCGCGCAGCCTGGTATTACGCCAATGAATTCTCTCTCCTTTCGGGAGTACAACTCTGTTCAAAGTTTGCAGCGGCGCCCCCTTCGCCTCGCTACCCCTCCCGCCGATTAAGCAAATTAAATTTCTCCGAGCAATGGCAACGAAGAAATCACGGTCCGCGCCTTCGTCCCTGCGCGTTTTAACGTCGTTAAGCACTGGTTCTCCACGCGTTGTATCGAACGGCGGGCGGCTCCCCGTTTCGAACAGCCGGCAAGCAGCGCGATGGAACGCGTGGAAATGCCAGAGAAGGAATGGCAACGCGAAGGGAACTTGCCCTTTTATGCGAAACTTTCCCTGCGATCGTCCCGCAAGCGTTCTATTATCGCCTATGGTATCGGCTCTCGATAGGGTGATACGGAGGCGCACTTTGCTGGAAAAGATACCCTCTTCCGAGCGCGACCGTATTCCCGCCGATTCGACGAGTCGTTGCTCGCGCTAGCCCTCGCGCACTGCCGTTTCTTATGACAGGCGATGGCAAGATCTTTATTTAGAGACCCCGTGGGGCGCAAAAATATGTAGATTTATTTAAAACGGATTCCACGATTCGCTCGACGAGCCACGAACGAGAGCCATGCATTACGACCAGAAACGACTCAACATTTACATGTGTCAAGCATCGAAACACGTGTAGTCTTAATCGATTATAATTTATACCCGTATCTTGTATCCGTGCGGGTCTTCTTCGACCGTAGGCGGTCGATCGTTCGGTTTTATGAAAAACAACGAAGAAAAATCGCCGTGTTACCTGCAACACGAACGGTTCGGCTCCCCGACGTGGCACGGCTCCGGCCGCGCGCTTGCGGACTCGCCTAGAATTGATTTATCGATCGTTTTCGCGCGACGGCGTTGGCGTTTACCGCAAACATTCGTACACAAATGGGGATATAGGTCGTTGTATCGTCAAAGTCGTAGATTAAACCGCTCCTATCCACAGGCGCGCTCTATTATGCCTGACTTTTGACTGTGCGCCGATTCGCTATGAAATTCCGCTCGCTCGGATTAATATCCGTCATAGAGGGTTCATCGTTGAATTCCGAACGCACCATCGACACACAATCGGCAAAGCAGTCAATATCGTTGATTGAATCGTGTGTTTCCCCGAACAATTCTATGGTTAATGAAAGAAATTTCGACCTCAGATGTGAAGTGGAACGACAAATAGAAATAGGTAGGGGAGATCTGGGCTAAAAGTTCTGGGGGTAAGTTGTTCCGACGGCTCTATCTTGAAAATAAAAAGAGCGTTGTACTTTAAATTATTTTTTTCGGGTGAGTTGATCACGCCACTCTGTCGCCCGTTTTAATAGCGTCTGCGACTTAGGTCCTATTAGTCGCGTACCAGATAAGTAAAATTTTTCTATTATTATTTTTTGGTCTATTTCAATTATTTAATGTCGATATTACTGATTGATTCGTTCCTATCAATCAAATGACATTTAAGAACATGATGTAATAGTGTTTATCGTTTGAATATATGTATAAGCAGAATAGTCTTTGAAATTGCTACATGTGTCGGTAGGGGCACGTTGTTACCGTAAAAACTTGCCCCGCCGCAAATGTAAAAATTGTTTCTGCTGTGCTTTAAGATGCGAACATATGAATAACAGGCGGAAAGGGACGTTATGCGTAAAGATAAATAAAAACTGTCGGTAGAGAATTCAATATCTGCCACATGATTCTATCGAGATTTATTAAAATATACTACAATGTGGACAAGAGGCCACAGTAGGCTACAAGTACAAATCTCAATAAGTAGGTACCTATATACAGTTGAATGTAAGACTGATTAGTAGATTATAGTTTTTATACCAAAGATAATGCTGCCCTCCTCGGTTAAACTGTTCTATCTAGCATTTTTTCATTTTTCGAGATATGTTGAAATATTTAAAATTCCACACGTCTTTTATCTTTTAAGAAAAGTTAGAAAACTCTACGTGCTTCGTAAAGATTTATAAACAGTATAATGTATTTAACCTAACTTATTTCCAAATGGTTATAATATCCTATCTAAAACAATTAATCAATTGGTACGGTAATAATACATCACCTACCGGTACACCTATTACAAAAAATTATATTAGGCTGTTACGAAATAATGACAACATGTTTTAATTTAAATGAAGGAAAATAAGGACGGTACAAAGTAAATGATAAAACTTCAGTTTTCTCGGTTGTTTCAAAATGTTAGATAGGACATTTTAACTAAACAGGGCAGAATGTTTATGGTTATTATATCGTTTTGGTTTTCTTTTAAAGATAATACATTTTTGTTGGTCCGAACCTTCATAAATAAACATTATTAATAAAATTCTGTTTTATTTCATTAGAAAATGAAATATTTCATTAAAAGGCAACTCTTATATCTTAGTAACAACTTATCCCAATGCGATAACAACTTGCCCCATATAGGGGTAAGAAGTTCCGCTTGGATCAGCCACAAATAAATTACTTTCTATGGAAAACCTATTACAATATATTAAATACAAGCTTAAAACCAAAAAATACAATAAATTTAACAAGAAATTAGTCAATAGCGAAGAGAATAACTGCATTATTTTCCAGTCATTTTTTATGTTTTATCGAAATCGGAACTTTTAGCCCCGGTCTCCCTTACCTGCCGATGGAATGAAGACGTATGGAGAATGTAGGGCTGTGAATGAAGGGTAAGGTACAAAACGAGGAATATCCATTGTTCGTGATTTTGCGATTTAAAGCATATTTTGTTGGTGGCAACTGGGACTACCGAACTGTCGAATCGCAAAGGGTTACAAAGTGCAAATGCCCTCGTAAGTTTGGGTATACTCGTTAAAATCAGGTAATGTCCACTCCGCACTTTAACAAAACCCTTAATTTTCTCGATAAAGCTGTTTTGCGACATTCCCAGTTTTTGCCGCTTCAAACAGTAGATCGAGTCGAAACTCTACGAACACGAGGAGCATCCCTTGAAACGCAGCATTTGGGGGTGAAATCAACTTTAATCGATTCCCGAGCGACTCGCAAGGGGGGATGAACAAACGGTTGGAGGTGTGACGCTGAATCTACGGAGCGATCACTGGATGCCGGATAAGTACGTAAGGGGAGAAAGAGAGTGTTGTCCGGCCGGTTTACGAGCGGCTGGGAGACGGTGGTGCACGTGTTACAGGAAAGGCGCGACGGACAAATTCAATTTCACGGAATTAGCTGACGGTACATGCAAATTGGCACGAAATGAACTCTGTTATATTGTATTAGCCGTCCAGCTGGAATTTCGAAGGGAAAACAGAATAACCGCCGGGGCGTGGGGATGAGATAATTGAGGACTGAGACATGCAGATCCGCTAATGAGAGGGCTTGCGTGGCCGAATGCCAGCGTCGCGGTGCCTTTCTCCTCGTTCCTTCTTCTTTTAACCGGTCCCAGTCGTTCTGTTCCTCCTTTTGCGTCACCGACGGAGTCCTCCTTTTGGCCGCCGCTGGTTTTCTGTCCCTTCCGTCGGCGGCTTTCCGGATGGTCGAACGGCCACCGTCTCCTGTCCACCGCGGAGCGCTCCTCCGCGTACATTTAAATTTCATAGGGATCCCTGCGCAGCCATTCGTCCCCCCCGCGAGCCCACGATCTTTCTTGATCTTTCCCTCGACCGTGGCGCGCCCCTTCACCCCCTGCCGTCCCTCGGTCGTCGTCCTTTTGAGTCCGCTCGAACCGACGCGAATGAGCGAGCGACCCTGTTCCTAAGAAATTACCGCGATCCTTCATCCGCGAAGCCTCGACGGTGTTTCGCGAGCTCTCGCGGAGGATTATCAATCGGGATCCGGCTTAAGCGGCGCACCAGTTACAGGTTGTTAAGAAAGTTCGCCGTCATAAATTTTCGGCAACCGTTTCCCCCGGCTTGCTTGCGCGGGGTTATTCGTCGCGGCGGCGAAACGGCCCCGGCAACGATTTAATTAACGATTTCTTTCGTCGCGCCGCGGGAGTACCAGCGGGATGGCAAACGTTCTCTCCGCGGTCCTCTCTTTGCAGGTTCTTGATTCATTAGCGATCCTGACGGACGCTTCTTTGCAGGCAATTTGCTGTTTCAACGACTCGGATGTCGCTGGTAAAACAAGTCTATAGTCATTCGGATATTTTGCCACCAGTTATTCCATTCTGCGGCATATTATAGAGATTTGAGGAAGAGTATCTCTTGGCTGATTGATAGTGCAACTCCCTTTAAAGCCTGATAAAGTTTTCCGACTGAAGAAACAGGGCGGACGAAAGCCGGGAACTGAAAGGACGCCGCTAGTGCTTAATCGTAACGGCGTGTATTTATTCTCATTAACGCTGAAAAAGTCCCCTTCCGCTGAAAAATGAAGCTATTAGAATTTTCATGATACCCGCGCAGACACTTGGCCAGCCTTTTATTCGCGCGATCTTTCCCCTTCAGCTGGTCTCCCTTTCTCTTTCTCTCTCTCTCTCTGCCTGTCTGGGCGGCGGCGAGGTGGCCGCATCGTCTTGGGATTCCGGATTGGCCACGTCGATCTCGCATTAGTCTCGTGGCTAATTAAAACAGGTAATGCCAGGTACATTCACGCACACAGAGGCGAGCTGAGCCGCTTGCACGGCCGGATGAGGATGGAGGGAAAGAGAGAGGGATCACGGTCCGTACGACACAATATCTTGAGAACCGCCCTAACCCATCTGAGGGACTGCGAGAGGCAAGTTGCACGACGGCGGGGCTGTCTCGTGCGTTAATTAGCGACCAAGACCGCGCGTTTATTTCGACCGTGCTAATGAGTATTTGAGTAATGTCTCCCTGTTCCTCTCCACCCAACCACCGCACGATTCTGACGTTGACGCACTTCTTTGCCCGAAGTAAATTAACAATTACCACGAAGGTGGGCGGCTCGAATGCCGAGATAGAGAGGAGAGGGCGAGAGCGGCGAGGGGAAACGAGGGGGGTGACGACTTTAACGCCGTGAAAAATGATCGACTATCGACGATTACGGCGCCAAGGCTGTCAATAACCTGGCAGCCTGGTGCTTATCGTAGGACAATCAGAGTTTTTCATACAGATGATTAGGGAAGATCTCGGGATCCATGGTGATCGCCCTGGAGTTTAGTCGTCAAGCAGTAAATTACCATTTTCTGTACACTCTGCTCAGGTAAGCGTTCTTGTAACTATTATTTCTAATTTGCAGAAGTTACAGAGAAAATGAAGTTCGAAAATCTTGTACCTCTTCGGTAGGTTTACGACACCGTGTAATGTTTGAAAGTAAATTGTAATCAAGGCTGATGCGGTGTTAATGCAACGAGAATTCTGCTAATGAAAGTTAGGGAATTCGTGCACGTTTGCACGGTGATGTCATTTTCAAGATTCTACCCTGTGCACTTTGGCGTATCAGGGCGCATACACCTACGTAGCCGGGCCCGCTATCTTAGCTACGGTCATGGAAACGTCGACGATGGCGATATAACGCCTACCCTCGGGGTCGTAGTTCACGAAGTAGCGGCGGAATTGGAAGGAAGGTAATTCACGAATAGCTGATTCAACGTTTCCAGGGCGAGCGCGTTGCGTTTAAACGAACAGCACAGGAATTCGCGCAGTTGTAGCTGGCAGCCTCGCGACTTTCGATCGCTGGATACGATAAAATATTTGCTGCTTCGCGTTAACTGGTCCCATATTAATTCCATTAGAGCGCAGAAAACTGGTGTCTTTCTGCATGCTCGATGACTTTTTTCCTACTCCCTCCCACCGGCGGCGCGGCGCGGGCAATCGATAATTGTTCATTTCGGTTCACTTCTTTGTCGATTCGTGCCCTCGTGAGCGGCACTTGGCCGAACAATGCGTGACGTCTCAAAGGAAGAGCGGCTCGTGGAACGAAAATTACGTGCATCGGTTCATGAGCCCGTAATGCGCTTCAGTTTTACGAGTGTCGAGCATCGAGAAGACGCAGTTGCCTGTGACAGGGGAAAAGGTCGTGCGGGTTACCATTGAAATACCTTCGAGCGGAAAAAAGAGGGCTCGTCCGTGCAGTCACGGGCGGAACTCATCGTAGCAAGTTAATTTGAGAAGAGGCACTCGCAACTTCGTATCCACTGTGCGCTTTCGTTGAAAAACTCCACACTGCTTCTTGGCAAACTTTCGAATCTCGATTTGGCATACTCCGAAATCCTTTTTTTTCGTCCTTGCAAACGGGGAGATAAACTTGGAATTTGCAAAGAAATTGTCATAGTAGGTATAGTGGAAGTTTTTGATGGGTAGCCCAAACCGTAGACTCAAGGTGCAAAATTTTTAGTGCTGGCAATAAATTTTTGATCGATTGAACCGTTATTATAGGTACAGTGGCTCACAGCCATAATCGTACACTCTTTAAAATCGCAAAACTTTTTTCAAATTAATCCAAACGACTTGAGTTTTTTTAGAAGCTAGAAGGATTAGTTTGCTAAGCGACGTGATTCGTCGTTTTGAAAAAAATGCGCTTGGTCGGAATAGCAAAAAAAGAAGAGAAAAGGTCGTTTTTTCAACTTTTTTTATAAAAAAAAATTCCCAACATCAGCGATTCTCGACCTTATTCTGCGATCTTTAAGCGTTTATAGCTCACAATCAGAGCAACGTTAACCGATTTTAATTAAATTTTAGACACGTATACATCTTACTTCAGTCTACAAACGTTTTTTTTGAATTTTCAATACAGGCTCGCAAAAAAAAATTGAAAAACGACCTTTTCTATTTTTATTTTTGCTGATCCGACCAAGTGCATTTTTTTCAAAGCGACGCATCACGTCACTTAGCAAACTAATCTTTCTAGCTTCTCAAAAAAACTCAAGTCGTTTGGATTCATTTTAAAAAAGTTATGCGATTTTAAAGTGTACGATTATGGCTATGAGCCACTGTATGTAGATATATCAGTGTAGCTGAAGAAGAATACAGAAGATTTTGTCTCGAACTTTTATCAATACGAGGGACTGGAGAACTTACGGGTTACATCCGCCAAATTTTGAAACAGCGCGAATTCATTCCCAAATACCTCCCCAGGTACAAAGTTTCGTTGAACTAGCGTCTTTCGAGTTGGAGAGATTTCGACGGCGAACTCTGCCAGATTTTTCCCCGTGATTTGTTGGGAAAGTATCGGGGAAAAAAGAGCTCGCGAGCGCGCGCGCGTTCATGGAGAGACGGACGCAGTTTCCTGGAAGATTAATTTGCCAGGGGCCAGCGAATAAGTGGAAAGTAGGCCGGCCCAACTTCCTACCGTAGCTAGTTCCGACGTTTCGGATCTCTGGCCAGCATCTCATTACATTTCCTAGCTGAAGAGCGAAGGTAATTCGCGATCTCTTGGAATCTGCCTTCGTACCTCGCTCGCCAGGGATACACGAGCCGTGGAAGTTAATTTGAATATGGCTACAACATCGAGGTCGAGGGGATTTTTAGATCTAATTCTAATAGATATTTCTATGATGCTTTTGGAATGAAGAGTGAGACCATAGTTTCGTTAACGTGCCCCAAATTGCCATCGAGACACAAAAGCCGGTGCATTAAGAAACGAAGAGGGGGCAGTACTATAATTCGCGAACCCAATCACAGTGGGAGCGTTGTCGCGACACAGACCCAAGGCAGATTTCTTTCTCAATTTCCCTTGTTCGAGGTTCGTTTCTTCCCAATTACCGAAGAGCAACGCGACTTTATAGACCAGGATCTATTACCAGAGCGGCGGATAAATAACGAGCCGCTATTCCAGGATCGAATGAGTTTGCACTGGCCCATTCTTCCCTCTTCCTCTTCCTCCCCTTCTTCTCCTTCTTTTCCTTCTTGTTCTCGTCCCCCCACGGACTTCTTGTTTTTCACCGTCTTCCTGCTCGTTCTTCCATTGATAAATGGAGAGTAGAAGCTCCAGATTCCCTCGAAGGAGGCTCGCGATGGGCATAGCTCACCCTGTATCGGCTCATGCCATCTCCCAGCTCTTTCTCCTTTCTCTCGGTCGCTGGCCGTTAACGAGCCACGAGAGCTGGGCTTGAATCGGCGAGCAACGCGGCCATCCTGATGGACACTCGAATTGGAAACTGCGATAGTCCACGCTGGTTATCGCGCGGCGGGACAGTTCGCCCGGGACTTAAACGGAATCCAGATAAATGGTTTTGTTTGTCCACGTCCACTTATATCCGAAATTATTTGAACGGCACTCGCTTAAATTCCACGTGAACGCATGTCGTACATTCTACGCGGTGTCGGGAAGCCCGAA